>NW_025111042.1:0-600000 GCF_015476425.1 Leptopilina heterotoma
TTATAGATTTAGCTTCATTATTTTTGTGCTTTTGAAAAATACTTTACTTATTTAATAGTCTCGACTCTTTGGTAAAAAATCTAAAATTATCAAAAATTCGAAAAAATTCAAAAATCCGATTTTCTTAAAATTCAATATTTTTTCTTCTCATTTATGGGATTTAGCTTCATTATTTTTGTGCTTTTAGAAAATGCTTTACTTATTTAATAGTCTCGACTCTTTGGTAAAATATCTAAAATTATCAAAAATTCGAAAAATTTCAAAATACGTTTTTCTTAAAATTCAACATTTTTTCCTCTCTTTTATAGGATTTAGCTTCATTATTTTTGTGCTTTTGAAAAATACTTTACTTATTAAATTGTCTCGACTCTTTGGTAAAAAATCTAAAATTATCGAAAATTATCAAAAATTTAAAAATCCGAATTTCTAAAAATTCAACATTTTTTCCTCTCTTTTATGGGATTTAGCTTCATTATTTTTGTGCTTTTAGAAAATGCTTTACTTATTTAATAGTCTCGACTCTTTGGTAAAAAATCTAAAATTATCAAAAATTCGAAAAATTTCAAAAATACGTTTTTCTTAAAATTCAACATTTTTTCCTCTCTTTTATAGGATTTAGCTTCATAATTTTTGTGCTTTTGGAAAATACTTTACTTATTTAATATTCTCGACTCTTTGGTAAAAATTCTAAAATTATCAAAAATTCGAAAAAATTCAAAAATCCGATTTTCTTAAAATTCAATATTTTTTCTTCTCATTTATGGGATTTAGCTTCATTATTTTTGTGCTTTTAGAAAATGCTTTACTTATTTAATAGTCTCGACTCTTTGGTAAAAAATCTAAAATTATCAAAAATTCGAAAAAATTCAAAAATCCGATTTTCTTAAAATTCAATATTTTTTCTTCTCATTTATGGGATTTAGCTTCATTATTTTTGTGCTTTTAGAAAATGCTTTACTTATTTAATAGTCTCGACTCTTTGGTAAAATATCTAAAATTATCAAAAATTCGAAAAATTTCAAAATACGTTTTTCTTAAAATTCAACATTTTTTCCTCTCTTTTATAGGATTTAGCTTCATTATTTTTGTGCTTTTGAAAAATACTTTACTTATTAAATTGTCTCGACTCTTTGGTAAAAAATCTAAAATTATCGAAAATTATCAAAAATTCAAAAATCCGAATTTCTAAAAATTCAACATTTTTTCCTCTCTTTTATGGGATTTAGCTTCATTATTTTTGTGCTTATGGAAAATACTAAACTTATTAAATTGTCTCTACTATTTAGTAAAAAATCTAAAATTATCAAAAATTCGAAAAAATTCAAAAATCCGATTTTCTTAAAATTCGACATTTTTTCTTCTCTTTTATGGGATTTAGCTTCATTATTTTTGTGCTTTTGAAAAATACTTTACTTATTAAATTGTCTCTACTCTTTGGTAAAAAATCTAAAATTATCAAAAATTCGAAAAATTTCAAAATACGTTTTTCTTAAAATTCAACATTTTTTCCTCTTTTTTATAGGATTTAGCTTCATTATTTTTGTGCTTTTGAAAAATACTTTACTTATTAAATTGTCTCGACTCTTTGGTAAAAAATCTAAAATTATCGAAAATTATCAAAAATTCAAAAATCCGAATTTCTAAAAATTCAACATTTTTTCCTCTCTTTTATGGGATTTAGCTTCATTATTTTTGTGCTTTTGAAAAATACTTTACTTATTAAATTGTCTCGACTCTTTGGTAAAAAATCTAAAATTATCGAAAATTATCAAAAATTCAAAAATCCGAATTTCTAAAAATTCAACATTTTTTCCTCTCTTTTATGGGATTTAGCTTCATTATTTTTGTGCTTATGGAAAATACTTTACTTATTAAATTGTCTCTACTCTTTGGTAAAAAATCTAAAATTATCAAAAATTCGAAAAATTTCAAAATACGTTTTTCTTAAAATTCAACATTTTTTCCTCTCTTTTATAGGATTTAGCTTCATTATTTTTGTGCTTTTGAAAAATACTTTACTTATTAAATTGTCTCGACTCTTTGGTAAAAAATCTAAAATTATCGAAAATTATCAAAAATTTAAAAATCCGAATTTCTAAAAATTCAACATTTTTTCCTCTCTTTTATGGGATTTAGCTTCATTATTTTTGTGCTTTTAGAAAATGCTTTACTTATTTAATAGTCTCGACTCTTTGGTAAAAAATCTAAAATTATCAAAAATTCGAAAAATTTCAAAAATACGTTTTTCTTAAAATTCAACATTTTTTCCTCTCTTTTATAGGATTTAGCTTCATAATTTTTGTGCTTTTGGAAAATACTTTACTTATTTAATATTCTCGACTCTTTGGTAAAAATTCTAAAATTATCAAAAATTCGAAAAAATTCAAAAATCCGATTTTCTTAAAATTCAATATTTTTTCTTCTCATTTATGGGATTTAGCTTCATTATTTTTGTGCTTTTAGAAAATGCTTTACTTATTTAATAGTCTCGACTCTTTGGTAAAAAATCTAAAATTATCAAAAATTCGAAAAAATTCAAAAATCCGATTTTCTTAAAATTCAATATTTTTTCTTCTCATTTATGGGATTTAGCTTCATTATTTTTGTGCTTTTAGAAAATGCTTTACTTATTTAATAGTCTCGACTCTTTGGTAAAAAATCTAAAATTATCAAAAATTCGAAAAAATTCAAAAATCCGATTTTCTTAAAATTCAATATTTTTTCTTCTCATTTATGGGATTTAGCTTCATTATTTTTGTGCTTTTAGAAAATGCTTTACTTATTTAATAGTCTCGACTCTTTGGTAAAATATCTAAAATTATCAAAAATTCGAAAAATTTCAAAATACGTTTTTCTTAAAATTCAACATTTTTTCCTCTCTTTTATAGGATTTAGCTTCATTATTTTTGTGCTTTTGAAAAATACTTTACTTATTAAATTGTCTCGACTCTTTGGTAAAAAATCTAAAATTATCGAAAATTATCAAAAATTCAAAAATCCGAATTTCTAAAAATTCAACATTTTTTCCTCTCTTTTATGGGATTTAGCTTCATTATTTTTGTGCTTTTGAAAAATACTTTACTTATTAAATTGTCTCGACTCTTTGGTAAAAAATCTAAAATTATCGAAAATTATCAAAAATTCAAAAATCCGAATTTCTAAAAATTCAACATTTTTTCCTCTCTTTTATAGGATTTAGCTTCATTATTTTTGTGCTTTTGAAAAATACTTTACTTATTAAATTGTCTCGACTCTTTGGTAAAAAATCTAAAATTATCGAAAATTATCAAAAATTAAAAAATCCGAATTTCTAAAAATTCAACATTTTTTCCTCTCTTTTATGGGATTTAGCTTCATTATTTTTGTGCTTATGGAAAATACTAAACTTATTAAATTGTCTCTACTATTTAGTAAAAAATCTAAAATTATCAAAAATTCGAAAAAATTCAAAAATTCGATTTTCTTAAAATTCGACATTTTTTCTTCTCTTTTATGGGATTTAGCTTCATTATTTTTGTGCTTTTGAAAAATACTTTACTTATTAAATTGTCTCTACTCTTTGGTAAAAAATCTAAAATTATCAAAAATTCGAAAAATTTCAAAATACGTTTTTCTTAAAATTCAACATTTTTTCCTCTTTTTTATAGGATTTAGCTTCATTATTTTTGTGCTTTTGAAAAATACTTTACTTATTAAATTG
The DNA here is from genome assembly GCF_015476425.1 of Leptopilina heterotoma. Lineage (NCBI taxonomy): Eukaryota > Metazoa > Arthropoda > Insecta > Hymenoptera > Figitidae > Leptopilina > Leptopilina heterotoma. Next base: position 3,701 of record NW_025111042.1, read on the forward strand.
TCTCGACTCTTTGGTAAAAAATCTAAAATTATCGAAAATTATCAAAAATTCAAAAATCCGAATTTCTAAAAATTCAACATTTTTTCCTCTCTTTTATGGGATTTAGCTTCATTATTTTTGTGCTTATGGAAAATACTTTACTTATTAAATTGTCTCTACTCTTTGGTAAAAAATCTAAAATTATCAAAAATTCGAAAAATTTCAAAATACGTTTTTCTTAAAATTCAACATTTTTTCCTCTCTTTTATAGGATTTAGCTTCATTATTTTTGTGCTTTTGAAAAATACTTTACTTATTAAATTGTCTCGACTCTTTGGTAAAAAAATCTAAAATTATCGAAAATTATCAAAAATTCAAAAATCCGAATTTCTAAAAATTCAACATTTTTTCCTCTCTTTTATGGGATTTAGCTTCATTATTTTTGTGCTTTTAGAAAATGCTTTACTTATTTAATAGTCTCGACTCTTTGGTAAAAAATCTAAAATTATCAAAAATTCGAAAAATTTCAAAAATACGTTTTTCTTAAAATTCAACATTTTTTCCTCTCTTTTATAGGATTTAGCTTCATAATTTTTGTGCTTTTGGAAAATACTTTACTTATTTAATATTCTCGACTCTTTGGTAAAAATTCTAAAATTATCAAAAATTCGAAAAAATTCAAAAATCCGATTTTCTTAAAATTCAATATTTTTTCTTCTCATTTATGGGATTTAGCTTCATTATTTTTGTGCTTTTAGAAAATGCTTTACTTATTTAATAGTCTCGACTCTTTGGTAAAAAATCTAAAATTATCAAAAATTCGAAAAATTTCAAAATACGTTTTTCTTAAAATTCAACATTTTTTCCTCTCTTTTATAGGATTTAGCTTCATTATTTTTGTGCTTTTGAAAAATACTTTACTTATTAAATTGTCTCGACTCTTTGGTAAAAAATCTAAAATTATCGAATATTATCAAAAATTCAAAAATCCGAATTTCTAAAAATTCAACATTTTTTCCTCTCTTTTATGGGATTTAGCTTCATTATTTTTGTGCTTATGGAAAATACTTTACTTATTAAATTGTCTCTACTCTTTGGTAAAAAATCTAAAATTATCAAAAATTATCAAAAATCGAATTTCTTAAAATTCTTTATTTTTTCTTTTCTTTTATGCCATTTAGCTTTATTATTATTTGAATTTTTATTCAAGAGAAAAAATTTAGAAACTTAAAAATTCCAGGCCTTTTCCATGATTTCCAGATTCTGTAGGAACCCTGCTTTTGTCTGACTTTCTTCTAAATTATCGTATTCAGTGATTTCTGGGGTGAATTTGGTTAAGTTGTAAAATGATTAATTTCTATTTGAATTCGTTTTTTTTTAATGTAGAAAATCTGATGTTAATTTAATTCTTTTTTCGTTATGCACGGCAAAAAATATTTAGCTGGATGAACTACAGATTTTCCTTTAGTAGCGAAATTTTTCAGTGCTTCAATTAATACTTTCGTTATTCTAGAGAAACTTATCGCTATTTCAAGTAAAACTTTTTTCAGTGTGTAATAATTATTATTTCTTTAAAAAGTATTTAATTTAAAATGGCTTTATAAAATAAGCAATGCAAAAGATGACCCAGATACTAATTGTAATTGTTCTAGCCATAGTTTTAGTCTAGTAATGTAAATTCTATTTAAATTGAGACCATTGAGTGAAATTATTTGATTTTTAGTTAGTTAAATCTCTTTGTTAGGTTATAATAATTATTTCTTTAAAATTTTTTAAATTGTTTAAAATAAGCAGCCCCATACAACATTCCCGCGCGCTTGCGCGCGGATAGTTTGGCTAGTTCTTCGTAAGAATTAAAATATTTTTATAAATAATAAAACCCTTTAAAGGAATTAAATTATTTTCATAAATAATAAAATGTTTCCGTGGAATTCAATTATTTTCAATTCAATTTTAATAAAATTTTTAGAAAGAATACAATTATTTTAAAAAATTTTATTTAAATTCAATAATTTTCAAGTTTTAATAAATAATAATAATTAATAATGAAAAATTAAATTCTTATAATTGAATTCATTCGAGAAATTTTATTAAAATTATATTGAAAATAATTGAATTCCTGTGAAGAATTTTATTACATGCATAAAAATAATTGAATTCTTGCAAATTTTTTCGACGAATTTAATTAAAATTGGATTGAAAATAAAACTGAATCTCGTGCAAAGAATTTTATTAAATTTTTCGAAAATAATTAAATTGAATTTACTTAAAAATAATGTTTAATAGCTAATTGTAATGTTCGAGGAAAATTTGAATAATTTTTATACAGAAAAATTAATATTGAAAATAGTAAAAAATTCTGCTATTAAAAATCGTTATTTCCAGACTAAATTTATAATATCCGTCGCAAATTTGATTGAAAATTAGTAAATTTTAAATAATAAATGCAAATAACTTGCCTGAATTGAACAATAAATGGATACAAAAAAGGTAAACTCGACGTCCACAATTGACCCAATGAACTGCCATTGAGACAGTCTTGCAAGGCGACAACTTGCGAAATTTGTTCTTTGGATATTGGTTCATAAATTCTGTACACATTATCTCCCGTTAATCCTTCACCTAAAAATAAATTTAAGGATAAATAAATGAATGAAAAATATTACCAAATTAAAAGGATAACAAGAAAAGAAATATTAAAACAAACAAGTTAAAAATAAAACATTAAACTCTTAAATATTAAAAATTAGGTATAAAATGCAAACAAATTAAAAACAATAAAATGAAAACATTTTTTTGAACAAAGAATTGAATTTTTAATAAAAATGCAAATTTTTCGACTTTATTTGTGATTGATTCTCTAAATTCTAATCCAATTTATGGTTTTTATAGACTAATCGATTCGTCTTGATGCAAATAAGATTTTATTGTATATTAACTTCAATATCAAACATAAAAAGATTTTTTTTGAAAAAAATGTTTTGATATAAGTAAAAAAAAAGTTCTGAGGATTTTTAAAAGTCCTTATGTTCATTTTGTTTAAATTATAATAAGCAAAAAGTCCGTTACGAAAATACTTTCAGCTGGCTTTCTTTTTAATTGTAAGATTCGTTTCTTTAATAAGAAACTATTTAATTAAGATTCAGTTCTCTAAAGAAAAACCTTTTTTTGTTGTCACCATTATTTCCTTAGATAAATTAAGAAATTTACCCAAAACGTCTCTCGTGTGCCTCGTCAAAGATTGAGGGAAGCCTCGAAGATGAAGAGGTGACGAGGAAGTTTGCGGTCCTCTTTGAGCGAGATGAACGAAATACGTCCATTCTAAAGCGGAATCCCAAATTATTAATCGAATCCAAACTGCCACATTCGTCGCGGCCAAGTGTGTGAAACCAAATCTTGCTGCCAGTCCAAATCTCTCAACGAGAACCTGAAAATTTGTCTCTCTTTTTTATAAAATTCGATAATTATTAACATCGCGAATAAAAATTTTTAAAAATTAATTTCCAAAATTACGAATTTTCAGAAATATTCAGACATTTTTTAGAGAAAATAATTTAAATTTCTTTTAATTAAATTCATACTTAATTCGATTTTTTAAATTAAAATTTGTCTAAAAACGAAGAATTCGACATACTTGAGAATTGACGAAAAGAAAATGCATTTGCAGGAAAGTGAAGAGTCCATGCAGAACGGGATGAACGAAAATTATATCACTGAGACAAGACGCTCCTTGCATCATTGAATGCATTGCCATTTCCAGTCCATTAAAGACTAGAGTCGCCAGGCCAAAAACTGAAACAAATATAAAAAGTTGAAAATGAATTTCACTTTTATTCTGTAACAAAAAAGTACAAAAAGTATTTACCACCTTGTAAGTATGTATAAGTTATTAAATAAATAAATTAATTAAAATTAGAGTAAAAAATAAAGTATGCAATTTTAAGAAAATTATTTTTTTTAAAGAATTACTTGAAATTACGTACGTAAGGCTCCAACTCGTATGTAGAAACTCGTTGTTGTTGTTCTCGAGCGTGAAATATGGGCCCTTTTAAGGGATCCAAATCTCGTGAGTGATGCACCACCGAGTTCGGCGTCATCAATTCCAATTCCACTGCTTCCTAAACTTCGACAACTGTCCACTAAGACCCAGAGGTAGATGCTTATGATTACGACTATGCTTCCAATATACATATACATCAGGAAAATTCCCTTTTGAAAAAAAGGGAAAATATTTATTCACAAGAATATTCAAAGAAAATTTTTCATTAAATAAAATTCACAAACAAAATACAAAGCAATTTTTTAGTTAAATTTTCAATAAACAAAAATTGTTTTAGTAAAAAAAAAATTTTGTTTAAATTGTAATAAGAAAAAATTCCGTTACTTGGATATATTCTCCTGAATATTTTCCAGAAATATAAGATTTATTTCTTTAATAAGAAACTAATTACGATTCAGTTCTCTAAAGAAAGCCACTTTTTGTTATATATAAAAAATAATTAATGTAAATTGTACGTTATAAGTCAACAAAAAATTAAATTGACTGATTTGTTCCCAAAGAAATGTTTAGAAAAAATAATAAATAGATAATAATAATTAATAGAGTAAAGATTTTTTTGTTCTTGATTATATAATCGATAATTAATTATAAAATTACAAAGATTATTGAACTATTAATGTCATTATTGTTATCGTCATTATTATTAGTCTTATATTTATTTATAGCTTTTAAGTTTAAAAATCTCAATAAATTGTTAATAAACGCAAGCATTGATAATTTTTAATTTTCAATAAAAGAAACATGTTTTAATTCGGGTACAATCAGTTTTAAAACAAAGAAGGAAAGTTAATTCAAAATCTTCGAATGGAAACTATTTTGTATAGAAATGAATTATTAATGTAATTTATAATCATTTTTTTGAAAAATAGATTATTCGTTTCTTTTTCATTTCTTTGGGGACTTCAATCAAAAGAGATAATTGAGTCCAAGGAGACCAGATGTCTCAATTACCTGTAAGCTGAGTAAAGGCACAGGTGTATCCATCACTTCGGCGAGGCACAGGGCCATCATCATTATCACCACCAGTTCCCCGTAAACATTTGACAGAACGATCCATAATTGCGAACTAAAAAGAAAGAAAATAAGAACAATAATTATATTGTAATTTTCTATTTTTACTCTTATTTAATTTTTGCATTTTTAATTTTATATATATATATATATTTCTTACTATTCTACTTTAAATTATTCAATTATCAATTATTATACATTTTTTTCAATCGTATTTGAAAAATTAAAAAAAACTTTTAAAATGAAAAAAAAATCAGTTATCTTTAAGACAAAAATTTGGAGAATTTTAATTTTTGCAAATATTTCTATCGAGAAACGGGAAAAGAGAAATGTATTAAGAAATCAAGAGAGAGAAAGTCATTATTTTATGTGATGAGATTTACCTTTTATGATAAGATTTAGAAATTTACATTTTTGTCCGTTACAAAAACTTGGAATTCTCATTTACATGATGCAAAAATGTTTTTCTTTAGTTCGTCATTTAAACGTCATAATATAATCATTCTCGTAACAAGTGTTGCAACCGTGTTTTTACACTTTACAAAATAATAACTTCACCGTTATTTATTTTTTTGTTACTGTCGCCGTTTATTGTAAGAAATTACCAAAGTTCGTTAACATTGAAAATTACTTCTTTTAAAAATCCTTCTCTCTCATCGGAAAAATAACTCATCTACGATTAATTTTTTCTGTCTTTTATCTACTTTTACTAATGACTGCTACATTTACAAAAAAAACTAAAACTAAAAAAAACACTAACTAAAAACACTAACTTTACGTGAGGACAGATTATCTCGCATTGTTATTATATAATTGTCTTACTGAGACAAAAATATAGGATTCGTTTCTTTAATAAGAAACTATTCAATTACGATTCAGTTCTCTAAAAGATAAACCCTTTTTGTATACTATATAAAATATAATAAATAGAAAACAAAAACTAAAATTGACTTTTATATGTTTCCAAGGAAATGTTCCTAAAAAATAATAAAAACATAATTAGCTTAATTATATATTAATTATAATATATGTAATTATATAATAGATATATTTATTTATTATATATGCAATAAAACTTACTATGGTTCAGAATGGTCTAAAAGTTCTTCAGGAGACCTCGCCCTCGATAGTATCCTCGATACAAGAGATCTTGGAGGCACTGCTGATGAGGATGGCTCTTGTGCAGAGGGTTCAGTTTCCTTAGATCTTTCGCCCCTTCCGGGGTTTCCCCCAGGGGCACCCTCCACCGTGCCACCCGTTGTGCTTCCTGTTTCGTTCAAACTGTCCTTGTCATGTTGTTCGTTACTCGCTAAAACAACAAAAAAAGCAAAATATTAATTAATATATCAATAAATTTAAAAAACTAATGCTTTAATTAAAATTTTAAGATTTATATTTATTTTATTTTATATTTATTTATAAGGTTATATTTATAAGGTTATAGTATTCAGTCGTCACGTGTTCCATATGAACTATTTGAAAACGTAACAAGTGAATAACGGTCCCAAAAAAATTACAGATTCCTATAACCAACATTTATCGGCATTTTTATCCTCTTTCTAAATTCTTTCCCAATTAGTTATTTCTAATTATTCTATAAACATTTTTCTTTTATTATTGTTATTAGTAATTTAATTTCCATATAGTAACAAATAGAGAAAGTTAAATTCAATATTGTAAGGATTTTTTATTTCCCAAACTAAAATTATACTCCAAAAATGTTCATTTTCCTTATAAATAATATACTTCAGTTACACTCCAACATTTCTTTTATAAATATTACATGAGAATAATAAAAATACATGAGAAAAAGAAATAAATAAAAATTGCAAGTAAAGTGCCTTTTAAGAAACGTAAAATAAAAATTCAAATAAATTCAGTAAATTTTGTGCACTGACAGTGAGAGTTTAATGTTAAATGTATATTTTAAGCTTTTGTTACTTTGGTTTATATATTTTTTTACTTTTTAAATTTTATACATAAACAATATATCATCGAGAAGGCAAAATCCTTTCACTTGAATTGCAAATGCGATTGGAACAAATTGGTTTGTGTGTGGTAAAAGCGCGAATATATAACAATAGAAATGGTATATATATGTTTGAGTACATATACAGATCTCCTGGTCATCATTATCATCATCTTAGCGGGCGTTAAAACAATTGTGCCTGCGGGGCATTGAAAACAACTTTCTTCGGTCTTGATGCGAACCACCACGAACGAATCGTTATATGCCCGGCCAATTACGGTGTTCATTCCCTTGAAATCACTTGCAATTGCAAAGTATTATATACCTGTTCCTACCGCCATATTATATATAATAGCCACCTGTTAACGCGCGGGGAATGACCGATTTCATACGAATCTAATCATTTATTTATTTATAAAAATACATGGGTTGATAAAAAAAAATCTTTCTTTAGCAAATCTTCTCTAAGGGGAGGAACAGTTTTCCCATGTAACCATACAACCAATCACAAACCGATTTAAATCGATATATCGAAAAACCCACATCGATTCTCACTTTCTAACCTCTTCAGCAATGAAAAAAACGTAAAACGTGATTTAAATACTCTTCAAACATTTACATACAGTATAAGAACATTATAATTCATTTTAATAAATATTCACCGTTTACTTAGAAAGGGAAATATTTTTATGAGCGCCAATTAATCATTTTTTGTTTCTATACGCTCTACACCTCACAGGAAGAATTTGATATACATATGTTTTTGACGAGAAGAAATATTGAATTTAGTGATAAAAAACATGTTTCTGTCTAGAACTTTTATCTTGATTCAATGAAGAAAAATGATGGTGATAATTGCGTGATGCACGCAACGATTGCATTTTGTTTTGGATTTAAAATAGTTTGGAAAAGAGATTCACGAATCCGTAAAATTGAGAATAAACCATGCTTGGGGAAAATATACAAAGGTTTTTCCATTATATGTATTATATTTTGTTCTAGAAAATTCTATTCGTCTAAACCATTTATTGTCTATAATAAAAATTATCATTTATATTCCCTTAAGTATGTGTGTAAAAACTTTTACTCTTTATTGCCACGCCATACTACATTACTACATGCGAACAATAATAATCATATAGGTGTAGTTTAAAATTAAAAGTGTTTACTTGAATGTAAAATAGGTGTGAAAATGATTAAATAGAAGTTGAAACAAATTGGCCCCGCCCTATTAATCCTTTGAATAATAAATATAATTAGTCCTGTCTTTTTTATTTATTGGCTCCGCAAACATTGTCTTCCCTAAAATCGCGCCAAAGATGTGTAAGACTTTCCCATTAATTAAACCGTTTACTTTTTACTCAGGGTTTTTTGGGACCGCTGATTACGAATCTGGATTGAGATTTTTAAAATTAAAAATGGCGGATCCAATATGGCGGATGACAAATTTTTAAAACTAATTTAATTCGCTTGAAACTTGTTAGTCGGGGGTTTTTGGGGTCGCTGATTACGAATCTGAAGTGGAATTTTTAAAATTCAAAATGGTGGATCCAATATGGCGGATGACAAATTTAAAAATACTTCCATATTTTTTAAATATAAAAAAAATCATTTTCAATTTCTAAGTACATACGTGGAGTTACAACTATGGGTAAATAAAAATCTTTTTCTCTCCCCTATGTAATGAAAGAAACAAATAATAGAATAAAAAATACAAGAAAGTAAAAAGAGAAAAAAAAATTTTGTTTGTATTTATCAGAGACAAAACGAAACCGCAGCGGACAATTATTATGTTAATGGGCACAAATTAGCCTACGTAACTACACGCATATATAATTCTAGTACTAAGGAGGAACACTCAAGTATAACAAATTACTCAGATATTATGAGAACACTGTGAGATGCTACTTTACTTATATTATAATTAACGTGGGCACGTGTCGATTTTTTTCATGCATGAAAAATTACCTACTTATAATTTATATACATAAATCAACAGAATGTAGGTCTTTCCTCGCCCCTAATCATTCACAATTTCAATTGCATTTTTTGAAAAAGGGAAAAAAAAGTTTTTAAATTTAAAAATTACGTTATTTTCAAAACATAATAATAATAAGCAGTTTTTTGTCTTAAAGGAGGGGGGGGGGGGGGTAAATATAAATTAGATTTATTTTCGAAATAAAGTAATTTTTTGTGAAATCGTTTGCGGATTTACTTTAATGTTCCTAAAAACTTTTCTTTTCAGACTCACTAACTCTCTTAATTTTGTGAATATTTTAACAAACGAAAATTACTACAACATTCTTTAACGCATATGTAGTTTTCTAAATATTAATTTTTTAAAATTGTTCTTCAATGGAAAAATATGTAGCTTTCATTTTTCTTTTATTTTTAATTAAAAACGTATATGATTTAGTCTAGACGATCTTTTCTTAGTTCATAAATAATGATTTGCGTTTTGCTGATTGCACACGATAATGCGTATTAGTATATATACGAATTCACATTAAGATTTTATTCAGAGATGTTTTGATGAATATCTGACTGACGAAGAAAAAAAAGGAAACAAGAAGAAAATTCTAAGGTGAAAGGCGAGTAAAAACGCACAGACACACACACACTTTTTTAAAATCAAATTATATTTAAATTTAGATGTATATTTATTTAATCTGCAATTTATAATTATGATGCACGACAAAATTAAAAATAATTTTAATTGCTCCATAAAAAAAACTAGTTCAATAATATAAAAAATTAATAAAGAAGTTCATTAAGAAAATAATGATGACAGAAAAATGGAAATATTTTTTTCGTTTTTAAAGGAAATGTAAAACAGTGTTTCGATTAAAAGAGAAATAAATGGGAAACGCAGGGAGTATACAAATAATTCTCAAGTCTTTCTGTTTTCGAGCCTGTTTTGACATTTGATGCTAAACCGAAAGTCCATTTGCACTTATTCTCAAATGGATCCGTTTGTTTGTACTTTGATTCGTTTCTTTGATAAGAAACTATTTATTTACGATTCAGTTCTCTAAAAGATAAACCCTTTTTGTACTATGTAAAAAATAATAAATAAATTGTACGTTATTAGAAAACAAAAAATTAAATTGACATATATATTTCCAAGGAAATGTTCCTAAAAAATAATAAAAACATAGCAATTAATTAGCTTAATTAGTTACATATTAATTATAATAAATATAAAATATTATTTTTAAAGGAAATGTGGAAATATCTTGAAATTGTGTTCCGATTAAAAGAGAAATAAAAGGGAAACGCGGGGTATGGAAATAATTTTCAAGTCTACCTGTTTACATTTGATGCTAAACCGAAAGTCCATTTGCACTTATTCTCGAAAAGATCCGTTCGTTTGTACTTTGATTATAACATGCTTCAGAGAGCTATAAAAAACAGTGACTCTCATCTAAATTCCCAAAAAAAGTTCATTTCAATAAGTCAACAAAATCTTGTAATTTGATCAAGAATAAAAGAAATTTACACTTTCTCAAAATTAAACAAAAAACGTATTCCTGTAATTTTTTAAATATTTGTAATCAAAATAATATTTATTTAACTGATTCTAAAATTAGTTAAAATTAATTTTTCAAGGTCAATCAGTAGAAAAATTAAATTATTCCAGAAGTTGTAATATTTGATCTTTTTTTTTGACAAATTTAATTAATTATTAAAACAAATATAATTGGTAATTTTTTTCAATTGTAAAAGATAAAAAGATTGGTTACTTTTAGAAATGAAAAGTAAAGAACACTAATTTAACAAGGCGAAGAACTATTCACCGAGTTGGCGTAATGTGAATTTCTCTCTCATTTTTGTTCTTTGGAAATTCGTCCTGATAACTTTTAAGGTCGTGATGATGATTATCGAAACTTATCCGACAGTTGTAAATTGTAAAATCCCCCACTCTTATTCTTTTACCTCAATTCCCTTTCTATATGCTAAGACGTCTGCAATAATTATTCCGGAAGTAGAAACTTCACCGCATCTACAAGACTTTGTGGTTAACTTACTCGTCTTCAATTTTATATATAATTCTTAATTTTTTTTCCATTACCGTTAGCATTCCTTTCTTAAGATTTTTATTTAAAAAAAAAACTTCTTGAAACACTTTCATGTCACAAAGGAACAACAAACAAAAGAGAAATCTTATATGATTTATGAATTATCCTTCACACTCGGGATGTCCAAAAGATTTATTTAGTCTTTTGAGAAATAGTATAAAATAAATTCGCTTTGCGGATTTTCTTAAAATTTCAGTGTTTTCACAAAAATAAAAATTAACTCGTTCCGGACTTTCGCTGTTTAACTTCTTTTTAGGCTATTAATATCGATCAAATCGAGTTATGTTTTTTTCGATCAATTCAAGCAAATTTAGTGCGTATAGAAATTGTAAATTTGATTATTGTTAATAAATAAAAAATTGACTCACAGTAAGTGCAACACGATTAATAATTTTCTTTTTTAAATTATTACCTGATTCGTAAAGACTATCTGCAGTAAATCCATAAGACAATGAACGTCGTCTCGCCGTGGTCGAGAATTTCAATTGAATTTTAACTTTAATTATCTCTCAAATGAACTAGAAATCTATTTTCTTCGCTCCGCGAGATTTTATCACTTAAATAACTATAATTTATTTCTTAAAATATGTGTTGAAAATTACTTTTCAGAATAAATAATTTAATCAAACATTGCACTGAATTAGCATTTTTTTCAATCTGCTTTGCTAAATATAATAAACCTAAATCTAGATGAAACAAAATTATAATTTTCAAAATTTTTAGTACAAAATTCAAAAAAATAAATATCGAATTAAAAAAATATTTTTTACCAAAAATTGTTTAGAATTAATAAAAAAAAATCTACTAATTTTTTAAGCATATGGAAATAGCAGAGAAAAGTAAATTTATGTGAACAATAAACAAACAAAAACAACTTTCTATATTTAATATTAAGAGGCACTTTTTGTTTAAAAAAATTTTTTTTTAAAACACTATTAATTCACACTAAAAAAATAAGTCTCGCAATTCTTTTATTTATTCACCATAACGATTTGTACTCAATGTCAACCGGCGGAACTCAAGACACTTCAATGGTTCGACGAGATTTTTGTCCTATTGAATTTATCTTTTAACGGTTCTCCGAACACGGTGAAACCGCGCTTAACAATGTCACAACACTGAATGCTGAGATGACCAAGAATACAGAAGAGAAAAGCCTGCCTCTCATCGGGAAGGAACATTGACTTTCCGGGGATATCATTTGGTCCTTAATGCCTCTTATAACAGTAACGCTTCGTAATTATCAAGACGACGACGACGATGGCGACGATTTGCAATAGTAGAGTAGACCGTTAATGATAATAATTTAAAGAAAATAATTATATATTTTCAAATCGTAGGGAAAGAAAGAAAATTTCTATTTTTTTATCAACCTGACAGTGTCACACAAATTAATATCAAAAGGGGAAAAAATGCCTAAAGACCATAAATAAAAGTATCAATTTGGAGAAAATTCCGAAAATTCTAATCAGGTTCAATTTTAACGATGAAAAATAACAGGTGGAGTCAAATAATACAGGAAAGGAAAATGTGGGAGAGATTTATAATAGGCGGAGCAAAAAATAAGGAACGCCTACTTGGGGTCAATGTTTGGAAGGGGTATAATAGGATGAGCGAAAGAGAAAAGAAGGCGTGGTCAATTTTTGGACATGGTATACTAGGTGGAGCAAAAAATAGGAAAGGGAAATAATAGATGTGGTCAATATTTAGGAGGCGTATCATAGGCGGAGCCAAAAATAAGGAAGGAAAAATATGCGGTTTAGTGTTTAAAAGAGGTAAAACAGGAGGAGCAAAATATATAAAAGAAGGAAAGTAGGTGTGGTTAATTTTTCGACCAGGTATACTAGGCGGGGGTCAAAAATAAGAAAGGGAATTTATAGGCGTGGTCAATACCCAGGAGGGGTATAATAGGCAGAGACAAAAATAAGAAAGGGGAATTATAGGCGGAGTTAATTTCACAAAGGGTTTAATAGGTGGAGCCAAATAAAGACTGAAATTATAGGCGTGGCTAACATTTAAAAGGGGTGTAATAGGCGGAGACAAAAATGTAACCTGGTTTAACATTTGATGCTAAACCAAAAGACCATTTGCACTTATTCTCAAAAGGATCCGTTCGTTTGTACTTTGATTCGTTTCTTTGATAAGAAACTATTTATTTACGATTCAGTTCTCTAAAAGATAAACCCTTTTTGTACTATATAAAAAATAATAAATAAATTGTACGTTATTAGAAAACAAAAAAATAAATTGACATATATATTTCCAAGGGAATGTTCCTAAAATTATAGGCGTGGCTAACATTTAAAAGGGGTGTAATAGGCGGAGACAAAAATATAAAAGGAGAAATGTAGGCGTGGTTAGTTTTTGAAAGAGGCGGAGCAAAAAATAATAAAGGGAAATTATAGGCGTGGTGAGTATTGAGAAGAGGTTAAAAATAAGAAAGGGGAATTATAGGCGGAGTTAATTTTAGACGGGGTTTAATAGGTGGATCCAAATAAAAAAGGAAAATTATACATGAGATCCCCAGTAAACGAAAACTAATTGAAATGAATTAAAAAGAATTCACAAAGAGCTTTCGTGAATCCCGCTTTGTGACAAATACGAATTGGAGCCATGATGCAATTTTCCTGAATTCGTGAAACTGTATTGAACTTCCGAACCTTCTATCCGTACCAATTCACTGGACAAGTTTTGAGCCTTTAATTTTTTTCAATTCGTTAGCACGAATTCAATGCATTCCTTGGCCATTTCTTTCGAATGCGAATTCGTTTGGACAAATTGGTACATATTGAATTAAATTCAATTGAATATACAAAGAGCTTGAGTGAATCCCGCTTTGTGACAAATACGAATTGGAGCCTACCAAAAATGTTAATTCGTTTCAATTCATTTGAATTAGTTTTTTTTTACTGGGTCAATATTCAGGAAGTGTATAATAGGAGATAAATCTATATGTAAAAGGGAAATGTAGGCGTGGTTAATTTTTGGAAGAGGTTCAATAGGTGGAGCCAAATAGTATAATAGGCGGAGTTAAAAAAAAGAAAGGGAAATTGTAGGCGGGTTAATTCTAGAAGAGGTGCATTAGGTTAGTCGTCCAGAGGTGTAAATCAAGAGGGGGAAAACTATAACAAACGATAACGTAAAAATAACATCTTAACATCAATAGATAATTCTCATTAAGGGCATAATAGGCGGAGCCTAATAAGTAACAGCAATTAATCATAATTACACGGGGGGTTACAATTGAAGTCATAAATAACTATTTTGCAAAATGATTGAACACATTTCTAATAATAGCAATAATGTGTGAAGTGTGCTTTAGCGAAATAAGCGGTTAACTGTATAGCTCGCTGTATAGTAAAGTGAATATTGCAGATATATGTATATGAGAATATGCAACGATATGCGTGAGGTGTTTTGTAGCGGTGCAGTAGTAGCGTAAATCAGTTATGTGTAACAGTGACTGGTTGGTTTCATATGAGTGCCTAGTCCATAACGGTGGTGGGCACCATGTGTTCGACATATTCCCTGTCCTAGTCTTATATATTCTAAATGCTTTGCATCATATACTTAATGATTCTGATATAGTTGCGCATCATCATAAATATACTCGACCCAGTAAAAAAAAACTAATTCAAATGAATTGAAACGAATTAACATTTTTGGTAGGCTCCAATTCGTATTTGTCACAAAGCGGGATTCACTCAAGCTCTTTGTATATTCAATTGAATTTAATTCAATATGTACCAATTTGTCCAAACGAATTCGCATTCGAAAGAAATGGCCAAGGAATGCATTGAATTCGTGCTAACGAATTGAAAAAAATTAAAGGCTCAAAACTTGTCCAGTGAATTGGTACGGATAGAAGGTTCGGAAGTTCAATACAGTTTCACGAATTCAGGAAAATTGCATCATGGCTCCAATTCGTATTTGTCACAAAGCGGGATTCACGAAAGCTCTTTGTGAATTCTTTTTAATTCATTTCAATTAGTTTTCGTTTACTGGGGATCCGAGTGAAAGAAAAAAGAATGAACCAAAGGATAACCACATCACGTTCATTAATATCTATTACGTGAAAAAACATTGATCTCTTTACTTTTATATGCGTGTACAATTTTCTCCGCTCAATCGAGAGGAAAAAATTGACATACAAGATAAAATTCGTCACAGAGAATCTCTAGAAGATCATTTATATCATGTCATCAATTGTATTTAATTATTGACTACTTTTTCATCACTTTTTTTGATTTCATGTTTTAAGAACTGGGACAATTCCATCCGTAAAGAACCAAAATCACGAAAAATACAATCAAATATCAGTAAAAGTTGTCTATAATATTATGCGCGAATGAAAGCAAAAAAATTTTTTAATTGAAATATCGAAAAATAGAAAGTAGTCTCTATCTGTTAAGAGCAAATAAATGTGGTCAAGAGTGAAGATACTTGTTATGATGTTAATTTGTATGCAAGACAGATGTGTTATACGGTATCGTTGGACAAAAATGTTCGACTAGCGGTAGCTATAATATAAATTCTTCGCACATTTATATGTACATATATACGTCGAGAAAATATATATAAACAAAAATTAACTATGTCAAAAAAAACTATATTTTCCTAAGTATCACGATGTCATAGTTTTAAACTCATATAAGTAAATTTTTCCTCCCCGATACCGGTAAATAATTTACATTTCACACAAATAATTGACAATTGACTACCTATAACAGTCTTTTAACATCCTTGTTAATAAAAATAAATTATTCATAATACTTTATAACGGTAGAAACCAAAAAAAATTGCTTTTGATTAAAGAAATTTTAATCATTAATTATTTTAATAGAAATATTTCCTTCGATGTAAAATAAAATAAATTTTTAAAAATAACCCTTCTCACCGGAAACGTTGGAAGATTTCGTACTCTTATCCATTGACTCCGGAACATCAACAGCCCTTTCCTGTTTGCCAATAATAATTCCCTCCACTTGATCAGTAACGCTTCTTATTTCCAATTGTTTCCAATCTTTAATCTTGTCAGCCACCTCCTGGACCACATCGTCCTTAATTTCCAAATCATCATCCACCATATTATCGAGAAAATTCCTCACCATCATTTCAGGAACAAGAGTTTCCTCATCTTCGTCCCTTATCCTCCATTTTGCTCTCTTATGCTCCTCGTGATAATTATTATTATTTTTCTGAATTTCCCCTCCTCTTTCTCGAATTATCTCACTTTCATGAAGATCATTAACATAATCGCTATTCTCCTCAATTAATTCCTCCTCTTGTAAAATGTATTCACGCCTCTCGGATAAATTATGATGATGGACTCTGTATGGTCCCACAAGACCCACTACTCCTCTAGGGGTTGAAATCGGTCTACGTTCTTCATTTAGATTATTGGTCCTTTCCTGAGAACTCATATTCGTATGATCAGAATTAAAACGCGTTATCGGAATTCTATTGGACGCAATTTGCAACCACTTTCTCAGTTCTTCTTGTCTTGAAACAACTTCCGTTTGTGGATTATTCGTTCCTTTTTTTCTTATCACACTGTAGAGAGGATTCAACTCTTCCTCCTTCTTCTCTTCTTCTTCACACTGATAAGATTTACAATTTTTCAAAACACTATCCTCGTTCGAAAATTTTTCCCGAGAATCAGCAGAACTTGTGTAAGCGGTAATCAAGACAACATTATCCTTAAATCGACAATGACGCTGATGATGATCCTCAATATCTTCTTTAGAATCAAGAACACTGTAAATAGCTTCACGTGTCGCTGTTTCTATCCATTTTGGCCTTTTCTTAATGGATTTGTAAAAATTTGACGATTCCTGATCGATAACAATATCACTTGATTTATTTTTGTCCGAACTTGCTTTCAGTTTGGTAGTCGTTAAAGAAATGCCTGTCATTTCGGCTACCATGACGAAAAATATGTATTATGTATATGTGACAGTTGAAAAAAATTGACGATGCCAAACGACACTTAAATACTGGGACCGGAAGTCACGCCTTGGACGTTTCTTACATGTCGATGACCTTCAATTAAATAACCCCCTGCCCCAGAAAATTTGACCATTAGACGTATAAATTACGTTAACCGTTTCTTGACCTTGTTCTTATCATTTGAATTATGTTTTTTTTCCCTAATATTTATATATTATGCAAATTTTCTCGTATTAGTTTCATCTAAAATTGAATCATTGCGCCGAGTTTTATTGCATGCTACTAGTTTATTAGTGTTGATAAGTTTATTAATTTCATGTTTCAATATATATTTTCTCAGTACTCGATGAGGAAATTTCAATATTAATTTATTTTCCCATAGAGCTAAAAAATCTATAATAGACAGTAATCTATTGGAAAAAAAATATAATGTAAAATAAAAAAATCTGTTACGTTTGTTAAAGTAATACAATTAATAAAATCTTTTTTATGATGTCAAAACGTGCGAAAAATGGAACAATCGAATTTGCATATTTCTCACGGGTCTGGGAAATTTCTGAGTTTTGACATTTTTACCGATTAATAATGAGGCATTTTTCCATTATTGTTTGGTATTTATATATGAGTAAAACATACTTTCCTCAACTTTTCTTATTTGAAAATTGTCAATAAATATCAATTACAGGCTTAGCGCTCGTCTACAAAAACCTCCTATTTACTATTTTTTTATACCAATAGCTACTATTTGCCACTTTTTTAAAATTAATTATTGAGTGCGAAGGCTGCAATATTAATAATTATGCTAATAAAAAGGAAAATTTTGAAAAAATACAAGATTTAATTAATTTTATTACAAGAAAGAAAGTAAAAATATCAGAAATCTGATATTTTAATTAAAATCTAAAGCCAGTTCTGCATTAAAATTTCTTTAGAAAATTCACAATTAGTTAAATTTTACAATCTTTTGATAGCAATATAATAAAAAAAATTAAATTATAAAAAATTTCTCCGCATTACAAAAACATAATTCAAAAAAAGAATAGGTCACTTTAGTATGATAATTTCGTTAAGAAATCGCGCATTTTTCAATACAATAAACACAATAAGCTAAATGTGAAAATTGTCGACGCACATAAAAAAGACACTTCAAAAAAGAAAAAAAAAATTCATGAATTACACTGATGAGATTACAAGGGGTACACTTTCTAATGAACCCGTTTTCAAATTTCTCCTCTCATGAGCGATTTCTCCACTTCATTATAAGAAAAAAATAAAAAAAAATTTATATTCCTACACGAGGGTTTATATTAGTTGTACTAAAATATATTATATTCGATGATTCTTTCTTTTTTTTCAAATGTCGCGCTCTCGTCATGTCATTACGGGAAAATAAATCTTTCCTTTCACACGATACACATTAAAATGATTTTATCTTCTCTGCTTTTTTTTGAAAAAGAAAAAAAAAATTCACAATATCACTACTACCGCGATAGAATCAAAAAACTTAAATGGCATTTACTTGAGTTTAGTTTTACCGTTTAAAGTCAAAACTACACTGCAGGAGGCGAACTTTGGAGGTGGCTGCAGGTTGATGGTATGGATCTGGCTCTCGATCGTGACCAGGGTGAAAATTAAGTTTCAGGGTTTAGCCGCGTTCTTCCGCCTTTCTTTCTTTATTATTTTCCACATAGCGCGAAATAACACAATTTTCTTCTCTATTGTGACACAATTTTTTTAAAATTATACGAAAAAGAATTTTCCCCCAAAAAAAATAATCATCTATTAGTAATTTTCTCTCTATTAGAGTAATTACATAATTGGAACAAAAAAACTTATTTTAAATTAACTTTCAAATTATTACGAATTTGGTAAAAAAACTACTAAGCAAATTGTTGTAAAGGAAAGATTTGTAAATATTAAAGTATCAATTTGTTTGTCATTCTAGTGATTCTAATTAAGTGACAGAGTATAATAGTAAAAGCTAAGTGCATTATTAAATGTCATCTTAAAAAGGAAATTTCATGTTTCATGGTTCAGAATCAAAGAAACTGCACTATTGTTATTATATTTATTATAACGAGAAAATTGATCATTAAACCTCGTCGTCTTTCATTTAAAAAAAAAAAATTAGACTTTTAGAGAAAAAAAATTCTATTTGAGAAAATTGTTTAAATATTATAATTTTTCAACTATATTCAAAAGTGTATCCTTTTTTTCAAATTTTTACATACATAAACTCAAACTTTTATTACATTATATTAATTCTAATATCTATAATTAAATGTACCGAATTTTTAAAAATCTAAGATTAAAACGAAAGATAAGTCATTAAGTATAATCAGATACATATTGTTTTTTTTAGATCTATACATAAAATACGACTTTCCATCTCAAGCATTATAATTACAAGACTCGTAAACTCCTATTTTGGTAAAAAATATGCAAAAAAGAAATTCCTTTTTTCTAAAAAAAGAAAGAGCCATTAAATTTTGATTACACGCGTTTGTAATGTATTCAGTTTTTTAGCAAAAAAAACACAGAAATAAGGTAAAAAAAAGTCTAAACGCGAAACTAGCTAAGAAAAAGTGTCAGTCAATTTATTTCATGTCCGTCAGCTGCGAATCCTAAGAAGTGGATATATACCTATGTGCAATAAGCGATCTCACTAGCGTGCGCATAATCAAGCTGATATTTTATCCATTAATTTTCTACACGAATATATTGTGTTTATATTTATAAATCTAAAAAAAATATTGTATATACATTAAACTTGTTTTAATTAATTCACAAAATGTCGCCATTATAAGGAAACGATTTCTAAAATATTTCATTACTAAGTGAACTTATACTTTCAATGTATGTGTATGTTTAGTGAAATCTTTAGGTTTCACTGCATTTTTTAAATTCTTAATGATTTACTGCAAATATTGAATAGCGAATTGTATTCATTCGACAAATTTCTTTTTAAAGAGGAAAAATTTCAAAAAGTGTAATTTCTAAAACTAATTTCTTTAAAATGTCAACGAAACATTTAAATATAAAAGAAATTTTTCTAGAAAATAAAAATTGTCCATTCCAAATA
This sequence comes from Leptopilina heterotoma, assembly GCF_015476425.1. Classification (NCBI taxonomy): domain Eukaryota; kingdom Metazoa; phylum Arthropoda; class Insecta; order Hymenoptera; family Figitidae; genus Leptopilina; species Leptopilina heterotoma. The sequence continues at coordinate 23,830 of NW_025111042.1, forward strand.
ACTTGTTTTGTAAATCATTTTCTCCCCTAAGAAGATTTATATTTAAAAATTCATTTGTACGGCTAAAAGGGACCTTAAAACTTAATTTGTTCCTTAGGGAAACATCAACAGCGAAACATTGGAAAGAATTGTTTTTTTCTGCCAGTTAAGTTAATGTGTAATTCGAAAAGTGAAAGATTATTCAATACTTGTGTTATTGTAGATGTAATTGAAAATGATAAAAGTGAAAATTCAAAGAGATTTATGATTTTACGCAAATATTGTTTGCATTAGAATATTTGTTCTCGTAAAAGAGAGGAAACGAACTGAGTAACAAGGAAATCAAATATACGATGCGTGAAATTTTATGTGCAAATACCCGTAATCTATGTATACATATGCATATCCGGCGTTGCGCATTCAATTGAAAGTATAGTAGACAATCGCGAAAAGAATCTTTTAATCTAAATTTCATGACAATCAATCAAAATATAAGTTTATCAATCATTTTTTCCTATCACTTCTTTTCACACCCATGATAAACGTTGATAAAAGTAAAAAGACAAACATGTCTAATAAAGAATCTAATTTGCAAAGAACCGAATTTGTCATAATTACCACTTTTTTTATAAGTAATCATATCATTAACATATTAATGATTTTCTTTAAATATTGTCTTTTCTGGTTTTCTGATTATTTTTTATTCGAATTACTATAAGAAACACTCAATATTATAAAATTCCAATAATAATAGATATAGAATTAGCATATACATAATATTTCATAATAATAAGAAAAATTACTCCGGAAATTGAATAAAACCGCAAATATAATGTTTAAAATAAAAAGTAGTTGTATATTTAAAATACTAAATGCCTCATTTCCCTGCTTTATTTACCATGTTTATCTGAACAAGAAAAATGTTTATCTCTTATAGCATTATTAAATTTATTTCCTCGGGAAAATAAAATAAAATCGTGTAATCATTATATTACTCCATTCATCCAGAAATGTATATAAATCCACCAGAATAGCAGAAACAAAAATTGAGACTATCGAAATTTATACGTACAAACGAAATGTTTGTTTTTTCTTCCGGTACATGCACTATGCATAGAAAATCAGTCAACTTCTAGAAAGTTACTAATATGACACTAATTTGCATAGTCATTGCAATTTATTACAGCTTAACAACATCTGTGATTCATCAATTTTTACAGTTTTTCGCAAAATCAATGTTTTTTTTAGAAAATATTAATTAATTTTTATTTTAGGCAATTAAAATAATTAAGAAAATAGAAATACGATAAAATTTAAAAACTAATTTATAAAATTCAACAAAATGATAAATTTATCATTAACTGTTAATAATTGTAATGACTAATAATATAATTATTGTAAATATCTAATTATAGTGGTAGAGAATATGATGTAATATATTATTTCTAATTTATGATTAAGTTTGTAATTATTTTTATTCTTTTTAAGATTTGATATCGACGATTGAGCACGTATTATATTAGTGGGATAATCAATGATTATATGCCACTGGGAAAATTACCTATTCAAGCAGAAGACTTTCATTTCAATAGTCACGGTGCATAATAATCAAAGACTCCCGTTGTCCATCTGGTGTCTATCATATCCCATAAAACGTTACCCATCTCGCGGATATATAAGTGATTATAGAGCATTGGAGATCAATTAGAGCACAAATTTGCGCGCATTCCAATTTCGTACAATGCAAATTTAAAAATTATTTACGTACTTCTAATAAAATATTAAATTCTTTACACATAACGATTAATAATGGAAAAAATTGTCAAAATTCTTCTATTACTTCCAACATTTATAAAAAAGAATAACAATTTTTAATAATTATTAATAAGATATAAATAATCTTTAATTAAAACAAATTTTAAAAGATCGATGACTCCAAAAATAAAAGTAAAATGATGAGAATGTAAAAATATAAAAATTAAAAGGATAGTAAAATAGATGGTAAATTATTATTTATTATCTATTTTTATTATCTAATTTAATTTTAATAAAGTTAATGAAAATAACTCAATAATGGTAAAACCATTATTGAAAAGAAAAAAAAAGAAAAGAAAAGAACCGAAGAATCGAGTTTTCGTTATATTGGGACAATTTAAAAATAAACGTTAATTGGATATTTCAAAATTGGGAGCTCATGAATAATTTAAAATTCAAGTGAGAATGAACAAGTATATTAACACTTAATTTCAAAACTTTTCTATACTAGTGAAACAAAATAAATAAAGATAACAAAAATATTAAGATGAATTCAATTCATAAAGAGTTTAAAAGAAAGTTGGACACTTCTTTTAATTCTAAATTTACTAAATTCTTTAAAAAAATCAAATTACTCTCGAATTTACAAATCGTTGTCGAAACATTCTTATTTAACTCTTATTTCGATAAAGCTTTTATTTGTTTTATTTTCACTTTTATTTGAGAAACCCGTTTTTTAGCAATCGCACTATAAAATTAAAAAATTAATTATTCTAACTGTATTGCCGAGTTAATAGAAAAAGTGTAATAATTTTGATAAGAAAATAAATTAAAAATACTGTTTTTTAAATTTACAGTGTAGAATAAATATTAAAATAAAAATCACACTAAATTTTGTCAAACGAAACTTTTAAATTGATGATTATTTATCATTCTTTTTAATTGTCTTTTCAATTTTTCAACAGAACAACATTTTCTGCAAAAAAGAGTTATTAATAATCAATTTAATAATAATTATAAAATGAATTGTTTCCCTGTTTAATAGAAAAATTAATGATGCACGTCAAAAAGATTTTCTTTATTTCCGTTTAGAAGAAAACAAGGCAAAAATATTAAATTCAGTTGTTTCAATTGTTACTTTAACGAGGTAATCGATTTTGACTTGCATCACTAATTCAAATTTCATTTTCAATTCTATTTTCAATGCAGTAATAGAAAACTTATTTCCCTAATATAAATATAATAAAATTAACATAATAAATCTATTATATAAATCTTATTAATTAATTTTGAAATAGATAAAAAATAATAAAACAAAATAAATTAATAATTGTATTATTAATATAATGATAAATATTAATTATAATTCCCAGCGTCTGAAATAGTGGTTTTTTTATTTTGTTTTTGCAAATTAGTATTTCAAAGAAATCGAAAACATTAATGAGAATGCTTCGACAACTCAATTGTTATAATAGAGAAAAAAATTGACTGTGCGTGATAGAATTGAACTCATGCATGAGTGCCTCGATCTTCTCTCAAGTTCCCCTTGAAAATAAGAGTTTCCTCGGCAAATCCGACGGTAAAAGCCGTATAATAGAAGATTTACCCGAGACCGATCATTTTCTTTTCACTTCCGTGGAGGAGAAAAAAGTGAAAGTTTTCGATATCTCAAAACAAGAAAAGGCGTATCCCCCATATCGAATTTATTTACTTCTCACACATTATCATAACAATCACAATTAAATTAAATAAAAAAATCAAATTCTTCATTCTCTTTCATTTAACATGATAAAAAAAAACTCAAAATCCACGTTTCTTTACCATTCTTATTAGAAACTATATAAATTTTAGTTCCCGTTAAAAAAAAGAAAAGAAAAATTAATCTAACTGTACAATTATTAAATATTTCAATATTGTTCAATTAACGTGTGAAAAAAAAATTTTTTCCGTTTTTTTTTTAATCTATATTTTAAAAAAGAAAATTTCGAACAGTCCATTTTGTAATTTTAAAGTGGAACGTTGAAAGTGAAATTATTTTGTAATAAAAAAAAGTAATAAAACTATAAAAACATAAAAAATTGTATTTTTATGATAAAAAAATAGAATTTATTTTAATAACTTATTTTCTTATGAAAGTTTCTACGTGAAAAACATTTTAAAAAAACCCAAACAAGTTTTACTTTCATCGAAACAAATTTTACTTTCTTCTAATTTATCACTTTGTTTTTTTTCAAAGTAATTTTTTAATTACTAATTTTTGGAAATAAAACACGCAAAATATTTGCTAAAAGTAAATTCAAAACTTTAGTAAAAATTTAATAGTAAAATATTTACTTTCACTGCAAAAATAAATTTTACTTTCAACTAATTTGTCCCATTAACAGTTTTCGTTTCTATTAAAATGCAAATCTTTTTCATTTCTATTTCTTATAAATAGAATACCTATAGACAAAATAATTGTGAAAAAAATGCAAAATTTCGGTAAAAGTTTAATTTTTGAAAAACTGAAATCTTTGTAAATAATAAAAAAAATTCGGTTTGCAAAATATTTGGAAAATTTTACTAAAACCATTGAAAAATAGTGAAAAATCGCCTGCATTAATATGATTGATGAAATTATCGATAAGTTTCTTATACTAATGATTACAAAATATTAATAAATATCAATAATATCATTCCAAAATAAAATAATTTTTTTTTGCTATTGTTAATATTTTTTAATTAATATAATTAATTTATCAATAAATTTCCACAATCATTTTAACTCGTTTTAGCTCCCTAATCACTTATTTTACTTTTGCTCTCATTTTTACTGTTAGCCCCTCAATTTAATAGTTGTTATTTATTATTCTCGATTATTTTTTGAAATTGTCTTTTCAATTTTTCAACAGAAACACTTATGCTACAAAAAAGAGATCTACTAATTAGCAACAATTAATAATTATTATAAATTAAATTGTTTTTCGGTTGCAGCTTGAAAAAAATGACAAAAATATAGTTTTGTTTTCTTATTAGATTTTTGATATAATGAATTTTGCGATGAATTATTTTCGTGTACATTTATTTGGATTTTTAAGAGAAATTTTTTTTTTTGATAATTAAGTTAAACAATAATTAATTATGGAAAAATCTAAATGTGGAAAATTTTTCTACTTTAGAATAAACAAAAAAATTAACTAATTTCCTAAGTTATTAACTAATTTTTAAGTATTTGGATATTATTATTAATAACTATTTTATCTTCCTTTGGATTCGATTTAAATTTTTAACTTTTATTAATAAAAGAAACAATAAAAGAGGGAATTAAAAAGTAGGTATATATAATTAAATAATGTATGTTTTTGTAATTAAATACGTTTCGTAGTAAAAAATACCGAAAGAAATAAAAAACGGAAATCAATTTTTAAAAAAATTTAAATCTTACTTGATTTGGCCGAATTGGACTCCTCGATCGGCTGTAACGTGGACCGAGGCATTTTTTTACTGCAATTTCTCGAATGTCTTCTGTGCCTTCTAATCGGTCGTTTAAAGAAGCCCAATCGAGCTTCTTGATCCATTAATTAATCCATTAATAATTCCTTGTTTTCATTCAACTATCCAACTTTTTTACTCATTTAAAAAAGGCTCCAAAGATAATTTTCTAAAAAATAAAATCACTTTCACTTTGAATATTCACATTTCACAAAATTGTTTCCAGTTTAAAAATCCATCAATTTACATTAAAAAACACCGTAATTTGCATTCTTGGAAAAAACAATAAACATTCATTTAAATTTTGATTAAATTATAAACAAAATAATTCAATTCCATTCATAATTAATTTTTATTTCATCGAATTTTTTCGCAAAAAATAATTCATCTAGTTTTTGTCAATTTTTGAAAATAGACAATTTTTTGAATGAAAAATTATTTTTCTTTAAACTTTTCGAAAAAAAACTGACTGAGAGAATGTTTAAAAAAGGGTCTTTTTTTAGAGGGAAAGGGAAATTTGTTATTAATATTTTTTCAGTAAAATTGAAATAATACGAGACTTGGGAGAAGTATGTAAAAATATATGCGTGTTGTTTGCCGCGAACTCGTGCACTGATGAGCATTCTCCTGATTCTTAGGGAGAGAAAAAGAGAGATGATAGAATCTTGTTAACAGGAGAGAGTGAAAGGTGGGGGCATAAATTTAACATTAAAATTAAAGAAATAATATTTTTTTTATTTTCTCAAATATTTAAAAAAATTAGGAATAAAAGAAATCTATCTTCTAAAAATTACAAAACCTTCCAAACAATGAAAAACATTTTTCAAAATGTAAACAAAAAATTACAAATCGACTACTTTCTCAAAACTCAATTTTTTTTAGTTTTTCATTAATTATAATTATTAAATTGAATTTTCTTTTATAGAACTAAATAAGTTTTTAAAATTTTAAACTCGAAAAATCGAATTTCTTAAAATTCAACATTTTTTCTACTATTTTATGGGATTTAGCTTTATTATTTTTGTGCTCTTGGAAAATACTTTACCTATTTAATAGTCTCGACTCTTTGGTAAAAAATCTAAAATTATCGAAAATTATCAAAAATTCAAAAATCCGAATTTCTTAAAATTCAACATTTTTCCTTCTTTTTTTAAGGCATTTAGCTTTATTATTTTTGTGCTCTTGGAAAATACTTTACTTATTTAATAGTCTCGACTCTTTGGTAAAAAATCTAAAATTATCGAAAATTATCAAAAATTCAAAAATCCGAATTTCTTAAAATTCAACATTTTTCCTTCTTTTTATGGCATTTAGCTTCATTATTTTTAGGCTCTTTAAAAACAATTAACTTATTTAATAGTCTCAACCCTTTGGTAAAAAATCTAAAATTATCAAAAATTCGAAAAACCGAATTTCTTAAAATACAACATTGGGGTTCCTGCAGAAATCCGAACTTAAAATTCCATACCTTATTTATGATTTCCAGGTCCTATTTTTAGGAAATTCCAGTGGAATATTAAATGTAGTTTCCACGTCGAATAATATATATTATATCTTAAAATCTCTAATTAAATTTCTATTGAAGAGAAAAAATAGAAAAAAGGAAAAATTTAGAAACTTTTAAAAATTCCAGGTCTTTTCCATGATTTACAGAATTATATTTTGAGCGAACTTTACTTCTGTTCTCTAACAATTGTTATAGTCAAAAAAATTTTGCCTGTTCCTTAACAATGGCTAGAACAATATTTTTTAAAAAATATTTAAAAACAGGAAAAATTTTAAATTCCATTCTATTTCTAGGTTTTTGATACCTGTTCCAGGTTTTCCAGGATTTTCAAGCTCTGTGGCAACCACGTAATTAAAAAAAGAATTGTTTATATATATAATTATTATTTTTGAATAAACAATATTATTATTATTAATATTTTAATATTCTTATTCAATAAGTAAAATTTTTTCTAAATTGAATTATTTATCTCTAGATATTAAATTGTTTTCTTAAATTCTATAGTATTTTTTAAATTAATTGTTTTTTATTATAAAATCTTAACTGAAACAACTAAAAATTTCGCTAATTTAATGAAATTTGTATAGCTGTTCTAGATAAAAAATTTTTTCTCAAATAATTGAATCATCATTTTTTAAAATACATTCTATTTTTATAAAAAATATAAACATATTTACAAAAAAATACATTTTATATTCTACAAATTAATCATTTATGTTCTAAAATTCAATACTATTTTCGAAAATCGTTGGAAAAATTCTTTTAATCCTTAATGTTGCATAATTAATTAAATTTTTAATATCGAGTTCATTTAATTTTATTTTCAAAAATATTAGGTAATTTTAATTCCAATTATTGACATTATTACATTACTTTTAATTAAAAATAATTTTTCATTCAAAAATTATTAAAAAAAAAACTTTCGAAAATCAAATTTGAAAAAATTAATTTCAAATAAACTTAATAATATTTAATTAGAAAACGAATTTTTAAACTTTCCTTCGATTTTTCAATTCTTTAAAAACAAAAATTTGTTTTTTATAGGTAATTATTTAATATGTTGAAAAAAACGAAAACTATTTTGTTAGATGAGAAAACATTATTTTTCGACACTTTTGCGTATTATTTGATGAATTATATACAAGAAAAAAGTAATTAATACGCTATTTATATATAAATTCAATGATGAATTAATCATACTTATTTTGCCAAAATAATTATTGATAAAATATATGTAAGAAACAATTTCTTTTTTCCTTATTGAAAAAAGTGAGGTTAGGACGGTTAGGTTACCAAAATACAACAATTGACTTGAAATTATAAATTATTTGTTAAAACGAACCATAAAAATAAAACATTTCCTTTGATATTCACAATTATTATTGATAAACTAAAAGAATTTGATAAATAATACCTTTTCTTGGACATTATTCGCACTGAACGCACTCGATGCGTGATTGTTTCTATACAAAGTGAAGTTAGAAGCAAATCGCTCTATCGATATATATCGATATTCGTTTCCGTTCACCTTCCTCGTTCTCTTGTTGCACACAAACTTCCGTTTCCGCTTAAAAAAATTGTTTTGTTTACATTTCTTCATTTGAGATTTCTTTTGTCATTGTTCAATTTTTATTTGATTGAAAACGTGACATACGCACGTTAATCACAAGGTAAATTAATTAATATTTCATTATTTTCAATTTAATTGTTAATTTTACCGGCAATTTTTCATGTTGACAAAAACATTGCTATACGTACATAACCTATAATTATATTACAACAAAGAAAATATTTTTTATTTAAAAATTAAACAAATTAAATTAGATAATAAATTTAATAAAACATTAATATTTCATTTAAAAATATTTTCAAAGCAAAAATTGAAGGAGCATTTTAATGTATACAATTTCGATTAATTTGTGAAATTCCTTTATGATAAAGGTAAACAAAAAATCATAATACAAGAAAATTTGATAATAGATCTTTTTTCTAATTTTATGTTTGCTGGTAAGTTCCTCTAATATTTTGCTGTACTCAAAATATTTAATTAATTTAATTAGTTTAATTATCTGAATATTGTAACAAAAAAAAGATAATGATTAATTAATTAATTGGTATATTATTTAATAAATATTAATCACTACTTATCAATACTAATTAAATAAATTTAATATGTAACGAAAATTTATAATAAAATGAATAAAATCCGAAAATTTCACCCCATTTACTGAATAAAAAAAAACTTAAAGTATTCAAATAATTGTTAATTTTTAGGTTTTCTTTTGGAATATCGAGAAAAATTGATAAAAATATCAAAAGTCTAAGGAGAGGAAAAAACAACAATGTCCCAATACGATGACTATAAATTGTCTTTGTCATATGAGACAAACAATAACATTCTCACAGGTAATTGACTTATTAATTATAAATTAAAATAAAGTAAAAAAAACTTTAAAATTAAAAAAAGGTGCTGAATTTTTAAAAAGAATTATATCAACATTTTTTGAAAACAATTATTAAATTCTTTCGAGGAATCTAATATAATATGTATTGAAAATATTTTGAATTAATTTACAGTAATAAAAGATTTTATTATATCAAAAATACGGTTATAGTTCAAAATAATTTTTAACAGTAAATAAATAAAGTTCATTAAAATATCAAATTTATTTCAATGAAATTTGACAACCTTTTCAATTGTTTCAATTTTTTAAAAATTATTTTGGGATATACAATTATTTTTAGAAAATTTTAATTACATTTTTTTCACAAAACAAATTTTTTCTAAATTTCTAAATTAAATTATTCAAAACATCAATAGTTTTAGTTAAACAAAAATTTAAAAATTCATTCTTATTTACTTTTCCACAGGATACAATTATTTTTAAAAATATTAATTAAATTCGATTATTTTCAAGAATTTTAATATAAATTCAGTTTTTTTCGACAATGTTTATGAAATTCTTTTAAAAAATCATTATTTTCAAAATTTTAAATCAAATTCCTTCAAAAAATTCAATTATTTTTAAAAATTCAAATAAAATCCTCGGTAAGAATTCAATTATTTTCATAAATAAGAAAATTCTTCGCAAGAATTAAAATATTTTCATAAAAAATAAAATTCTTCTCAAGAATTAAAATATTTTCATAAATAATAAAATTCTTCAAAGGAATTCAATTATTTTCAATACAATTTTAATAAAATTTCTAGGAAGAAATTCAATTATATTCAAGTTAATTTTAACAAAATTTCTCTAGCAGGTTCAATTATTTTTAAAAATTGTAATAAATTCTTTCTAATCAATTCAACTGTTCTCAAAAGTTTTAATAAAATTCTTTGTAAATTTCAATTATTTGCAAAATTTTCAATTAAAATTATTAAAAACAAATTAAATTATTTTTACGAAATTTAATGAAATTCTTTAAAGAAAAATGTAATTATTTATAAAAAAAATCTAACAAAATTGTTTAAAAGAATTTAATTTTCTATGAATAATTTTAATATAATTTAATGAGGAAGTAATTATTAATTACAATGAATTAATAATTAATAAATTAATTTAATTAATATTAGTTAATAATTATTAATTAACAATAAACACGATTATTTTAAAAACCTAAAAGAAAATCTTCATAAAATTCAATTACTTTCAAAATTTTCAGTAAAAATTATTTTAAAAAAACTCCATTATTTTCGAGAGAAAATTGAAATAAATTCTTCAAAACAATTCAATTATTTTAAAGAATTATTTTCAATACAATTTTAATTACATTTTCACGAAAGAATTCAATTATTTTCGCAAATTTTTTTAATAAATACTTTGCAAGAATTTAATGATTTTCAGTACATTTAATTTTAAATTGTAAAAAAATAATTGGATTTTGGAAGAATTACAGTTGCAATTTTAGGGGAATAATTAAATTTCAAAAGGTTTTTCATTGAAATTATTTGAAATTTTAATTCTTATAATTTTAATCCTTATAAGAATAAGATTTTAAATTTTTGTTTAACAAAAAGTATTCAAGTTTTTAATAATTTAATTTAGAAATTCCAAAAAAATTTGTTTCGTGAAAAAATGTAATAAAATTTTTTTTTTAAATTCTATTTCCGAAAGTAATTTTAAAAAATTGAAACAATTGAAAATTTTGTCAAATTTCTTTGAAATAAATTTTTGTATTTTAATGAATTTTATTTGTTTACTTTTAAAAATTATTTTGCAATATAATCGTATCTTTGAAGAATTCTATTTTAAAATTTGGAAAATAATTGAACTTTAAAGAAATTTAGAATTAAACTTTACCAGGATTTTTTTTTTTAATTTAAAGAAAAACTGTTAGAAAAGTTACATTCTTTAAAAACTGAAGAAGTTTTGTTTAGATTTCAATAAGAAAATCAAAGTAACAATGGCAAAGAAAATTTACGCACCTGTAGTTATAATAGTTTAAATAAAATAATACTTAATTTTTTTTTTAACAGGCGAGGAATTTTCCTTTGCAACCACGTCAATTTCATCGCATTCAGTATTATCGAAACTAACAGACGATGTTTCAATGTGCTCATCAACAAATAATCGTCTTTTCGCCGGCACAACACCGAAACAATGCATGGCAAAAAATAGTTTAGAATTATTGAAAAATAATCCAATTCACGATTCACAATCAAAAGAATCTGAATCAAGTGAAGCATTTTCAATTCTAAAGAGTTTAATTGACGAGAATATTATTTCACTGCAAAGAGAACGTGAATTATATTCAAGTCAAACGACAACAATAGCAAATTATCAAAATGACAATGACAATATAAGTGTCAAATCAGATTTAACTTTATTGGCACAATTTACTTCAACTGATAATCAAAGTGAAAGTAGTTATCAAACAATTGATTCCTATCATGATTCAGACGTTGATATGTTCGATGATTTGAATTCACCGGAAATGAATATTATCAATGATAATGATAACAATAGAAATAACAGTGAACCATTAAATTTGTCATATCCAAAATTCTTAGCCAACTATTCCAATGAATTTTGTGAGGATAAATCTTATTTTAAACCGGAAATAAAATATCATTCACAATTTGTGAGTTCATTGAGAAATGAAGTTTACGATGTTTCGATGAATGTAATTCAACGATGTGTGGAGGAAGTTATTGCTAGTTTGGAAATGACCGAAAATGACTTGTAAGTTAGAATTTAATAGAGAATAAGAATTATTATCATAATAATTAGATAATGATAATTACGAGAATTATCATAAACCATCGCTTAGAAAACTTTGTGCCAAACATTTATAAACAAAGAAAATTGAAAACGGAAATTTTTCGAATTCTAATAATTATAATTATATAATTATAATTAAAGTTCAACTAATTATTTTTGTTCGACAGTATTACAACTTTAATTATAATTGTAAATTTCAATTCTTTGAATTTTCGTTCGTTTAATTATTAAGTCACGAGATTTCTCAAATGGTAAAAGAATATTTTTGTTACAAAACCAGAAAAACTATTTTTTTTACTTTAGAGATTATTTTTTCGTTTCCTTCTTTTACACCAAAAAAAAAGAAGAATTCTATTATTTTTTTAGACAAAAAAAAGAACTTCTTTGCGAACAGAAATCTCGTTTGTAAGACTGATTAACCGTTTTGCTCAAGGGAAAGAGAAAACTTGTGATATCTAGTTTAGAAATTCTAGATAAATAAAAATAAACAGTATTTCCTTTTGTTACTTTTTTTATTTTATAATTTTTTTCCTGTTTTTTTAGAATTAAGGGACAATTTAACAAAGAAAAAAACTATTTTCGCTAAAAATTTTGTTAAATTGCTCCTTATTTTTTTTCTTTCTCCCTTATTTTTCATTTGTATTTAATTTTTATTATTATTTGTATTTCTTTTTTCACTCTTTATAATTATTATAAGGCGTAGAAATATTTAAATAAATGATATTCATTATCATTAGGCGTGAAAATATTTTTGAAAAAGTATTTCAAAATATATTGTAATATGATATTTGGAAAAAAACTTTAGTTAACAATAACGAAAACAAATAAATGTATTTACTTTTCTAAATTACTTTTTTTTTGAACCGAAACCACTGAATCCCATAATTGCCGCCATTTCGTCGGATGGTCCAGCGTCATCATTGTCCTCCTCCTCCATTCTTCGTTTTTTGTCTTTCCTCTTTTCCTTTCTGTATTCCTTTACTTTCTCCTCCTGAAAATAAATATTTTTATTTTCATTTAAATATTTAATTCTATTTTTCTTAAATCAGGGTTGCCAAAAAAAATTTTATTTTGCTTTTCTCTGACTTTTTCCTGATTTCTAAATAAAGTTTTGACTTTTTCCCTGACCCTAAAAATTATTTTCAGTCACTCTAAAAATGATTATTAATAATCAATATTGTTTCTAGAATTTTTAACTAAAATTCTTCTTTAAATCAATTTATTTATTAATGTAAATAAATTATTTATATTTATTAATGTAATTTATAATTTATTTAATAATTTATTTATTAATGAATAAAATATTTATTTATTATTTAAATCAATTATTTTAATCATTTTTGATAAAGTTCTTGGAGAATTTTCAAATCTAATTTGTTTACAATTATTCAACTTAATCTTAACGAGAATTAAAGAAAAATTTTTGATTATGATTTGAATTTAAAAAATTTTCGAAATTCAATTATTTTAAAAAGTTACAATTATTTCTAACTTCTCCAAAATTAATTTCTTTTTTAGTGTTTTTAACTAAAATTCGTCTATGAATCAATTGTTTTTAATAATTAATGATTAAACATATATTTAAAAATTTAACTAAATGCAGAAGAGATTAATTAATTTAATTTAATTAAATATAATTTTCCTTTTGTATTTATCATAACTAATTTCTTCTAAATTAATAACTATCAATTAGATAATCAAGAAAGAAGAGAAAAAAAATTACCTCCTCTTTAAGTTCTTTAACTCTCTGCTCGAGATCATAATCCTTTCTTCTCTCCTCGAGTTTTCTTTTGTTTGCGGCAAATCTCGCTTTAACTTGATCGAGTGTTGATCTTTCTATTTTCATGGACATTCCCAAATTTCTCTGATCTGAAACAAAATGTTTTAATTTTATAAACAAAAATTGCCTTTAAATAAACAGAAAAAAAGTATATATTTAAATAGATTACAAATTAAAATTTTTAAATTAAATATTAATTAATTACACATTTCAGTATAAAATAAAATAGAAAAAGTAATAAACTCACGTTTTGTGCCATTAATGTGATCGAGGAAATTAATGGAATCTTTGACGACACAATCGCAAACATTGCAATAATAACCGCCAGTTTGTGATGATGGTGTGGATTTATTGATAACGACACTTTTTCCTAATTTTGATTCGAGATCAACTTTATAATCGCGTTGCTTTAAAAGTTCACGTTTAACTGCCGGTTGTTTTGGAATTCCAAGATCGTCCTCGGCAATTTCCTCCTGTAAACGCAATAACGCCAATCTCTCGTAATCCTCTCGATTCCATTTTCGACGATGATCGTCCGGACGTTGCTGCGAGAAAGAAACGAAAAATTATCATTTTTTTAAAAAATATATTCAATTAAAAAATAAATGTAAAAATAATAATTAAATAGCTAAATAAGTAAAATTAATTAATAAAACTATAATTAATTAATAGTAGAAGATATTTAATTTTACATAATAATTTAATAAAAAACTTATAAATCTATTTGCAAAATTAATTAAACACTACTCAATTGTACCAGGAAAATATTTTGATTAATTTATTTCTTGCTTAAATTGTAGAAGTAAATTTAATCAATTTTTATTTAAAAAATTACTTGATTTTTGTGTTTATGGAAATAATTAGAGGAATAAAAAAACTACATGCGACAAAAAAAGGTAATTAAATAAATTAATTAAATTAAATTAAATTAATAAATTAAATAACAAACTTTATAACAAAAATGTTGTCAAAATACTTTTTTTGTATATTAGACTAAAAAATGGCAGAATTAATGTAAAATTCGACCATAATATTAACTGTTTATTATAAAACATGAAAATCATTGAAAAAATTTATAAAAATAAAGGAATAGATTGAAAATAGACAAAGTTAATTTTTTTTGAGGTTAGGAATATTAAAGAGATGTTTATTTGTGTCATTATTGTAGATTTTCTACAAAGAAAAAATGTATTTTATTATTTCTACTATACTTACCGACATTTTTGTTTGTTGTTATTATGTTTTATTGTTGTTACTTTTGATATTTTGCGTTGAAATTATGTTGTAAATAAACAAAACGCACAGTAAATGTCAAAATCACACACGAACACAACAAAAAATATCTCGAATCCAAATATCGATTATAAATTGTATTTTCCGCGCGAAAATTCAAATTTTAAAAGTAATTTTATTTCTTTTTTTAATAAATTTAAAAAAATATCAATTTTTTTTCAGTAATAAAACATTATTTTACAATTATTTATTATTTATTTTAAAAATTATAAATTATTTATTTTATAAATTATAAGTTATTTATTTATAATTAAAACAAATATTAATTTTTACATTTTGCTTAGAAATACAAAAATAAATAAATACTTAATTTTCTTTTTTAATTAATTAGATTATTTTTTATAATAATTAGTTATTAATTAATTATATTAATTTTCAATTGTTGGAAAATTATAAATTTTATTTCATTTTTATCTATTTTAATAAAATATTACCAAAAAAAACAAAAATATTTTAATTTAAGAAACGTAGAAAAAATTTCAAAACTTAGAAAAAAATGAAAAATACTAAAAAATTGATTAATTTGAAATTAAATAACAAAAAAAAGTAAATTAACCGAAATTTTAAATTGGAGAAATTGGACAATAAAAGAAAACAAATTTTGTCTACTTTTAATTAATGAAAATATGCAATTAAGCATTTTATTTCTTTTTTGTTTCAGAGGAAACACATTTTCATTTTAGAATTTTTATCTTCTTTTTTACAATCACACAATAAATTACTCGTCAACATTTTTTTTTCTTTTGATGAAAATTCAATATTTTCAACTTTCTCTCTCTCTCTCTCTCATTTTCTCTACAAATACAATTCTCTAAATTTATTCTTCACTATAAATTTTGAGAATATTAAAATTAAAAGACAAAAAACTTTCTGTTGTGAAAAAATACTTTTTTTCCTAATATAAAATTTTTCAATTTTAATTCCCTTTTTTTGTGTATTTCAGAGAAGTGGATGTAAAATTCAAAAATTTATTAATTTTTTTTCAACTCCTTTTCCTTTAAGTACTCGTGTGCCTCACTTTGGTTTTTAAGTGTCTATCACAAAAAATATAATATTTAGACTAAAATTAATATTCTTCGAATTCAAAATCAAAAGTAAAATAAAGTTTTCGACATATAACTGAAACTTTCTTTTACTTTTCAAAAAAAATTTTTTTTTTCTATTTTTCCTATTTCATTATATACTCAATTGGAAGATCATCTTGCTTTTAAGTTTAAACTATTTTACTTTTATTAAACATTAGGTATTTCTCTTTTTATTATTATATTTATTATATTTATTATTTATAACTTCTTTTATTATTATTTATACTTTTTCCATTTATTCTTTTTTTAATATTTATACTTTTTCAATTCATACTTTTTTAATATTCATATTTTTTAATTTATACTTTTTTTAATATTCATATTTTTTAATTTATACTTTTTTTAATTTATTTTTTTTTAATATTTATACTTTTTAAATTTATATCTTTTTTTTAAACATTATTTGCATTTATTATTATTTCCAAACAGAAAAAAATCTTCTTTCAATCTCGCTAAAAATTTCAAATCCACTTTTTCCCTCTTACTTTTTTCTATTTATAATTTGTATACAAGAATAATTATCAATAAATTATGCTCAATGTAAAATTCATCTAAAGCAAGAAAAAATATCTATTTTCCTGCTTCTAAAAAGTTCAATAGAGAAAATAGTTATTCTTGTTTTTCTTTTTACATTTTATCTCTGTTTTTTCTTTTTTTTTGTACATTTTGACATTTATCTACAATAATTATTATATTAAACCAGAAATTGAAACTCAAGACTTTAATTGGTTTTTAAATTCTATTTGTATTTTAAATAATTTAAATAATTTAAAATTTGTATTTTAAATTATCTTCTAAATAAAATAATTATATCAAATTTTCCTTTTAACAATTTTAGTTTAATAATTCATAACATTTTCTGTTATCTAAAAATTTTGTCTATTAATAGAAAGATTATAATCATGAATAAATAAATAAATATTTAAATTGAAAGAAAAAAAAGTTAATAATTTTTTTTTATTTTCAATTTTTTTTTGAGAATGTGTAACAAATTCGAATTTTTGTGAAAATTTGAAACTAATGTTTTAAATGACTTTAGGTGAAGAAGTGTTAATTTTTTCTAAACAAAATGATTCTATTTTGATTTCAATTTCTGGCGATTATCACGAGGTATTTCTTCAAAACTGTTTGTTTTTCAGTTTCGAAATGACTTTCTACTAATAATAACTATTACTGATAGTAATAATATTAATCATTATTATAAATATTCATAATATTTAAATATTTGCATTAACAATTATATGAATATTAAAAATATTTATAATATTAAACTTAATAAGGAAAATAAAAAATAATCCATTACCTAACGAGAAAATGATAAATACCTTTTTTTTTAAATTCTTGCCTATTAGATTAACAGGAAAAATAATATCTATTTTGTACTAAAATCAGATCCATGGGAGCTTCAATTACTTATCTACTTTTCATTTCTTTTTCCCTTTTTTTTTTGATGAATCCTTCGTGTAAAACTTTGAAGCGTAAAGATTAATTTAACAATTTTTTTCCTTTCCTTTATCGCTTTTATATAATTGTATATAATCTCGTATTCATCGAACAATGAAAAAGAAAAAGAAGAAGGCAAAAGGATTTTAATCTATAAAATCTGGTGTTCCACTTGGCACAGTGACGCCTAATCTTGTTATTATTATCGACGCCGTTTGACAACCCCATTCTAAACACGTTTTTGGATCTTTTTGCGCTATAACGCCGGCGAGAAAACCAGCGACAAGAGAATCTCCAGCGCCGGTTGTGTCAATTATCGGTGCCTTTGGAATAATTGGATGTACCTGTAAATAAAAAAGAAAAAATGAAATAAATTATTTATGAAATGATTTTTTTATAATTATTAAAAATATTAATTAAATTCAATTATTTTCTCCAGTTTTGACAAAATTCTTTGGAGGAATTCAATTATTATTTTTATATTTAAAATAAAAAAAGAAAATAAAACAAATTAAAATAGGATTTATTTATTTATTTATTTATTTAGAATGAAAAAGAAACTAAAAGAACTTAAAAAAATTTTAATTTAATTATTCAACAGAAAAGAGAAAAAATATTAAATAAGTTTTATTTATTTATTTAAATTTAAAATGAAAAAAAAAATACCTGAGCTGAATTTCCCTGACCCCAAACAACAGTCGCTGGACCATCGCCTCCCTGTGTCATGACAAATACTCCGCTCGTTGACAACCAATCCTTTGATTCCGTATCAGAAATGTTGACAGTAACTCTCGTCACACTATTCAATAAAAATGGAATATTCTCGACACTTTGAAATTGTATATTCAAAAATTGTGCCAACGCTTTCATTTCATTTACATTGCCAAAGACAATTCTCGACATTCCCACCATTTCAATTATTTGCTTATAATGATCCTGAAAGAATGAGAAGAAAAATTAATTTTTCAATTTTCAAATTAGAAATAAAAGAAAATATTTTAAAAATTAAAAGAAGAAAAATTGTAAAATCTTTGAAATTAGAAAAAAGAAAATATTTTAGAAATTAGAAAAAAGAAAATATCGCAATATTTGTGAAATTAAAAAAATATATTTAAAAATTTTATTTTACGAAAATATAATCATATTTTTAAAAAATTAGAAAAGAAAAAATTGTAATTATATTTCTAAGCAAAAATTGTAACTACCGTAAAAGCATATTCTCCGGATAAATTGAATGCAATAATCACATCCTTTCCATGCACCATTTTACAAACTTCTTTGGCAACATCGTGACTGTGTGTTATAAAGAAACCCTCGATGTAAATAATTCTCACTGTTTCCAATGGCAATCTCACATTATGAAGATTGTACAATGAATATTCACTGGCCGCACCTAAATTTGCAACCAGACTTCGCCAAGAATTGTCCGATATTATATTTATTGAAAAGCCAGTTGGCAGCGATGGATGTACAGCGTAACTGAAAAAAAGAAAAATTTAAAAAGATTATAATAATAAAAATTTAAAATTATAATAAAATAATTTTTCCTTTCCAGGAAGCTTCCCCGGACGATCGAAGAGAGACTCTGGTGGAAGCGTCCTGGAAGCTTCGAAGAAATTTAAAAATGTCCGTCTATGAGGAAGCTTTCGATAATAATTAATTTATAATAAAAATTAAATAATGAAACGTCCACAAAGACAAACCCTGGATGCCACAAAAATTTAATTTTGTTTTTCCCTGACTTTTCCCTGATTTCCAGACAAAATTTTGACTTTTTCCCTGACCCTAAAGAATACTCTCAAAGATTTACTTTCAAAATGATTAGATACTGAAAAAAAAGTTCTATTGCATAATTATTTACGAAAATTGTGAAATTATTCAAAAACATCAATAACTTCTTTTTTATATTTGAATATTTAATCATTATTATTTTTCCGAAGGAATTAAAAATTTTCAAAACATTCAAATTCAAATCTTTTTGAAATTCAACAATTTTATTAGTTTTCATAAATAATTAAAATTTTTTAAAGAATTTCTTTAAATTTCGTGAAAATAAGGTAGTTTTATTTTAATAATTTTAATTGTAAATTTTCAAAATAATTGAAATTAACAAAGATTTATAAAGATTTTTAACAAAAACTTTTGAGAATACAATTGATTTATTTAGAAAGATTTTGCTACAATTTATAAAAATAATAATTGAATTCTTGTGAAGAATTTTACAATAATTTATAAAAATAATTGAATTGTTTTATAAAGAATTTTATCAAAATTTTTTAAAATAATGGAATGTTTTGAAAGAATTTTATTAAAACGTTGGGAAAATAATTTTTTTAAAAAGAATTTTACCAATATTATCGAAAATAATCAAATTCAATTAATATTTTTAAAAATAATTTTATTCTTTCGAGAAATTTGGTCAAAAATTTATTAAAAATAATTGAAATCTTCTAAAGAATTTTATTATTTATGAGAATACTTGAATTAAGTTTAGAATAATTTTATTAGAATTTAGTAAAATAATTGAATTCAATCGAAAAATTTTATTATTAATCAAAATAATTTAATTCCTTTGAAGAATTTAATTATTTATGAAAATAATTGAATTTGTCCTAAGAATTTTATTATTTATTGCGCTCATATTTTTCAAATAATATTTAAAAAATCAACAAATTCCAATAGAATTGAAAATAAAATTTTTAAAAAAAAATTAATTCTATATGAATTTAAATCATATAAGAAATTTATAATATTTTCCAATGATTTGAAATTGAAACCTTTTCAAAATTCATTTATTTCTAAAAATTGCTGTTATTTCTAACTTCTCCAAAATTCAGAAGAATTTGAATCATTAAAATTTTTTCAAAAATCTTAAAAATTTTTTTTTTAAATTTTCTTTAAAATTTTTTATTAAATTTATTCGAAAATGAAATTTTATTAATTTTCAAATTGAAGTCTTTCGAAGTTGATCTATTTATGAAAATTGTAAACCCAACTCTTTTAAAATTCAATTAATTTTGATATATTTAAGTAAAATTATTCATCAAATAATTTTTAAGTAATAATTTTATGTACAGTAAAACTTGGAAAACCTTATTTTGAATATAATTCTCTTATTTTTCTCGAAATTGTATTTCTCCAATTCTATTTTTTAATTTTCTTTAATATTTATCTCTTTATTTATACTTTTAGTTAATTTACCAATTTTTAATTTATTTTTATAAGAATTTAATTTTGACTATTGAAATACTATTTCACCATCAATTTCGTACTCTTTTGCCTCCTTCTTTTTTTGTGAAAGTCATGGCCTTAAATTTACTTGAATTAATTTCCAATCCACTGGATTTTTTTGTCCTTTTATTTTAAGACACTCAGTACGTACTTGTGTACAAAAAGCATCTTTTTTTTTGGACCCATTTATGGACTTGAATAAATAAATAAAAATTATTACTGCACATCGACGCCATCAGCAAGCACAAGTTTCTCTAGTGTCGAGCCCCTCGTGTCATTTCCTATACTTCCATAAAAAACGCCAATATGCGGAAGTTGTGCTCCACCGCAAAGCCATTGTAATATTCTCAAAGTGTTTTGTGCACATCCTCCTGGTGTCACTATATGCTCGGATCTAGATTTAAAAGAGAAAAAATTAATTAATTAAGTTACATTAAATTTAAGTTTAATTTTAAGTCTCAAAATTTGCACCGCTTTTCTTTTAAATAATAATTTTTATTTTAAATATTAAAATAGAAAAACGCTAGAAAAATGAATATTTAAACATGATTTAAACATTTTATTTCATAATAAAGGGAAAATAATATACTAGCACGTGTCGGAAGCAACGAACACAACGAAGGTCAAGGCTACTAATAAAATTTGATTTAAGAATTTAAGAAATCTTCTTTAATTCGCGGTTCAAATACTAAGAATCATTAATTTTTCCAAATTGTAAATATTAACTCCGGGGGTAATTCCTGAAGAAGCTGTTGAGTTTCCTCGGTGGAAAGTTCCGCCTGTCCATCGACTTTGAGGTTATATTTAAGCAAAAGGTCATTCCCGTTGATTCTTGTAATAATATCTAAAAGAGGATTTCCAAAGGCAATCACCGCTGGTAATTGGGAACAATTCCGAAGAATACTAGGCACAGACATATCACTTTTTTTACTCCCTTTTTTTTATAATAAATAATTAGAAAAATACGACAAATCCACCTCTTTTATACGTTTGCTTCATTAGATACACACATTAAGTGATTTTATTAGGATGACTTTGAAAAAAGAATTTAATTGGACAGTAAAAAGTTTAATTATACATTCTGTAAGCGGTAATAAACAGATTGGAATTGTTATTTAATTTTGTATACATAGCAGAAGCTAAACGAAAAAAGTGAGGTTATGTTTTTATTATCATCGGGGTTAGAGATCCAACAATGTTTTGCAACCTTTGCAGTGCGGTGGGTAATTTTTTTATTAGGAGTAAAATAAAGCATCAGGTTCTTAAAAATCGTGTTGGCATATTACATGAATATTTTTGTAATATTTTTTGTTTTTAAAATTAAAGGTACGAGAGACGGGGGTGAAGTGGTGGGTGGAAGGTGGACATTACATGACGTCACTGCCGCGCAAAACTGCTCGAGTTTTGAAATTACTTTTTTTTGTAAATTTTAATGATCGCTTGATGACTTAAGCAGTACTTACATCTCAAGTGCTTTAATAATTATTTTAATTCTTTTAATTTAACTTTTGTGAAATAAATACAAAAATGGTGTTAATTTGTTTATATTGTGGTAAAAAAAAGAAGCAAAACAGCAAAAGGTGTTTATTTTCACAAGAAAGTATTTATTTAAATAGTAAATACAAATACATATTATTGAAGTGTATATTTTTAGGTTATGTTCTATTTCTTTGTTGCAATAGAATATTTTACACCTAAATTACATTAACAAAATAAAAATTATAATGATTACTCAGGAAATTATTGCATAGATGATTCTCTATAGGGTGATCCAATAAAATTTGTAATAAACAATGGTAATTATGCAGAAGAAGGACACTTAGATCTTAAAAGGAAAATGATTTATATTTAACCTTATTGTCAAAAAAATTAATAATAAGATCGAGGGAAATTATTAATTATATTAATTCTAAAAAGAATTAACTGTTTATCTCTAAAATTGAGAAAAGCCCTACATCTGCAGATGTAATTATGCAGAAGAAGGACTTTTCTCAATTTTAGAGTTAAATGTTTAATTCTTTTTGAAAAAGCTTTCATTTAAAGTTTTTGAAGAATTTGGTGGGGGAGGATGAAAAAGTTAATTATGGAAAGGCACATTTTGTTCTTAAATTGAGTATTTATTTAATTAAAAACGTTAAATTTAGTGCATCAAAATAGTTTTTTTTTATTGGAGGAAAATGTGCATTTAGTTTAGAGGAATTCACATCAAATCAAGATTACTTTTTTTAGAGTAATATTTTAGGTGATTAAAAAATATTATTAAAAATTGTAACAAACTGAAAATTTAATTTGTGACAAATTTTAATAATTATTGTTAATTTTCAGCTGTAAATCCTTATAGAACATATTACTAGAAATTATTTCTTATGATGATGATCAATTGCATCAGAAATTTGAAATTTACCATCATCAAATTTACCATCAAGTTTTTAGTAACAGAAATTCCACATCAAGAATTAACAAAGTTAATAACAAAATTTTGTTTGTAGCTACCATTGATTCTATTATTCTAGTCCAAATAAAATATTAGTCTGAAAGAGTATTTTCTTCTTTAGAACAGGTATTAACAATGTTTTCAGCTCTGCGTCAATATTTCGACTGAATAATAATTTTCCCCTTTGTATAGAGTTTCATCGTTAATAATAAATTCATGAAGAGAAAGAATTTATTATCCCCCTTGAAATGCAATTTATAGGAAAAGACAATTTGCCTATTAATTCCTTACATCCCTTCGGAACGTAAATCAATTTTAAAAGAGAACTTTCAATACTTTGTCCTCAGAAATTATTAATAGAAACTCAGAAATTATTAATAGAAATTTATTATCTAAAGTGGAGAGAAGACGACTTTTCTAATTCTATCTATATAATACAAAGTATGCGTCAAATATCATGTCTACTTTTCACGCAACAGTTTTCTTTACCCTTTGTCCATCATTTCACTACAAAGTATTAAAAACCAATCGAACTAAATTTTAAATTTAAATAAAAAAAGATCTTAATTTTAAATTACAATAATTCCTTTGTTATTAAAATAAAAATATGCACACGGCGAAAATTTCATTAACTATTTTTAAATTTATTGGCATTTGGCCGGAGAAAAATTCACAAGGATTTTTTACAATCTACAATTTCTATGTTTTCTTCATAATAACAACTTTATTTGCATTAATTGTTTCAAATTTAGTTTACACTCTAAAGCAAAATTTCACGGCAGATGAATTTACGGAAAGTTTCTTTTTTTCTTCTGCCATTATAATTGATTGTATCAAAATAATAGTGCTTTACAGGCAGCATAAAGAAATTTATAAGGTAACAAATTATATAAACGGAAAACAATTTCAACCACGAGATTCAAATGAAATTAGTATACAAAATAAATTCTACAATATTGAAAGGTATTTTTTTAAAATTATAATAGTAACACTAAAAGCCACGATTTCTGTTTTTTTTTTTTTTTTTTTTTTTTTTTTTTTTTGAGAATTTCTACTACCTGTACTTTAAATTTGTTAATATACTAGAAATCAAAAAAACTATTCTCAACAATTATAAACAAATTCTTTAAAATGATTCAATTATTTTCAAAAAAATATTCGAAATTCAATTATTTTCAATATCTAGTATTTTCATAAAATTTCGCAAAAGAATTCAATTAAAAAAAAATTGATAAAATTCAATTATTTTCATAAATAAGAAAATTTTCACATAAATTCAATTACATAATTTAGAATAGTATTTTCAAAAAAACTAATAATAAGATTTTTCATGAAAATTCAATTATTTAAAAAAATGTTTAATACAAATTCTAAGGAAGAATTCAATTATTTTTAATACTATTTTAATTTAATTAATCGAAAAATTCAATTATTTTCACAAATTAAATTTTCCACAAGAATTCAGTTAATTAAATTTTCATAATATTTTTTTATTATATTTCGAAAAAATAAATTATTTAAAATAATTTTTATAAAATTCTTATGAAGAATTCAATTATTTTCAAAAATAACAAAATTTTTCACAGAAATTCAATTCTTTTTAAACATTTTAATAAAATTTTTTGCAATAATTCAATTATTTTCATAAATAATAAAATTCATCGCAGGATTTGAAATATTTTTAATACAATTTTACAGAAATTGCTCGAAAAATGTAATTATTCTTAAAAATTTAATTTCAATTCCTTGAAAAAATCAATTATTTATTAAAGAAACGTTTTTTTTTAATTCTTTGGAAGAATTCAATTATTTACAAAAATATTAGAATTTTTCACAGAAATTCAATTCTTTTTAACCATTTTAATAACATTTTTTACAATAATTCTTCAATTATTTTCATAAATAATAAAATTCTTTGAAAATTCAATTATTTTTGAAAATTATAATAAAATTCTTAGCAACTATTTAATTATTTTTTTAACTTTTTATAGATAATAAAATTCATCGCAGGATTTCAAATATTTTTAAATACAATTTTACAGAAATCGCTCGAAAAATGTAATTATTCTTAAAAATTTATTTTCATTTTCTCGAAAAAATCAATTATTTAAAAAAATATTTTTTTTAAATTCTTTGGACGAATTCAATTAGTTACAAAAATATTAAAATTTTTCAAAGAAATTCAATTATTTTCAAATATTTTAATAAAATTGTTCGAAAGAAATTAATTATTTTAAATACCTACAATTTTAATTGAATTTTTTTATAATAATTCAATTATTTTTTTAGATTTTAAGAAACTTCTTCCCAAGAATTCAATTATTTATATAAATAATTCTTCGAAATAATTCAATTATTAAAGATAAATAACAAAATTATTCCCAAAAATTCAATTATTTTGAGGCATTTTAAGAAAATTCTTTGTAAAATTCAATTATTTTCATAAATAACAATATTCATCACAAGAATTCAATTATTTTTAAAAGCAGTATATTTCTTTTTGGAAATTCAATTATTTACAAAAATATTAGAATTTTTCACAAGAATTCAATTATGTATTTTTAAATATGTTAATAAAATATTGTTCGAAAGAAATCAATTATTTTAAATACAATTTTTTTTGAAATAATTCAATTATTCTTTTAGATTTTAATAAAATTCTTCCTAAGAATTTAATTATTTACATAAATAATTCTTTCAAAGAATTCAATTATGTCGATAATTGAAATTATCCCGAAATTCAATTATTTTGAGGCATTTTAATAAAATTCTTTGCAAAATTCAATTTATTTTCATAAATAACAATATTCATTACAAGAATTCAATTATTTTTATTTTTTGAAAGTAATAAATTTTTTCTTGGAAATTCAATTATTTTGAAAAATTTGAATAAAATCGTTAGCAAGAATTCAATTATTTTCATAAATAATAAAATGCTTTTTAGGAATTTAATTATTTTCAAAAAAAAAAAAAAATTTTTAATAAAATACCATAAAGACATTCAATTTTTGTCAAAAATTTTAATAGAATTCTTTGTAAAATTTAATTATTTTTAAAAATTATTTCGCAATTCAATGATTTTCAATAGTCTACTATTTTCATTAAATTTCTAAACAGAATTCAATTATTTAACAAAAATTTTTGTAAAAATCTTCGTAAGAATTCAATTATTTTTAAAAGTAATAAATTTTTTCTTGGAAATTCAATTAATTTTTTAACAAATTCTAATAAAATCGTTAGCGAGAATTCAATTATTTTCATAAATAATAAAATGCTTTTTAGGAATTCAATTATTTTCAAAAAAAAAATTTTTTAATAAAATATCACAAAGACATTCAATTTTTGTCAAAATTTTTAATAGAATTCTTTGTAAAATTTAATTATTTTTAAAAATATTATAAAATTATTTTTATAAATATTTAAATTCTTTCATGAATTATTAAATTCATTGCAAGAATTCAATTTATTAGCAGGATAAGAAAGAAGTAAATATTTTTGATGAAAATAATTTTTATTTCAAAAATTTTTCGATAGCAGTTTTTTTTTAATTTGAAAACTACTTTTTTATATTTAATTATCGACTGCAAAGTCTGTAAATCTTTTAGTTTATAATTTTTGGTAATGATAATATAATTTACCGTCTCAATCAAATTAGCTCCTTTTTATT
Organism: Leptopilina heterotoma; assembly: GCF_015476425.1. Taxonomy (NCBI): domain Eukaryota; kingdom Metazoa; phylum Arthropoda; class Insecta; order Hymenoptera; family Figitidae; genus Leptopilina; species Leptopilina heterotoma. The sequence continues at coordinate 50,697 of NW_025111042.1, forward strand.
TGAAAATTTTTTGATTAATAATCAATTTTACTTTTCCTAGGTCATCAACAATAATATTGTCATTTACTATAATTGCAACATGTGTATCAAAAGCAATATTTCCATTTGTAAAGGGATTGAAACCATCGTCATTTTTTCAAGCCTGGGTTCCTTATGATCTTGAAAATAGATTTTTCTTTTGGCTAACATTTGTAATACAAAATTTTGGATTGCTTATATGTGGACAAGCAACAGTTGCGTGCGATACTTTTATTCTAGCATTGATTTTGAGAATATGTGCCGAAATTGACGTTCTAGTATACAGAATGGAAATATTTCCAGAAATGTGTAAAAAATCATTTATTAATTATTCGAAAACAGAAAAAATAGTTCTCAATGAATGGATCCAGCATCATGAGTCTCTATACAGGTAGAGTTAACCAATACAGTATGTTAACCAATAATTATTGTTAATTATTATGTCAACAATTATTAAAAGAAACTCTAATTTAATTGCCAATGTTCCTCTTTCAGAATAAAAGATGATTTGAACAATATTTATAATTTCGTATTTTCCCTTCAAATAATTTTCACAACTCTTGTCAGTTGTGTTATGACAGTTCAGCTAACGACGGTAAAAATAATAACGATGAAATTTTGGTCTGCGGTAATGATTTTATCCGCTATTTTAATTCAAATTTCTATAATGTGTGTCAGTGGAGATTTGGCAATAGAAAAGGTATCATAATTCCAAAATTAGTAGTGAAATTAATGATTAATGATTCACTACTACCAAAGTTTCTTTTTTTAGAGTCGAAATATTAGCACTGCAATTTTTAAAATTGATTGGATTTCACTAACCAGAAGTACTAAACTGAGTCTAGTACAAATAATTCTACGAACTAATAAACCAATCGAATTTACAGCTGGAAGGATAGTTCCGCTATCAATTGATACATTGAGTTCCGTTTGTATAATTATAAAACAATTATTCTTATTTCTAGTCCAGAGACAATTTCACTCAAAATCAATCACGAAATTAGTTACAAACAGAAAAGCAAAGAACGAAGTTTCTAAATTCTTAAGTAAAATTTACGTATTCACAGGCATCACAGTTGGTCCTCTTTTTGATTTTCTGATTTCTTCCCTTTTTCACCTTTTTCTAATTCAAAAATAAAAAAATCATTTGAATTTTCCCAGAATTTTTCACGAAATAAAAAAGTTTTTCTTTTTTTGAAATCTCTTTCAAAGTGTAATCATAAAATTTAATGGTTTATTCAACAAAATGCAGACCTCTAGAAAAATAATTAATTAACGTTTAAATAATTAAAATATTATTATTAATAGTTTTTTCTAGAAAAACAAAATTTTTAATAAAAAAGTTTCAAATTTTTCTACTTCTGACAATAATTTCTTTTTAAATAACTTAATTCTTGAAGAATGTAAAATAATGTAAAATTATTACTTAGAAATTATTTAATGAATAATTTTACTTAAATATTTCCAAAATAATTGAATTTTAAAAGAGTTGCGTTTACAATTATCATAAAAAGATGACGTTCAAAAGATTTTAATTTCAAATTTTATAAAATTTCAATTTTGAATGAGAATTTTATTAGCAATTCTAAAGAACTTAAATTTTTACACAAAGTTTTCAAAATTTCAATTATTATGAAAATATTTAAATTTTTTCATATACATATTTAATTAATTATTAAAAATAATGAATTTATCGTGGAATTTTAGTTAAAAACACTAAAAAAAATTTGAATTTTGGAGAATTTTCAAATAATTGCAAAAATTTAATTATTTTCACAAGTAATAAACTACTTCGCAGAAATTCAATTATTTTCAAAATATTTAACAAAATTCTCGTCAAAATTTCAATTCTCTTTATAAATAATAAAATTCCTCTTCAAAATTCAATTATTTTCAAAAATATTAATAAAATTCTTCGCAGAAATTCAATTATTTTCAAAAATATTAATAAAATTCTTCGCAGAAATTCAATTATATTAAAAAAATTAACAAAATTCTCGTCAAAATTTCAATTTTCTTTATAAATAATAAAAATTATTCGTCAAAATTATTATTATTTATTTTTATTATTATTTATTTATATTATTTATTATTTATTATTAATTATTTCAAGATTATTCAATTATTTCAAGATTATTCAATTATTTTCAAAATAATTGAACAAAAAATTTATTATTTTATAATAAATAAAAAATTCTTCGCAAAAATTCAATTATATTACAAAATTTAAAAAAATTTTCTTCAAAATTTCATTTTTCTTTATAAATAATAAAATTCTTCCAAATTCAATTATTTTCAAAAATTTTAATAAAATTAACGTCAAATTTTCAATTATCTTTAGAAACAATTAAATTCTTAGAAGAAATTCAATTATATTAAAAAATTTAACAAAATTCTCGTCAAAATTTCAATTCGCTTTAAAAATGATGAAATTCAATTATTTTCAAAAATTTTAATAAAATTCTTCGCAGAAATTCAATTATATTAAAAAATTTAACAAAATTCTCGTCAAAATTTCAATTCTCTTTATAAATAATAAAATTCTCCTTCAAAATTCAATTATTTCCAAAAATTTTAATAAAATTCTTCGCAGAAATTTAATTATATTAAAAAATTTAACAAAATTCTCGTCAAAATTTCAATTCTCTTTATAAATAATAAAATTCTCCTTCAAAATTCAATTATTTTCAAAAATTTTAATAAAATTCTTGGCAAAATTTCAATTAATTACAAAAATTTTTCTAAATTCAATGATTCTGAATATCTACTATTTTAATAACATTTTCCAAAAGAATTCAATTATTTTAAAAAATTTTTTATTAAAATTCTACGCAAACGTTTTATTATTTTTTATAAATAATAAAATAATTTCACAGGAATTCAATTATTTACAATTTTTTTTATAAATTTCCTGGCAATAAATTAATTATTTTCATAAATAAAAAAACCTATCGCAGAATTTCAATTATTTTTACTTTTTAATCAAATATCTCGAAAAATGTAATTATTTAAAAAAATTTTACTAAAATTCGTTTCAAAAATTCAATAATATTCATAAATTTTTTAAAATTTTGTTTAAATTCTTCATAAAAATTCAATTTTTAAGAAATATTCATTTTTTTGTATTTAAAAATAATTTAATTCTCGTAAAATTTTCTATTAGAAATAGATCTAAAAGTGAATTTCAGTTATAATTTTAAATAATAATTGAATATTAAAAGCATTATAGCGTGAATTTTGAGAAATAATTGAATTTTCAAAAAGTTTTAGATTGAAATCTTTGAAAATCTGAATTTTTCATATTTTTAAGTTTTAACTAACAATTCTGTAGAATTAATTTTTTTTCAAAAAGTTTAATTAAAATTATTCGAAGTTTTTATTTATTATATTATGTACCTATATTATATTATTATTTATATTTAATATATATTTAATTGAAGAATTTTCGAATAGTGGAAGTTAAAAAAAAAATTAAAAAATAAATTTTAAATTAAATTGTAAACAAATACATTTTTGAAATTTTTCAGAATTTGTTTAAAAATTATTATAAATAATTTATTTAAAGAAGAATATAGTTAAAAAATTCTCGAAAATAATAATTGAATTGAAATGATGAAAATAATTTTGAGAAAGTTAGAGTAAAAATATTTTTTATAGTACAAAATAATGATAATAGTCATCTTTAATTATTACAAATTGTTGAATTTATAATTTATTATTATTAATAATTAATAATAATGATTAAATATTTTTTTTAAAATTTTTTTAAAAAAGTACTGTGATGCCTGTATTTATTTTTTTGTACCAATTCCGAACTGTCAGGAACCGATTTCTTAGAAATGAACATTTTTCTGTATATCAAAATCCAATGCTAAATATTTGTATTAAATTTATGGGAAACAAATATTTATTCATAAAGAATAATTTTCTTTCAGATACTGCGACTGGCATATTCAATTTACAATTGTTTATCAAGGCACTAAACGTTATGTCTTCTGCATAATTATATAGTCTGTTGTACAACATTAGAACTACAAATAAAATTTATTCTTGAATTCCTCAATTAAAATATGGAACAATTGTAAAAAATTTTCTTTAATCCCTTAGATTTTTTTTTTTAGCGAAAAAATGGTTTTCGTGGAAAATAATTATAGCTTTTAGCTGAGAAATGCTTTTAGCTGAACGTCTACATGAAGACTGTCTATATTCACCATCTGGTGTTAATCCTTTAATAAAAAATTCATAACAGAATGTTTCTTTTTATCCCCTTTGGTATGCCACTCAAACCTAAAGAAATTATTCACAATCGTCTAAATTCCCTTCTACCTTTTTTTCTTCAACAATTCCTTCTAACCCTTTTGTCATAATATCGATTGAAAAAGAAACTCCTCAATCTTTAGGAATTATTAAACAAATTTTCCTCTAAAGGGGATGAATGTCATTTGTAAAAAAAAAATTGTCTATTACATTTCTCTTTTTTTTTTTATTGATTGTTATATTCACTCGGAACAGAATGATAAACCGCAGTCAGGAAATAATTCTCCTGAAGTGATTAAAAAGAAGCAAGAAATGTATACGGGAGAAATTTCATTAATTATTTTTAAAACATTAGGCGTATGGCCTTCGGTGAATTCTAAAGGATTTATAACAATCTACAATCTTTATTCCATTTTTGTAGGAATATTAATTCTCGCATTCACTGCAACAAATATATTTTATGTTTTAACTGAGAATTTCGAACATGATGAATTTTTGGAAAACCTGTTCTACATCTTTGCTGTTATAACATCATCGGTGAAAATGATCTCCATCTATTTGAAGCGTGGAAAAATTCGTGAGATCTGGAAATATTTGAAGGATAAACAATTCGAACCTCGTGATTCAGTGGAGTTTGCTATTCAAACCAAATTCGACAAAATTGGAAGGTTTTTACTATTTTCTATTTATCAATAATGTTTAGCAAACCGCGAAAATCACTATAATTAGCGAATTGCAATTGTATTTGAAAACTTTCCTTAAATTTCAATAATCCCTGATAGTTTTAAAATAATTTTCTAATCAAAGATATGGAACAATATTCTATGCAAGCACGATACTTTTGACAACAATTGCAAAAACGATAATGCCATTAATAATGGGATTGACAGGAGCGAGTTATTATAATCCCTGGATTCCTCACAAGTTCGAGAGTAGAATTTTATTTTGGCTGACGATAACATATCAAAGTTTGGGTGGTATCGTAACTGGACAGGCGTCTGCATCTGGAGATACATTTATTGTGGCAATGATGTTGCAAATTTCAGCACAATTGGAAATTCTCACTCACAGAATGCAAATATTTCCTCAACTATGTGAAAGGAAATGTCCAAGAAATCCTGAAATGCAGCAAATATTTCTTAACGAATGGGTGCAACATCACAATTCTTTATATAGGTGATCACAAAAAATTTCTATTTACAGGGTTACATCGAGTTTAAAAATTATTACTCAGAAAAATATTCTATTACTTGTTTTTTAAATAAATATTTCATTATTATTTTTCCAATAAGAATTAAGATTTTCAAAATATTCAAATTCAAACCTTTTTGAAATTAAACAATTTAAAAAAAAATTGTTATAAAACGTATTATAATAATTAATTAATTATTAAAGATGACCGACTGATAAAATAATTATTTTATACTATAAGAATATTGTTACTGTAACTTAATGAAAAAAATTATTTTTATCATTTCAATTCAATTATTTTCTAAAAATTTTTAACTAAAATTCTTCTTTAAATTAATTATTCATTCATTTTTAATAATTTTTGAAAAATTTCTTTGAAAATTTTCAAATTTTTTTGTCTAAAATTCAATTTTACGAAATTTTATCGATTATTCGGAAATTCTTCAATTAAATATATTTTAGAAAATAAAAACTTCAAATAATTTCAAAAAAGTTCCATTAAACTTTTTAAAAAAAAAAAATCTACACAATTTTCAGTTAATAGTTTGAAAAATTGAAACTTTCAAAGATTATAATTTGAAACCTTTTCAAAATTCAATTATTTCTAAAAATTCAAGCCATAATACTTTTTCTCTTAATTCAAATTAGAAACCATTTTTACTAATTCAAATTTAGAGAGTTTAATATTCAATTATTATCTAAAATTTTAACTGAAATTCGTATTTAAATCAATTTTTTTATTAGAAAATTCTACGAGAATTCAATTATTTAAATACAAAAATAAATAATTAATTGAATAATTGAATGTTTCTTAAAATTGACCTCCCATAAAGAATTTTATCAACAAATTTTTAAATAATTAAAATTCGAGTTTTAATAAAATTTTTAAGAATAATTTCATTTTTCGAGAAATTAGATGGAAATTGTATTAAAAATAATTGAATCTCTGTAAAAAATTTGATTGAATTGAGAAAAGTTTTCGAAAATAATTGAAATTTTGTCAAGGATTTTATTAAAATTTTTGAAAATAATTTGAATTTTAAAGAAGAATTTCATTATTTATAAAGATAATTTAAATGTTGACGAGAATTTTTTTTAAACTTTTGACCATAATTGAATTTCTGCAAAGAATATTATTACTTTTGAAAATAATTGAATTATTACGAAAAATTTTATTAAAATTGTATTAAAAATAATTGAATCTCTAAAAAAAAACTTGATTGAATTGAGAAAAGTTTTTGAAAATAATTAAAATTTTGTCAAGAATTTTATTAAAATTTTTAAAAATAATTGAATTTTAAAGAAGAATTTCATTATTTATAAAGATAATTGAAATGTTGACGAGAATTTTTTTAAACTTTTGACCATAATCGAATTTTTATTACTTTTGAAAATAATTGAATTCTTTTAAAAAATTAAATTAAAAATGAATTGGCAATAATACTTAAATTCTAATAAAATAAATTATAGAAAGGCTTTTTAAAAATATTTGAATTTCTTTGATGAATTTTAATAAAATTATTAAGAATAATAATTACATTTTTCAAGAAATTCCATTAAAATTTTATTGTAGGTATATTAAAAATAATTGAAATTCGGCGTAGAGTTTTATTTATTTTTGAAAATTATTGAATACCTATAACGAATTTTATTATTCATGAAAATAATTTAAATCCTTGTAAAAATTTTATTATTTGTGAAAATAATTGATTTATTGGGAAGAAATTTATAAAAAAAAAATTTAAATAATAGAATTGCTGTGAATTTCTGGAAAAAAATTCAATTATATTCAAGAGAATTTTGTTTTTTTGAATTGTTGTTAGAATTTGAAAAAATGTTGATAAAATTCTATTTATTCATATTATTGAATTCTTTCAAAGAATTTAAAAAAAAATTTTTTTAAATAACTAAAATCTTTCCTAGAATTCAATTAAAATTGTCTTCAAAATAATTGATATATTTTTAAAAATAATTTAATTTTCACGGAGATTTTTTTACAAGATTTTTAAAAATAATTGAAATTTTCTAAGAAATTAATTAAAATCGTATATTGAAAATAAGTGAATTTCTGTGAAAAGTGGACTATTTATTGATATTATTGAATTATTCCGATAAGAATTTTAAAAAAATGTTTAATAATAATTAAAACTTTCCCTAGAATTCAATTAAAATTGTCTTCAAAATAATTGAATTTCAGCGAAAATTTCATTAATTTCTAAAAATAATTGAATTCTTGAATTGGATTTTATTAAATTTTTTTTAAATAATTGAACAGTGAAAAATTCAATTATTTTTGAAAATAATTGAATTTTCTCGAAGAATTTTTACAAGATTTTTAAAAATAATTGAAATTTTCGAAGAAATTAATTAAAATTGTATTAAAAATAAGTGAAATCCTGAGAAGAATTTGATTATTTATATCAAAATAATTGAATTTTTTACAAAGATTTTTATTTATAAATTGACTGAAGATTTTTATTACAATTTTTGAAAATAATTGAATTAGTTCAATTATTGAAAATAATTGAATTCAATTATTTTCAAATTTTTTGATAAATATTTTTTAAGAACTCACTGATTATCAGTACCTACATTAATTAAAAATTTTTTAATATTTAAAAAGAAAAATTATTACAGTATTTAGGAAACAAAAAAGCAAACTGCAACTAATTTCGAACTGCTAACAGATTACCGGATTACAACTATTATTAATATACATAATTATTTATTTAATTATTTCTGTACCTAAAATGATTTCATAAGCTTTTTCAAAATAAAAAAACAAAAATAATTCACGTCAGAATTTTAAAAAATTTGAATTTTTCAGATTGAAGGATGAATTGAATGATGTTTACAATTACATATTTTTCATTCAATTTATATTGACAACCCTATCAGTGTGTATGCTTACAATTGAATTGACGACTGTCAGTATACTATCTACAACATTTTGGCAAACAATAATGATTCTATTTTGCATCATAATGCAAATTTGCATACTATGTTGGAGTGGTGATCTGGTAATAGAAAAGGTAACAAAAAAAAATAATAAAATCTAATTTAAGATTCAGATGAAGATTATGTCCTTCAAACACATCTCTATTTTAAAATATTAATAAAAATGATTTTCCAGAGCAGATCACTTGGTTCGGCAATTTTTATAACAGACTGGATTTCCCTAACAAAACGAACCAAATCGAGTCTTGTTCAAATAATACAACGATCAAGCATTCCAATTAAATTCACAGCTGGATCATTAGTTCCCTTATCGATAGATACCTTTGGTTCTGTTTGTATTTTTCAATGATTTTAGATTTTAATTATAATTATTCTTATTGCATTATTCATTAATTAATTAATTCATTTCAGATTCTGCGACTCGCATATTCAATTTATAATTTTCTTTCGAAACATTAGAAAATAAATTTGTGTCTCATCACTGATTGTTGTCTGTTACCAATAGGGAATCAAACCTAATTAAGTCTTCCAGAAAAATGGGGACACATTTCAGAATGTTAAAACTGCACAAATGTCAAAATATATGTACTTTAAAAATCTGTAACTGATTTTTCTGTGGGTTCTGTTGTACTGCACTAATTAAATTTGTCAGAAGTACAGAAAAATAAACGATAAGATGTTACCAACTCTGTATTATCACAAAGACTGACCATCTTTACCTTCGAACACTGTTTCGCATTACATTAAAAATTTATAAGACAAACCACTTTTTTTCCCCCTTTGCAATGCAATTCACCGTAAGGAATAATTCGAAACTCATTTTTCTCATCCCTTTTTTCACGTATCGATTAAAAAAAAAACTCTTCTTATGGAATTATTGAAGGAATTTTTTTTTCCATAAAGGAGAGAAATACCTTTGCTAAAACTAGCGTATTATGTATTGCACGCAACATTTTTTTGTGTCTATTGATCCCTGAATATTAAAATAGAAAACAACACATATTTTTAAGTGAATTTAATCTATAATCTGATGCTAAACAATAAGAATGATTTAAGAGAAGCAAAACTATGTATGCTGCAGATATTTCAATAAGAACTTTTAAAATTATAGGTGTATTTCCTTCGGAAAATTCGAAAGGATTTTTCACAATTTACAATCTTTATACTGCATTTGTAGGATTAATTATTGTTGCATTCACGACAACAAACATTTTTTACATTTTAACGGAAAACTTTGAGCATGATGAATTTTTAGACAACTTGTTTTACAATTTTGCAGTTATTCTCTCAACTGTTAAAATGATATCCGTCTATCGAAAACGAAGAAAAATTCGTGAAATATGGAAGTGTCTACAGGGCAAACAATTCGAACCACGTGATTCAGTGGAGTTTAGTATTCAAAGTAAATTCGACAAAATTGGAAGGTTTTTATTTTACAATATACTTTACAGTGTTTTTTCGCGTATCACTCGATATTAATTAATTGTAAACAAAACATTTTTTCTTTCTAACCAAAGTAATTAATTAAAGTTTATCATTGGCGCAATCCCTTTTTTGTGAGTAGAAAATTTTTCATTAGAAATTATTAAGTATTTTTCATTCCTCAATAAAATAAACTAAAATTGAAAAATGTTGAATAATCAAATTTTCTCGCCAAAGATATGGAACCATATTCTATGCATGTATTATTGTCATAAGTACTATCGCAAAAATGATAAAACCATTAGTAATTGGAATAATTGGCACAACTTTATACAATCCTTGGATTCCACATACTTTTGAGAATAAAATTTTATTTTGGCTAACATTTACATATCAAACAATGGGAGGTTTTATATGCGGACAAGGAACAACATCGGGTGATACTTATATTGTGACAATGATGTTGCAAATATGTGCACAAGTAGAAATTCTAATTTATAGAATGCAAATGTTTCCCGAAATTTCTGTAACAAAATTTGCCGAAAAGAAGGAAATGGAACAAATATTTCTTAAAGAGTGGGTGAAGCATCATGACTTTCTCTACAGGTACCTATAATTGTTTTAAAGGGACTATTCACTTGATCGTCAGACAACTATTCTGCTAAAGACGCGACTATAGACTGCATGCGATCCCTAACTGACAACCAGCATTCTCTAAGTGACGATTAGGGATGCTACTTGTATCCTGAATGATAAAAAAGTTATTGTAATTTTTAATAACTAGCAGCCACAGCCGAACGACAGCAGAAGATTATAATTGTCAAAAAAAACGTTTAAATTAAATTCTTTTCAATTTTATTATTTTTTATGGACTGCTAATAACCTACATTGTTGTTGGGATGTTGCTAAACAACATCCTAAATAATAGAGAATTTTATTGTAACTCTTAAGCGCTTTTAAGTTGTAGTAGCCACAGAAGAAGAAGAAAAAAAAGAAGAAGAAGATTAAAATTGTCATAAAAAGAAGTTTAAATTAAATTCTTTCAATTTTATTTTTTATAGACTGTAAACAATCTAGATTGTAGCTGGGATGTGGCTGAACAATACCCTGAAGGATAAAAAATATTAATAAAACTTTTAAATGCTTTTAAATATTCGTAACCACAGTCGGACACTAGCAGAAGATTAAAATTGTCGTAAAAAGGTGTTCAAATTAAATTCTTTTTAATTCTATTATTTTTTATAAACTGTTAACAATCTAGATTGTTGTTAGGATGTTGCTGAACAACATCCAGAAGAAAAGAAAATTTTATTGTTACTTTAAAAAGCTTTTTTATGTTACGAATCTACTTGAGATTTGAGTAGTAGTTAATTTGAGTACTATGTTAATTAACTTCTTGAAAAAAATAATTTTCAGATTAAAGGATGACTTGAACGATATTTATAATTACATATTTTTTTCCCAATTCATGTTGTCAACACTATCAGTATGTATGCTAACATTTGAATTAACAACAGTGAATGTTTTATCTGCGATATTTTGGCAAACAATAGTGAGTTTAATCTGTATTGTATTACAAATTAGCATATTATGTTGGAGTGGTGAACTGGTTACAGAGAAGGTAACAAAAAAGAATAATAAAATTGATCAAATTCTAATTCAAAATTCATTGAATTTAAAATAATTTTCCAGAGCAGATCTATTGGTATGGCAATTTTTACATCCGACTGGATTTGTCTAACGAAGCAGACAAAATCGAGTCTTGTACAAATAATTCATCGATCAATCACTCCAATTAAATTTACCGCTGGATCATTAGTTCCTATATCGATAGATACCTTTGGCTCTGTTTGTATTATTGAATGATTTAGATTATTTTTGTTACTGTTAATTATAAATACAGGATTAATATTTATTTCAGATTCTGCGATTGGCGTACTCAATTTACAATTGTCTTTCGAAACGGTAGAAAATGTGGTTGCTAATGGTGGGTATAGGTGGGTTTGAAGTAGTACTAGCCGTGCACAAGGACCGGAATCAATTGTCAGATAAAATGAATTATGAGTTGAATCTAAGACCTTACCCCAAGTTTTCCGTTCTAGGTTTAATATCTAATGAATCTGCTACCGACATAACTCCTTAACGAACTTAAAAATGATGACTTACTAATGTGTGAATAGAAGAACTATGGAAGAGTTAAAGTTTTTAAAGTCTGTTATTTACGCTATTTGTGTAGTTTAATAAATATAAAAGGATGTTGTCCAAAGTGGATTTGAGAATTAACTTTTTGATTTTATTGAACTTTTTATGACTTTCATACTTAGTTTTCATCAATGCTATCAGCTCTGCGTTTGCATCAATACTGTCTATCTCCACCCTCTAACAATGTTTCTCGTTAAATAAAAAATTTATAACAGGCGAACCACTCTTTTCCCCTTTTTAACGTAAGCAATAATTTAAAACCTCTATTACCCTTTTTATCATCAACAATTTCTTTGTCACGTATCGATTAAAAAACTATTAGAGTTGTCTTCTTACGGAATTATTGAAGGGATTTCTATCACAAAGGGAAAAAGATGCCTTTTGCAAAAATTACAGGTCTATTTTTCACGCAAACAATATTTCTTCTGCCATTGATCCATCAACATTTAGGTAGTTAACTATTCTAACTAGAAAACTTGTTTCAATTGAAAAAATTTCAATTATAAAATCTATCATGGAATTGTACATCTATCATCAGTGAAAAATAGTACAAAAAAATGTATACGGGTGAAATTTCTTTGGGTCTTTTCAAAATTTTAGGACTATGGCCATCGATGAATTCAAAAGGCTTGATGGCAATCTACAATCTCTATACTATTTTAATAGCATTAATTATTATCGCATTCACAACGACAAACATATTTTATGTTCTAACCGAAAATTCCGATGACGATGAATTTACGGAAAATCTATTTTATATCTTTGCCGCTATGACAGCATTAATTAAAATGTTAGCCGTTTATTGGAAGCGTGAAAAAATTCATGCTCTATGGAAATATTTACAAAGTAAAAATTTCGAACCACGTGATTTAGAGGAGTCTCGTATTCAAGATAGATACGACAAAATTGGAAGGTTTTTACTTTCTTAAATTATTGTACAAGCAGAGTTTTTAAATGATTACAAACATTTCTAGACTTAAATTTTAAATTCTAATAATCAGTATTTTGTTATAAGATTTGGAACAATAGTATTTATAAGTATTTTACTTATGGCGAATGTGTTTAAAACGATATTTTTAATAATAAAACGTTTGATGACATCAACATTTTTCAATCCATGGGTTCCATTCAATACCGACAATAAAATTATATTTTGGATTACATTTGCTTATATAAATTTAGCAATTCCTCTATGTGGTCAAGGTACAGCGTCAGCGGATTCATTTATCATGGTTGCAATGTTGCATATTTGTTCACAAATGGAAATACTCATACACAGAATACAAATGTTACCTAAAATATGTGAAGAACAATTTCCAAATAATCCGCAAATGGAACAAGTGATTCTTAATAATTGGATCAAACATCACAATTCTCTGCATTTGTAACTATGATAATAATTAATTAATGATTGTAACTTTAAATCTATTATTTTAGATGGGAAACAGTAACTTAATTTTTACTGCTCTTTTAAAAGGGGAAACCACATTAAGGGCCAGTTTCACGAATACCGATTATAAAAGTTAATCAATGATTAAATCCTCAATTAACCAATCAGGAGCCGCTAAACTGGCTTTAATCATTGATTAACTTTTAATTGAGGTTGGTGGAATTAGCCCTAAGAGGCTGATTATGTTAATTAATATTTCAGCAGTTCCCCTCCTTATGTAATCTAATAATTCAGAACTAAACCAACTACTTTTATTCTAGATTCAAAAATGAATTGAACAAAATTTTTGATTTGGTATTTGCCGTTCAATTTACATTCACAACATTTGGCGTTTGTTTGCTGACATTTCAATTGACGACCTACAATATTGCATCAACGAAATTCTTAATTGCAATTTTGGCACTGTGCTGTACTCTAATGCAAATTTGCATGTTCTGTATAACTGGAAGTCTGGTAATCGAGAAGGTATGTTTGAATATCTGTAATTGGGTCGATAATTAAGAATTTCTGGGCACAACCAACTACATTGTTTGTAGTGTTCTGTTGCCCAACTATTCGAACACTACTAACAAGGATTTATCAGAAACACCAATTGAAGATTCAGGCCCAATAACTTGCTCCCTAGTCCTAAAGCAGTTCACACGGTATGTCGCTTGTGACGTAGAGATTTTTGATGATCCAAATCGATAGAATCATTTGCATCAAATCTTGCTAACTGAGTAAAGAAACATAGTTTTTGAGAAAAGTTTGAGGTTTACAAACCACTTTAATCATAGTAAAAAATTTTTGTTTCAACTTACATTGAATCGTCTATTCCAGGTCTATTCCAGGTATGAAACGTACCTGTCACTTCACGCATCTCAATGATTTTTTTTTTTGAAAAAAGGAACTGCTTTAAAATCCTAAGTGGATGTAACCCCTTAATGTCTGTTGCGCAACTTAAACTTAGTTACTTCCTTGCATTACTTATCATTACATTCAAACGTTTCGTGTTTAAATTCTTTTACAGAGCAGAGAAATTGGCTTTGCAGTATTCAGTATCGACTGGTTGTCATTAACAAAACGGACAAAATCAAGTTTCATTCAGATAATTACCCGCTCCAATTCTCCAATGATATTTAATGCTGGATCAACAGTTCCGCTATCGTTATACACCTTCACTACAGTTTGTATTATCCCCAAAATTATTAATACTATTGCTTAAATATTTAACTACTTTCATACTTCGTAACAAAATAATTTTTCAGATTCTGCGATTGGGCTACTCAATTTACAATTGTTTATCAAAACGCCATTAGCTGCGGTTCCATCAAAAATAGGATTTTCGAAAATGATGGTCCACTCCTAAGAGTGGATGATTAGTGGGAAATAGACTTAGCGATATTCTTCAGATGGATTTATTGGCCAACAGTAAAAGGAGTCCAGTTGGGGGACTTAGAAAGACTTGATCAACTAGATGACTGGAAATAAAATTCCTTTTATAAAAAATTGATTCATTTTGTTTTCTTTCCTATTCCTCAAACTCCATTAACATTTTCAATCCACTTTTATCCTCCGCCATCAAAATCACATCATCTCTATATGCTAATGTGTTTATTCTGCCAGTTATTAATATAATTCCAACCCTTCCTTTTCTTCCAAATCCGCATCAGCATATTAAACAATAATATAATAAAGTAAGGGCTTTTTTTTTCTTTTTCGCTAAATGGAGCCTCAGCAACTCTGAACTATTTCTTAATTCTTGCACACGTCGTAAAAATTCTGAAATAAGAATATTCAATAGTAGTCATTAGTCAATGAATGTTTGGAAGAAATTTGGGAACTGTTTTAGAAAAAGCTATAACTGATTCAAGTTTTCTTTTCACTATACCTTCTCATACTGAGTGTTTATGTGTTTTCTGAAGAGTTCACGACACTAGCTGTAACTGTGTCTGAAAAAGTCAGGAATACAGTCCCTGTTCAGAAATAAAAGAAAAATATTGTCCCATAATACTTATCATGCAAATTGCCTTTTAGAAATTATTGACAATTTACATAAAATATTCCGCCTCATTCGTAACTTCATCCCTCACTTAGTCTATATCGATTGAAAAAAACCGTAAAAGATACCTGTACTCGTCTTTTTTTCCTAAGAAATTATTAACGACATTCTTGTTCAAAGGGGGAAAGAAAAAATGCGACTTTCTTAGAGCAAAAAAAGGAATAAATTCTTTAGTAACATTATACACAGTCTTAATATTTTTTCCTGTTACCAAAGTTCTTAATTCTATGTAGAGACAAGAAGAATATGAATCAACGGACATAATGTACAGAGCAGAAATTTCTCTCGCTCTTTTCAAAATTGCAGGAATTTGGCCACCGTTAGCAACAACGAAAACCTTCACCACAGTGTACAATGCATTTAGCGTTATTGTCATTTCCATTACGATTCTATTTACAGTATCAAATTTACTCTACATATTTATCGAGCATACGGAAATGGAGGAATTCACAGATAATTTATTTTACTTTCTGGCATTATTTGTCGGTTGTCTAAAAATGTTGGTTATCTTTAGAAATCAAAATGAAATTCTACAAATAACAGAAATTTTACTCAATCAACAATTTGTACCACGTGATAATGAGGAAGTTATTATACAAAATGGATTCGATACAATTGGAAGGTAGACAACAATCATTATGACAATCTTTAATACGACTAATATTCTGATAAGATATGACTAATATTTAAAAATCATTTTTTAATTTTCTTAATAAACATATTTAATCTAGAACTGGAACTATTATTTTTGCTGGTTTAGTGGTGGCTTCAGTGACGGCAAAAACGACAATTCCATTATTAAAAGGGGATTTCAAATCACTTCCGTATGGTGGATGGATACCGTACAATCTTGACAGTGGATCAACATTTTGGTTGACGTTTGTCTTTCAAAGTTTGGGAGCAATGATTGTTAGTAATGTTATAGTGGCAAGTGATGGCTTTATAGTTGCAATGCTTCTGCAATTATGCTCACAAATTGAAATACTAATACATCGAATGAACATGTTTCCTAAATTGTACAAATCGGAATTTAAAGATTATTCCGAACATCAACACTTATTTCTTGTCGATTGGATACAGCATCATAATTCTCTTTATTTGTAAGTGTTTTCTTTATTCTGTATTTTCGAAAAGTTTGGTAATATTTTCTATTTATGTACTGGTAATTTTTCTACTGTTTAATTTATTTTAGTTTTCGAAATAAATTAAACGATCTCTTTGGAATTGTGTTCTTTTGTCAATTATTCGTGACAACATTGGAGGTTTGTTCGGGTACTTATTTGCTGGCAACATTCAGTGTAACTTCGGTTAAATTTTGGTCAATGATACTATCATTGTCATTTATAATGACTGAAATTTATGTTTTTTGCTGGCACGGGAATTTAGTTATGGAAAAGGTATTAATTTTGCTAAAACTCTTTTTTTGGGGAAGTAGACAAAAAATTAAAGTGATGCCATTTTTTTAGAGTAAAGAAATTGGGTATGCAGTCTTCAGTACTGATTGGACTTTACTGTCCAGTAAATCAAGAAAAAGTTTGGTCTACATTATTAAACGATCCAATGTACCAATTAAATTTACTGCTGGACCAATTGTTCCGCTTTCGATTGATACATTTACCTCGGTTTGTATACTAATTTCTTATTTTTTCTGTAGCTCAGACTTCGCACTCGATAATTAATTTTAAAAAAGTAGCTTTCAAACTAAAGCTGACTTTTTCCTAATTTTCATCGAAAATATTTACTTCTTTCTTATTTTGATGCTAATAAATTGAATTCCTTCAACGAATTTTATTATTCATGAAAGAATTTAAATATTTATAAAAATAATTTAATTCTTGCGAAGAATTTTATAAAATTTTTTAAATAATTGATTTCTTTCGACTAATTTTATGCAAATTCTAATTTAAATAATTGAATTCTGTTTAGAAATTTTATGAAAATAGTAGATATTGAAAATCATTGAATTGCGAAAAGTTTTTAAAAATAATTAAATTTTACAAAGAATTCTATTACAATTTTTGACAATATAATTGAATTAATAAAAAACATGTTATTATTTATGAAAATAATTAAATTCTTGCGAACGATTTTATTAGAATTTTCTAAAATTAATTGAATTTCCAAGAAGAAATTTACTACTCTTTTAAAAATAATTGAATTCTTGTGATGAATATTGTTATTTATGAAAATAATTGAATTTTGCAAAGAATTTTATTAAAATGCCTCAAAATAATAAAATTTTCGGGAATAATTTTATTGTTTATAATTTTGTTATTTATCTTTAATAATTGAATTCTTTCAAAGAATTATTAATGTAAATAATTGAATTCTCGGGGAAAATTTTGATAAAATCTAAAAGAATAATTGAATTATTTCAAAAAAATTTAATTAAAATTGTATTTAAAATAATTGATTTTTTTCGAACAATTTTCTTAAAATATTTGAAAATAATTGAATTCCTGGAAAAAATTCTAATATTTTGGTAAATACATAATTGAATTCTTACAAAGAATTTCAAAAAATATTTTTTTAAATAATTGATTTTTTCAAGGAATTGAAATTAAAAATAATTGAAATTCTTTGATGAGTTTTATTATTTATGAAAATAATGGAATTCTTGCAAACGATTTTATTAGAATTTTTTTAAATAAGTGAATTTCCAAGAAGAAATTTATTACTTTCAAAAATAATTGAATTCTTGTAAAAAATCCTAATTTTTTTATAAATAATTGAATGTTTCTTAAAATTGAATTCTTTCGTCAAGTTTTAATAAAATTCTTAAGAATAATTGCATTTTTCGAGGAATTTAATTAAAATTGTATTAAAAATATTAAAAATTCTGATATGAAAATAATTGAATGTTTTCGTAGAATTGCATCAACAATTTTTTTTCAATAATTAAGTTTTCTGATAAATTTTATGAAAATAATAAATATTGAAAATTATAGAATTGCAAAAAAACTTTTGAAAATAATTGTATTATATGCAAAGAATTTTGCTATTTATGGAGATAATTGAATTCTTGACGAGTTATTCGTTAAAATTTTTAAAAATAATTGAATTTCTTCGAAGAATTTTATTATTTTTGAAAATAATTGAATTTCTGAGAAGAATTTTATTATTTCTATGAAAATAATTGAATTATTGCGAAAAATGTTATTAAAATGTTTAAAAAGAATTGAATTTCTGTGAAAAATTTTTCATTTTCGAAAATAATTGAATTCTTCATACCAATTTTATAAACATTGTTTTAAATAATTAATTCTTTTGAAATATAATAAATATTATGAAAATTTTATTTTAAATAATTGAATTTCCATGAAAAATGTTATTATTAGTGAAAGTAATTAAATTATTGTGAAGAATTGTATAAAAATTTTGTTAAATAATTGATTTTTTGAAATTTTTTTTAAAATGCTATTTTAAATTAATTGAATTTCTGTGGAAATTTTATTATTTATAAAAATAATTGAATTTTGGAGAAATTTTATCAATTTTTTTTTTCAAATAATTGAATTCTTTTGAGAAATTTTATGAAAATACTAGATATTGAAAATAATTGAATTTCGAATATTTTTTGTGAATAATTGAATTTTTTTGCGAAATTTTATAAAAATACTAGATATTGAAAATATAATTGAATTTCGAATATTTTTTGAAAATATAATTAAATAATAATAATTATTTTCAATATCTAGTTTTAAGGAATTTGATTATAATTTTTGAGAATAATTTTTTGTTTTCTAGTATTAGTGAATTAAATATAGTGGAAATTCTAAATTTTATTTTATTTTTATTTTTTTATTCTATTTAGATTCTTCGATTAGCTTACTCAATCTATAATTATTTGATGCGTCAACAAGAAACAGAATTACAAAAAACAGAAACCTGATATTTTTACTACAAGAATTTTTTAATGTCCCTATATTCGGAAATGTGTTGTGGAATTAATGCTTGGCTCCTGGTATAGCAACAGTTTTCATTTTTTTGGAAGGGAAAATATATTTTTGAAGTTTCTGAATATGGAAATACAGTAACAGGCTCAAATAAAACATGCAAGTCGGAATTACCTTTTTCTTGTGGTAGACATCAGGAATAAATTTTCGTTCAAGTTGCATGTTCAGTTTCAACTTGTTTTGCATTTTCAAATTCAAATAACCCAGTAGAGCATAAAATGATAATTAAAAACCTAATGTCGATAAATAAAAATACAAAAAATTATCAAGATGTATTGTAATAAGCAGAGACCCTAAAAATTGGATACTTGAAGCATTTGTAAATTACTAGAAAGTTTGTAATTTAATAAACAATTTTTAAAGAAACAGATAACATCAAATTATTAATACACATTGTCCTCTTACTCACTCTATTAATTCAGTTTGGTAATTTTGGTTTTTATTAATTCATCGTGTATTCTAATTGGTTAAAAATTACTCAACATTTTCGTCTACAATCGTTCCTCTAATGAATCATGATCCATGTGGGTTAAAACCTAAATAAAACATGAAAAATCCTCCACAAATTCTGCACAACTTAACTTTATTCTTTCACTGTCACAACAGGAGTGGCTAAAAATTGTCTTTCCTTTGCAAAAGAAATAAAAATTGTCCCATAATTCTTATCAACGCAATTTTCCTTCAGAAATTATTCACAATTTGCATCAAATATTCCTCTAGAGTCGTCTAAACGTTATTTCATCCCTCAGTTAACTTATCGATTAAAAAAAAACTAAGAAACCGTTTTCTATTGTCTTGAAGAATTATTAAACGACACTCTCATGTAAAAAAGGGGTTGAAAAAAATGCGACTTTCTTGAAAAAAAGGCGAAACAAATTCCACTGTTAAATACCCAAACCTATTTTCCATTCTATATTCTATCCTGTATCAGAATAGTTACAGATATTTTTTTTATAAGAAAAGTTTACTTGTTAGAAATTAGAAAAAAAATTGATGATGAACAATTGACACAATGTACAGAGCAGAAATTTCTCTCGTTATTTACAAAATCACAGGAATTTGGCCAATGGAGTCATCATCAAAAGTGATTGTGGTACTTTCGAATGTGTTTAATATTTTTGTCTTCACAGTAACGACACTATTTACATTATCAAATTTACTTTATATCTTTATCGAGCATACGGACATGGAGGAATTTAATGATAATTTATTTTACTTTTTGGCATTATTTGTCGGTTGTTTGAAAATGGTGATTGCATTTAATAATCGAGATGAAATTATTCAAATTACGAATATTCTACTCAATGAACAGTTTGTACCACGAGATGATGATGAAGTATTAATTCAAAATGGATACGATACAATCGGAAGGTAATGTATTGAAAATTTATCTTAATTAAATTCTTTTATCACGAATTTCTTTAATTGGAATTTTTATTCGAAAACATTAATAACTTCATTTTAAAATAAATATTTAATAATTATTACTTTTCCATAGGAATTAAGACTTTTAAAACATTTCAAATTCAAAACCTTTTGGATAATTCAAAATTATTTTCATCATTTCAATTCAATCATTATTTTCTAGAATTTTTAACTAAAATTCTTCTCTAAATCAACTATTTTTAATAATTTTTGAAAAAGTTCTTTTAGAATTTTGAAATTCATTTGTACAATTCAATTTTACGTGAAATTTCGATTATTTGTAAATTCTTCAATTAAATATACATTAGAAATAAAAACTTCAAAAAATTTTTAAAATATTCAATTAAACTATTTCAAAAAAAGTTAGTCCTACAAAATTTTTTATTAAAAGTATGAAAAATTCAGATTTTTTAAAGATTTTAATTTGAAATCTTTTTAAAATTCAATTATTTCTAGAAATTCATGCTATAATGCTTTTAATATTCAATTCTTATCTACAATTTTGACTGAAATTCATTAATAAATCAACTTTTATTATAAAATTCTACGAGTATTCAATTATTTAAATATACAAAAATATTTAATTTATGGAATAATTGAATGTTTTTTAAAATTGAATTCTTTCGACGAATTTTAATAAAAATTTTAAGAATAATTACATTTTTCCAGGAATTCAATAAATTATTGCGAAGAATTCAATAAAAAATTTTTAAATAATTGATAGTCTTCGAAAAAATTTATACAAAATGTTCTTTAAATAATTGAATTACTGTGAAATTTTTATTATTTATGACAATAGTAGAATATTCTTGTAATAAATATTGTTATTTATGAAAATAATTGAATTTTGCAAAGAATTTAATTAAAATTCCTAAAAATAATTGAATTTCTGAGAAGAATTCATAAAGAAATCGTAAAGAATTTTACCAACAAATTTTGAAATAATTGAATTCTTTCAACAAGTTTTAATAAAATTTTTAAGAATAAATTGCATTTTTCGAGAAATTTAATTCAAATTGTATTAAAAATAATTGAAATTCTGCAATGAGTTTTATTATTTATAAAAATAATTGAATTATTCCAGTAAAATTTTATTATTTTAGAAAATATTTAATTAAATTTTCGTGTCGAATTTTATCAAATTTTTTTTAAATAATTGAATTCTTTTGGAAAATTTGTTTAAAATAATAGATATATACAAATTATTATATTAAAAAATTTTTTTGAAAATAATTGAAATTTTACCATGGATTTTATTAAAATTTTTGTAAATAATTGGATTTTCTTATACTTTTAAAAATAATTGAATTCTTGTGATGAATATTGTTAATAATTTAATTTTACAAGGAACTTTATTAAAATTCCTGAAAATAATTGAATTTTGTCGAAGGATTTTTGCTATTTATTTATAAAGATAATTGAAATATTGCCGATTTTTCTTAAATTTTTTGAAAATAATTGAATTTCTGCGAAGAATCTTATTGATTTTAAAAATAATTGAATTCTTGTGATGAATATTTTTATTTACGAAAGTAATTGAATTTTGCAAATGAATTTTTATTAAAATTCCTGAAAATAATTGAATTTCGGCGAAGAATTTTGTTATTAATTTGTAAAAATAATTGAAATTTTGAATAAATTTTTTTTTTAGATTTTTTGAAAATAGTTTAATTTCTGCGAAGAATTTTAATAATTTTCAAAATAATTGAATTATTGTGATGGATATTGTTATTTACGAAAATAATTGAATTTTGCAATGAATGTGATTAAAATTCCTGAAAATAATTGAATTTCGGCGAAAAATTTTGCTATTTATTTATAAAGAAAATTGAAATTTTGACGATTTTTTTAGATTGTTTGAAAATAATTGAATTTTTGGGAATAATTTTATTGATTTTAAAAATAATTGAATTCTTGTGATGAATATTGTTATTTACGAAAATAATTGAATTTTGCAATGAATTTTTATTAAAATTCCTGAAAAAATTGAATTTTGGCGAAGAATTCTGTTA
This sequence comes from Leptopilina heterotoma, assembly GCF_015476425.1. Classification (NCBI taxonomy): domain Eukaryota; kingdom Metazoa; phylum Arthropoda; class Insecta; order Hymenoptera; family Figitidae; genus Leptopilina; species Leptopilina heterotoma. Next base: position 73,629 of record NW_025111042.1, read on the forward strand.
TTTATTTATAAAGAAAATTGAAATGTTGACAATTTTTTTAAGATTTTTTAAAAATAATTGAATTTATGAGAAGAATTATATTATTTTTAAAAATAATTGAATTCTTGTAATAAATATTGTTACTTACGAAAATAATTGAATTTTGCAATGAATTTTATTAAAATTTCTGAAAAATAATTGAATTTCGTCGATTAATTTTGCTATTTATTTATAAAGAAAATTGAAATGTTGACTAAAATTTTTTTTAGATTTTTTGAAAATAATTGAATTTATGCGAAGAATTTTATTAATTTTGAAAATAATTGAATCCTAGTGATGAATATTTTTATTTACGAAAATTATTGAATTCTAGCGATGAACATTTTTATTTACGAAAATAATTGAATTTTGCAATGAATTTGATTAAAATTCCTGAAAATAATTGAATTTCGTCGAAAAATTTTGCTATTTATTTATAAAGAAAATTAAAATATTGACAATTTTTTTTTTTAGATTTTTTGAAAATAATTGAATTTCTGCGAAGAATTTTATTATTTTTAAAAATAATTGAATTCTTCTGATGAATATTGTTATTTACGAAAATAATTTAATTTTCTAATAGATTTTAATAAAATTCCAGTACTTTTAATAAAAATCCCTGTCCTTTCCCTGATTAATACTTTAAGATTACTCCTCTTTAGAACTGGAACAATTATTTTTGCCGCTCTAGTCGTGATAACAGTGATAGCAAAAACAACGATTCCATTATTAAGAGGCGATTTCACCACACTTCCATACAGTGGATGGATACCATACAGTCTTGAAAGTAGAACAATATTTTGGTTGACGTTTACATTTCAAAGCATGGGTGCAATGATTGTCACTAATGTTATAGCAGCCACTGATTCATTTATAATTACAATGTTACTGCAATTATGCTCACAAATTGAAATACTAATACATCGAATGAAAATGTTTCCTAAATTATACAAATTGGAAGTAATCAACAACTCAAAAAAATTTCACAAAACGAATGAAGTAAATTATTATTACAAAAAGGAGGATTTCTTTCTTATCCATTGGATACAGCATCATAATTTTATTTATTAGTAAGTTATCTATTTTTTTTGTTGAAAAATTTAAAAATTAGAGGGGAACGAAAAATTTTTCAGTTTTCGAAATAAATTAAATGATCTTTTTGGAATGGTGTTCTTTTGTCAATTATTTGTGACAACATTGGAGGTTTGTTCGGGTACTTATTTGCTGGCAACATTCAGTGTAACTTCGATTAAATTTTGGTCAATGATGCTGTCGTTAATTATTATTATGGCTGAAATGTACGTTTTTTGCTGGCATGGGAATTTAGTTATGGAAAAGGTATTAATTTTGCTAAAAACTCTCTTTTTGGGGAAGTAGACAAAAAAATTAAAGTGATGCCATTTTTTTTAGAGCAAAGAAATTGGATATGCAGTCTTCAGTACTGACTGGACTTTGATGTCGAGTAAATCGAGAAAAAGTTTGATTTTCATAATAAAACGATCAAATGATCCAATTAAATTTACCGCTGGACCAGTCATTTCTCTATCAATAGATACTTTTAGTTCCGTTAGTATTAAATTTTCTCTAAAATAATTTTTCAAATTTCAACGCACTAAAAATAAATTAAACACGAAAATTGTCTGCTGACATTTTTATTTCGTTTTAATCTAAATAAGTAAAACTTTTCAAGGAATTAATAAAAAATTTATTTTAGATTCTTCGATTGGCTTATTCAATTTATAATTGTTTGATGCGAAAACAGGAATCAGAATTATAAGCAACAAATTATAAATAAACAAAATCATGAAATGTTTCATGTTAAATTGTACATCTTGGTTAAGGATCTAAAAATTATATATATATCAACTTTATTGACTTCTTTAATATTTCTAAATGCCAATAATAAATAGAAATTTAAATAGAATGAAGAATAATAATCAAAAGAGTGATGATTACTGATAATAAATGAAAATTGCTGAAATGTAACTTTTAACATCTAAATCCGTAAGTTAATCATATTTAATTATTGTTCTTTGGCATTTCGTACTCGTAAAATTTCGATAATTAAAACAGTGGCAAAATAAATAATAAATAAATTAAATTAATAAATAATAAAATAAAAATTAATTTTTTTTTTAATTTAATAAATTTTAATTTTATTTATTTATTTATAAATTTTATTTAAATTTTTTTTGTGACAAAATTGGGGCAATAATGGCAATAATGGCAAAATTAAGGCAAAACACTAGCAAAAGAGTGACAATATTTAAAAGAATATTGTGACAATTTGACAGCAACTTAGAAGCAAAATTAAAGCAAAGTTTGTTTGCTTTTTTGTTTCTTAACTTTTTAAATAATTTTTCTTTTTAAACATTTTCAATTGAAATTCATTGAATTCTTGCAAAGAATTGTATCAAAACATTTAAGAATAATTGAATTCGTTCGAGGAATTTTATTATAATTATGAAACTAATTTAATTCTCTCGAAGAATATTAAAATATAGAAAATAATTTAATTTCTCAGAAGAATTTTATTATTTATAAAAAAAATAATTTAATTTCTGCGAAGAATTTTATTAAAACTTTTGAAAATAATTGAATTCCTTTATAGAATTATATTTTTATGAAAATAATTGAATTTTTGCAAAGAATGTTATTAGAATGTTATTCGTACGTACAATTTTGTTATTTATAAAAAAATAATTTAATTCCTGCGAAGAATTTTATTAAAATTTTTGTAAATAATTGAATTCCTTTATAGAATTTAATATATATTATATGAAAATAATAAAATTTTTGCGAAAAATTTTATTTATTTATTTATAAATTTTATTTAAATTTTTGATTGAAAATAATTAAAATTCTGCACAGAAGTTTGGTAATTATGAAAATAATTGAATTCCTCTATAAAATTTTATTGTTTATAAAAATAATTGAATTTTTGCGAAAGAATTTTATTAAAATCTAAAAGAATAATTGAATTATTTCAAAGAAATTTAATTGAAATTGTATTTAAAATAATTGATTTCTTTCCAACAGTTTTATTAAAATATTTGAAAATAATTGAATTCTTTTATGAAATTTTATTAAAATTGTACTAAAAATAATTGAATTTTCGCAAAAAATTTTACTATTTACGAAAATAATTGAGTTGTTTCAAAGGATTTGTTAAAATTTTAGAAAATAATTGAATACTTATGGAAAATTTTATAACGAATTAAGAAAAAAATTGAATTCCTTCGTGAAATTTTATTAAAAATAATTGAATTTTTGCAAATATTTTACTACTCTAAAAAATAATTGAATTGTTTCCAAGGATTTATTCGAATTTTAGAAAATAATTAAATTCTTTCGTGAAATTTTATTAAAATTTTGTTGAGAAAATAATTGAACTTTTGCAAAAAATTTTAATAAAAATAATGGAATTCTTCCAAAGCATATTATTATTTATGAAAATAATTGAATTCTCTCTGTTTACAGGATTTTTATCAATCATTTTGACGTTATGAAAAATCTTTTATTTATTTTAAAAATAAAATACCAACATTTAAATTTTAATAAATTATATTGTAAAGTTTTGAAAGTTGTAAAAAAGTATATTGTGCGAGAAAAATAAAAGCGAATGATTTAATAAAAATATATTTTAACAAATATTTATGATTTTAATGTTTATTTCTATCAATTTTACCATAAAAATTCCAATCGGACAAGAAAAAATTTGTAAAAAACATTTCTAAAGTTTTCTTTTTTCTCTTTTAAATATTTTAAAAAAAGAAAACTGACAATGAGATTCTTTTCTCCAAAGTAATTGTTGATATTTAGAAAAAGAATTTCTTTTAGTTTTCCTAAAGGTTTTTAATTGTATTTATAATTATAATTATAATATAATTGACTTAAAATCCCTGTCAAATTTTAACTACAAATTTTTTGATTAAATAATAATAAATAATTATGAATTAATTATTAATTTATAATTATTAATAATTATTAATTAACTATTAATTTATAATTATTAAGAATTATAAATAATTTATTATTAATATAATTAATAATAATTAAATATTTATTTAAATTATTAAATAATTATTAAATTTAAATTTTAATTATTAATAATTATAAATAATTTATAAGAAATATTATTAATAATAATAATTCTGTATAAATCATTGATATTATTGGATTTAAATCAATAAAATAAATAAATCTATAAAATATAGAAATGTTTCGTAAATTAAAAAAATGTTTGAAAAATATTAAAATTTTAATAAGCGGTGCAAATACCAAGAATTATCCAGAAAGAAGAATTGAATATTAACTCTGGTGGTAGATCACGTAAAAGTCGTTCCGTCTCCTCAGTTGTCAATTCCGATTTTCCATTAAATCTGATATTATGTTTCACCATAATTGAATTTCCTCTGACTTGCACTAATGATTCCAGCATTGGATCACCAAATGCAATTATCGTCGGTACTTCTGGAAATTTATATTTACGTCTTGTCGATGTCATTTTCTTTCGATTTTTATATAATTCTTATCACTATCTCACTATTAATTTTATCCTTTCAATTATCAAATATTTCCAATTCCAATATCGAAATATATTTGTTTTCATTTTCATCTCATCTTCATATTTTCCATAAATTTTTAATCTATTAAAAAAGAAGAAGATAATTAACTTAATTAAATAGAAATACAGTTAATTTTTCTTCTTGTTAAATTAAAATTAAAACTCAAAATGCAAAATAAAACTAGTTTCAAAACAATAAATGAGTTTTTTTAAAACTCTTTTTACTATTACAACATATTTTTGCAATTTATCTCGAGACAATGATTTTAAAAAAAAGTGAAAAGTTACAAACATAAATTTTTGTACGTTAATGTTAATCGATAAAAAATTGATATAGAAATTTAAAAAAAAACAGTGAAAATAAATAAAAAGTGAGGTTATGTTACACCGTGAAATGCAAACAAAAAAAACGAAATGTGATAAAAAGTTGATATAAATTGTATACTTACTAATTTTATTGATTAAAACACTTTCCGAAGTTTGTATAAACAAATTATTTCAATTATTATGCATGAAATTGATGAAAAATGTAAAAAAAACACGACTAACAATCAAATTGTACAACACACATTTTCATTTTCCTGAACTTGCCGGCGGAAGGCGGGAAACAACAGGAAATAAAAAAAAACAGAGAAATGTATATTTAACAAGTGTGAAGTTGGCCACATCCGTTTGCGTGCAGAAATTTGTGGCGCGACTTTTGAATTCGAAACTAAATTTCAATTTTATTTTCAATTCAAACTATTTATCAATAAATATTTAAAATACTAAGTAAATATGTAAATTAAATAATAATAAATATTAAAAATATAAATATAATTAATTTTCTAATTATTAGTAATAAATAATCATAATATTTGTAAAATTAATAAATTTTTATTAAATATATCTCTATTTTATTTATATTTTAGTATACAAATTAATGAGTACAATAAAAAAATGAATTGAAAACACTTATTTAGAAAATAGTATCAAAAATATTTTATTTACATTATAATACAATATTTTATACACAATCAATACAATTATTTATATCTTTTTCTTGTATATTAAATATCGAAAAAGGAAAATTTGCATACATTTGTTACTTAGAAAATTATTTTTAATTTTTTTAATTTTTTAAACTTATTCTCTTTTTATGGAATTGAAATAAAACGAAAGACAATATTTAAATAGAAAGTAAAAACATTTTAAATTTAACATTTTTGGAAAATAGAAAATAAATTCCTTTTTTCCCATTAAAAATAAATACTTCTGATTTTTCCCTTTAAAAAAAAATTACGTAAATAAATAAACATAAAGAAGAGAGACAATTGTAAAGTGGGAATTTATTTTTATCCAGAAGTAATTTGAAAGGAAGAACTATTTTTTTTTTTGCAGTGACTATTTTTTTTTAATGCGAGAATAATTTTTTCAATCATTTCTAAAATTAACTGCTATCAGAACTATTCCAATCTTCCCAATAGGATACTTTTTTTGGTAATAATTTCTGTTCTTCTGTCTTGAAATTTATTTTTATTGAATTCTCCTTTTCATTATCATCATCATCATCATTCTTATTATCATTGTGAGAATTATTTTCATCGTCTGCTAGAAATTCACTCCAATCATCAGTTTTTTCCTCTTTCTGCTCGATTACATTTTTATTTATCGATTCGTAAATTATTGTTTCACGCGAACAATCACTGTCAATATCGTCTTCGACTTTTTTCTCAATAATTTTTCTATTATCATTTTGTGAATCAATTTTCCCATCAATTTCCTCTTTGTTTCCATTAAATGTCCCATTTATTTTATGATTATCTTGATTTATTTTTTGCTTTGTTTCTCGATTTGTTTCCCGATTTTCTTCTTCCATTTCCAGATTTGTTTCTTGACTCATTCTCCGATTTATTTCCTGACTCATTTCTTGATTTGTTTCCCGATTTGAATCCTGGCTCATTTTCTCATTTGATTCTCGATTCGTTTCTCGATTTTCTTCTCGATTCATTTCCAAAGTTTCTTGACTCACTTTCCGATTTATTTCTCGATCCATTTGCAAATTAATTTCTCGATTATTTTCACTCTGACTTTTTTTAATTTCATGAATTTTTTCCTGATCATTTGAATGAATTTCCGGATTCGTTTCGAAAACTCGAGTCATTTCCGGATTTTCTTCTCGATTCATTTCCTGATTTGTTTCCTGACTCATATGATTCTCTCGGTCCATTTGCAAATTAATTTCTAGATTATTTTCACCACTCTGACTTTGTTTAATTTCCCGTTGAATTTCTTGAATTTTTTCTGAATTATTTGAATCAATTTCCGGTTCATTCGATGAAATTTCCTGTTCATTCGAAATAATTTGCTGATTGGCTGCAAACTGAACTTTTCTCCGCGCTTTACGATCGAATTGAGTGAAAATTTGCCGTTGACTGTCGATCGTCGACTCATCCTCGTCATCCTCAGTATTATTGACCCGCTGACCAGAATTTGAAAGTTCGGACGATTTTTCCAAATTGGACGTAGATTTTTCCATCGATTCATTCTCCTCTCGCTCAATTGATTCATCGTTGAGAGAATAATGCTGCGATTCCTTTTCGATTTGAATTAAATTCTCCTTAGTCTGAACAATCATCGATTGTTCATCATTCGACGACAAATGTTGCGAATGTTTGGTAATTTTGATAATTAAACTTCTACTTGGATCTAAATTTTCACTTAGATTCAAAGATGAATTTTCTAATGTTCTTGAATTTTTTTCTTCATTCAAATTCATTTTGATCTGTGATTCCTTCTCGATTTTCGCAACTGGATTTCTAACTTTACAAATTTCCGGTGTTTCCTGATCGTCGATTATTTCAATATCACTGTCTTCATTTTCCTCCTTAACGTCAGAATAATTTTCCTCATTATTTTGAACATCGTCTAAAGTTATAAGAGTTATTTTCACAGGTTCCTTTTTAACTTCCACTTCGATAATCGACGAATTTAGATTATCGTCATCTTCGTATTCAGTCTCTGAATCGTCATCCAACAATGCTTCCCGATCGTCCGAATCGAGTAAATCGACTTCATTTTCCTTTAAATTATTTTGCAAAAATTCACGAGAATCAATTTCATTTTCCTCAGAATTGTCATTTTTATTTAAATTCCTCTCCTTTAAATTATTTGTCGTCGACGATAATTGTACTTCTAAACTATCGAAACTATCGACAATTTCCCGTTCGGCAAGAACTGTTGAATCATCGCCAGATGTTGTATTTCCAAATAAATCATGATCCGAATCGATAATTGTTCCTTGGGTGAAAATTTTGTCTATTTTCTCAATATCCGAATCGTCACTTATATTATCCTTGTGTCTTGAATTATTTTCTATCTGTATTTCCATTGTTGTGTCGCAATCGTCTTTATTATTATTATTCGTCTCATCGATTTTTCGTCGTTTCGAATTTGTTTCTTGTGCAAAAAAATTCACACTATCGCAACGTTCGATGGGGATTGAAATATCTTTTATAGGTAAATTTATTAATTCCTCCTCGCTATTCGATTCTTCTACAATTAGACGTTTTTTAGATTTTATTTTCCTTTTCTCCGAATCACTCTCTTCTATTGACAATGATATTTTCCCTCGTCGATCATCAATTTCCTTCTCCGTTATTTTCTCCGATCTCGTTTCTGAATTTTCATCCGTTGAAATTTGATTTTTTTCCTCTAAAATCCTCTCTTTTGAATTATCCAGTTCGGATGTAGTTTTCGATTTATTTCCCGTTTCTGAATTTGAAGATTCTGAGAGAACTTTTTCAATATCAATATTTATTTTAAATACTTGTTTTTCAGATGATGGTTTCAATTTTGTTTTGGAAATTTTCAATTCTCCGTAATTATTCAATTTAGAGGAAACAATTTCTGCATTTGTATTATTATCTTTTGACAATATCTGTTTTTTTGCACTATTTCCATCGCTTTCGGTTTCTGAATCACTGCTTATGTGGTTTGTCCTTGAACGGAGTTTTTTTCTATTTTTCCTATTCTTCGATATTATCGATTTATTGACAGCAATTTCAATGTCGGATTCCGTTTCCGATTCAGTTGGCCCAATATTTCGTTTTTTCGTATTTTCTTCTTGAATTTTAGGGGGGGAAATACTTTTTTTCGTTTTTGATTCTAAATCACTGTTTGAATTATCACTTGGTAAAATTGTTTTTTTTCCTTTTAATCTCTCCAGCATTTTAATTCTTTTCAATGTTTTTTTATACATTCTCTTTTTTTGTTCAATTGGCTTATCGATTGTTATTTTCAGCTGATTTTCGAAAATACCGAATTCAAGATCTGTTTTTGATCCATCTAGGGATGAAATTTGTTGAATTGGTGTATTTTCTGAATTACTTTCATTTATTAATTCACTTCCAGTTTCCGATTCGTTGAATGTGGAAATTCCTTTTTTTGCATGCTTCATCTTTTGGTGAATTTTTAATCTTTCTAATAGAATCCAACAGGGTTTTATATTATAAAATTTCAATTGTTCCTGAATTTTTTGTTCTGTAGGTTCTTTCAATTTTAGTCGTTCCTCTGGTGAGTGATTTTCTAATTCTTGATTTGATTTTGTGGATAAGTTTCCTATTTTTTCGGTAACATTATCTCGTAGACTTATTAATCCATTGCTACTTATGTTTAAATAACATTTTTCTATTTTATAGTTAATTTGTTTTTTCTTTCTTGGAGTTGTGTCTATTTTAGTTTCTCTTTCATTTGTAATATTTTGTTTCTTCTTTTTTGCACTTTCTGTAATTTCCCCTCTTCTTTCAATGTTTTCTTCTCCTCGTTCAATTTCTCGTGAATCTGCAGTTAATTTTGAAAAATTATCCCCTTCGCTTGTAATATTTTGTTTCTTCTTTTTTGCACTTTCTGTAATTTCCCCTCTTCTTTCAATGTTTTCTTCTCCTCGTTCAATTTCTCGTGAATCTGCAGTTAATTTTGAAAAATTATCCCCTTCGTTTGTAATATTTTGCTTCTTCTTTTTTGCACTTCCTGTAATTTCCCCTCTTCTTTCAATGTTTTCTTCTCCTCGTTCAATTTCTTGTGAATCTGCAGTTAATTTTGAAAAATTATCCCCTTCGTTTGTAATATTTTGCTTCTTCTTTTTTGCACTTCCTGTAATTTCCCCTCTTCTTTCAATGTTTTCTTCTCCTCGTTCAATTTCTCGTGAATCTGCAGTTAATTTTGAAAAATTATCCCCTTCGTTTGTAATTTTTTGCTTCTTCTTTTTTACACTTTCTGTTATTTCTTCTTCTCTTGAAGTATTCGCTGCTCTTCTTTTTCGTTCATCTTTTGGAAAATCGGAAACTATTTTCGAAAAATTTCCCCTTTCAATTGAAATATTTTGCTTCTTCTTTTTTGCACTTTCTTTAATTTCCTCTCTTCTCTCATTGTTCGCTCCTTTTCCTCGTTCATCTTCTTGAAAAACTGAAATTGTTTTCGAAAAAATTTTGAAAATCGTATTTAAAATATTAAATATTATATAAAAAATATATATCGTGTTAAAATATTAATTACCATTTTAAAATATTTTTAAATAGTTAATAATAAATAATTTTCAAATTATATTCCAAAATAGAATTTAGAGACTTTTTAAAATAGTTTTTTTACTTTCGATTTTATTTTTTATCATTTTGTTTTATGTAATATTTACCATTTTGTTTCGATGTACTTGGTTGTGGTGAATTAATTGGTGGAGGAATTAATTGCAAATTATTTGCTTCTGAAGCAGTTTTTGCAAATTTTTCCAACGAATTTACTTTATAATCATCACAAGGACTAAACAGAAAATGACAAAATTAATTACTTTCTAAAACTATGAAAGAAAGTAGATAAAATTAATTATTTTCTAAAACTATGAAAGAAGTAGATAAAAAATAAAATTGTGTTTAGAATTAAATTCTAATGTTAAATTTTAAATTGTAGAAATCAAAATAAAATTAAATCTTACCCAAGGCAGGTGTAACTTTTATAGAAAAAAAGACATTTTCCACAATATTCTCGATAATTTATACTCCAACTAAAAAATTATTAATTACGATAATTATTTCTATAAATTTAATTCCCTAAATTGGTATAAATTTTATTCCATAAATAATTTCTATGAACTTTATTCCATAAACAATTTCTATAAATTTGTTAAATATTAATTGTAATAATAATAATATAATAATAAGAATAATATTAATTGTAAACATTTAATAATTAAAATATTAATCAAATATTAAAATTATAAATTATTTCTATTAAATTTTTTGATATAAATTATTTTGTAAAAAATATTTAAAAACAAATACATATTATTGAGTATGAAAAAATTAGTTTAGTAAAATAAGTTTAGAAAAATTGTAATAAATACCTGTATAGATAATAATTCAATAATTCTTGCTTCTTAATGCAATCAGTTACATATTTTAATTTAAATGTATCCTTTGTATAATTACGATATTTTTCCGATGTTATTGTAAAAGAACTGAATGTCAACTTTTTTGAAATTCGTCCCCCATTTGTCTGAAATTCGAAGGTTAATTAAATTTTCTTTTACTGATTTTAAAGATTATAAAAGAAAATTAAAATCATTCAATAATGATAATAGTAGTAAATATAGTAAATAATAGTGAATTATAACAAAATAAAATAAATTTGAAACAATAAATAATAATAATCAATAATTAAAACATATAATTAAAAGAATTTCGAAAAACATAACCTCGAAACGAGAAACTAAAAATAAAGACTATAACATATTTGATTTCTTACCTCAATTAAAGTAGAATATTTCTTATAATCCTCTTCATCTGCCTTTATATGAAACGGACGTTTCATTTCTTTAAAAATTTGCATTGTGTATAGATTTTTCCCTTCTCACAAAAATGTAACGAGATGTTCGATGTTTTTATTCAAAATATAAAAATTCTAACAAGAGGAAATCGAGAAAGTAAGTTTTGTAAAACTTTCTTACACTTTTTTCGATTCTTTCGCATGAAAATAACGTAATTATTTATCGAATATATCATAAATTTTATAAATAAACTATAATTATAACAATTTTGTTTATAAAGACTGTTTACTGTCATCACTTGAAGTTAGACACAAATAATCAGGGTTGTGTAAGAACTAAGAAGTAATTAATTTTAGATCGCTTAAGGGTTCGTTTACAAATTTATCAAGGAAGATAATAAATTAGATAAAATATTTACCAAACTAAAGAAAAAATTCATGTCTGTAAATTCGAAATTCATAACAATTGATTTTAATTTACAAAGAATAAATTATATTAACAATTTTTTTTTGTTGATATATTTTTTGTTTTCTCAAAACTTTGTTGTAAATTCGCCCTTATAGAGTATATCGTGTTTAATTGTAGTCTACCCACCCCTGTAAATTTGCGCCAAAATAAGTGTCATCTGTCGGTGAAAATAGGTAATTGAAAAAATTGCAAATGGCGGACAAGTCTTATTTTGACAGCAATCACATCAGCTGTTTCATTCTTCTCGAATAACAAAATTACAGTGTAAACTTAAACTAAATTTTATATCTTCTAAAGTCTTATTTCTATTTTAATTGACAATGTTTTTAAAATATGATTTTTTTGCAATGTCAAAAATATTTGGAATTTCTTGTTCTCTTTTTGGTTTTCTAACCTAAAATTTATCCAATTTATCCATAAAATGCAAAATATTTTCAAGTTAAAAAAAAAGTAAGTACCCTAATTGTCAAATAGAATTACTTTAATTCCCTAATTTCTAGAGTTCGATTTAATATATTTTTCTTTTTTCTCTTCTTTCACCATTTATTTATAATTATTTTGTTTATTGTAATTTGTATACGCTGATTTTCTTTGATTATATATGTTTTCCGCTGAGTTGAATAAATATTTAGTAAGTTTGATAAAATAATAAATTATCTATTTATTCATAATAATTTATTTATTACTTAAATTATAATTAAATTTATAATTATTGTTTATTACATTTTTTATGTGATCAAAATTTATATTGCAATTGAAAATTGACAATTTCAGTTAAATTATTTAACGCTTAAAAATTTTTATATATATTTGGTTTCGAAAATTTTATTTATTTAAAATTAATATATTGGGGGTGGGGTTTTTGAAAAATAATTTTTCGTTTATTTATTTACAGTTGAAATTTTTATTACATCAACAATGAGGCCTGAGGAAATGCTAAGAAATATTTTTGGAAAAGAATGTTTGGATTTTTCGGAGACATTAAGCACTGGAAAATTAAAGGACAATGCAACATTTTCCAGGTTTTTATTAAAATTTTTAGTACATATATTAATTAAAAAGTTAAACAATATTCTAAATAGTTGAGAATTTATTTTGATCTAATTAGGTTCTTTAAAAGTATTTTTTATTCCATTTCTAAAAATTTTACTTTCTTGATTACATATTTCCTTTCTTCAGAAAAACTTTATTTTGTTTGGTTATTTTTCTCAGGAAATATTTATTTTGTTGGTTATTTTTTTCATGAACTATTTATTTTCTTCTTTATTTTTTACATAGGAAAAATTTATATTCTTTTTAAATTTTTAAATTAAGGATATTCGCATTCAATTTAACTTTATAATATAATTAAATTCTTTCAAAGAAATTTAATTAAAATTCTACTCAAATTAATTTCATTCTTATTAAAATTCTTGAAAATAATTCAATTATATCAAAAATTTTTTTTTTAAATTCTATTCAAAATAATTCAACTGCTTCGCAAAATTTCATTCGAATTTTGGAAAATAATTAAAGTTTTACAAGAAAATCAATTTAATATGTTATTAAAAATAATTTAATTCCTCCGAAAAATTTTTTTATTTATGAAAATAATTGAATTTCTCTGAAGAATTATAATAAAATTGAATTTTAATAATTGAATTCTTTTGAAGAATTTTATTTAAATTTTTGAATATAATTGAAATCCTTCATAGAAATTATTGTTTATGAAAATAATTAAATTTTTACGAAGAACTCTATTTAAATTGTTGAAAATATTTAAAATTCTGCGCAGAATTTTGTTAATCATAAAAATAAGTGAAATTTTTTTAAATAAATTTTATTAAAACTTTTGAAAATAATTGAAATTCTTTATAAAATTTTATTTTTATGAAAATAATTGAAATTTCGAGAAGAGTTTTATTAGAAGTTTTTAAAATAATTAAATTCTTCAAACATATTTTATAAAATTTTTTTTTAAATAATTGAATTCCTGCGAAGAATTTTATTAAAAGCTTTTGAAAATAATTTAATTCCTTTATAGAATATTATTTTTATGAAAATAATTGAATTCTTGCGAAAAATTATATTAAAATTTTAGTAAATAATTAAAATTCTTTATAGAATTTATTGTTTATGAAAATAATAAAATTCTTGCAAAGAATTTTATTTAAATTTTGGAAAATAATTAAAATTCTGCACAGAATTCTGTAAATTTAGAAAATAATTGAATTTATGCTAAGAAATTTTATTAAAAGTTTATTAGAAGTTTTAAAGATATTTTTCAAAAATAATGGAATTCCTTCGAATAATATTTATTGTTTCTGAAAATAATCGAATTCTTGTGAAGAATTTTACTAAAATTTTGGATATAATTGAAATCCTTTGTAAAGTTTATTGTTTATGAAAATAATTCAATTCTTGTGAAGAATTTTATTTAAATAATTAAAATTTCGCACAAAATTTTGTTAATTATGAAAATAATTGAATTTTTGCTAAAAAATTTTAAAGAATTTTAAAAATAATTGAATTTTTTCAACGAATTTTATAAAATTTTTGAATAATAATTGAATTTCTATTTTCTACAATGATTTTTGTTATTTATGAAAATAATTGAATTCTTGCGAAGAATTTTATTAAAATTTTTAAAAAATTATTGAAATCCTTCATAGAATTTTATTTTTTATGTAAATATTTGAATTCCTGCTAAGAATTTTATTAAATTTTTTTTTCAAAATAATCAAATTTCTGTGAAAAATTGTATTATTTATGTAAATACTGAATACATAATTGAATTTATTGCAATAACTTTTATTAATATTTTTAAAAATATTAAATAATAAAAAAATTAGTTAATGACTGAATTTTATTTATCTGTTTATTTATTTTAGTTTATTTTACTTTATTTTTTTCCTCTTTTTTACTTTTTTCTACTTTTATTTTTTATTCATTTTTAATTTTATCAATTTTTTCATTTTTACTGTTTCAGAACTGTTCAGAGTGTGAATTTAGTTGACGAGTATGTAAAAACGATATTATCAAGAAAAACAGTTTTGGAAAAATTCAAAGATTCACGTGAAGGTCGATTGGGTCCGGATATTGTGAAATTTGAAGTGTCAAGCGCACCTGGACAATATCATTTATCACCGGATCGTTTGAGTGTTAATTCTCAGGGAACATTTAGTACAATTCGTGCGAATGTCGCCGTTTTCAAGGGCAAATGGATGTACGAATTGCAACTTGGAACAAAAGGAATTATGCAAGTTGGCTGGGGCACTTCAAAGAGTAAATTCAATCACGTAGCCGGAGTTGGTAAAATATTTCACTTTTAATGCTTTTTTATTGATAATAATTTATTAATTTTATAATATAAAATTTATAATTTTATAATTTATTGATTTTACAATTCAATTACATTACTAATTTTATTTATTTTTCGATACTTAATTTATTAAAAATATAATTGTCGATTTTATTTCTTTAAATTTTATTTAAAATCAAGGAATAAAAACGTAAAATAAGGAAATAGAAATAAAATCAGTTTTTTCTATTTTTACTTCCGAGAATTAATTATTTGACAATGAGTAAATAAAATAGAGAAAACGGTAAATAAACAAAAGAAATCGAAAGAAAAAAGTAACGAATGGAAAAGTATAATTAATATTATTTAAATAAAAATTTTTACTTTTATAAATTAAATTCCAGGTGATGATCCGTGTTCCTACGCCTACGACGGGAATCGAATAAAAAAATGGAATGTCGCACCGGAAAAATATGGTGAACCATGGCTCTCTGGCGATATTATTGGTTGCACACTCGACATGGACTTGGGAACAATTGATTTTTATAGAAATGGAAGACCATTGGGTCGTGCTTTCGAAAATATCACAATGGGTTCAGGTTGTGCTTATTTTCCCACAGTGAGTTTGGCGCTAAGTGAAAATTTAACGGCAAATTTTGGCGCAACACCATTTCATTATCCTGTCGATGGTTACGAACCATTGCAAGCACTTCCGCGTGAATTTCTCGAGAAGGGGAAAATTCTCTTCAAATGGTTTGCAAATCTAGTCGAGCAAACACGTCAATTGAAAGAGTCGCAGGGTAAAAATTTCTCCAATGACAATGCAATGAGTGTTCGCGCTTTTCTCCTCTGTCTCGCTCGATTGATACTCAAACATCTTGGACCACTACTCAAGTAAGAAAAGCAAAAAAAATTATCTATAATTTTTTAAACTTTTTTTTCAATAATATTTAATAATTTAATATAAATTATTTAAATTTCATTTATCTGTACAGATAAAGAATCAAAATTATTTCCTGAAATTCAGGGAGAAAGAAAACTAAATTTTTTGTGTCAACCCCGTAATATTTATCTCTTCGTTTTTTTTTTGCAGAGAACCCTATGTGACAGTGGCGGTTTTTGTACCTTTCGTAAGACGACTTTGCGGTATAAAAAAAGAATCGTCATTGACATCAAGGAAAAAGGAAATTAACGATTGTGAATTAATCATTTGTTTGGATTTATTGTGGACATTTTTGGAAACACAGGAAATTCAGAATTGCCTCGAGAGTACGGTTATTTATTTACTATCTGAATTTCGTCACGTTTCATTGCTCCTCGAATATCCGGATCAATGCAAAAGTCTCGCACTATTGACATGCTTTTGTCGACATGGAAAAACAAGACGACATTTATTGCAAAATGTCCTCTTCGATAGGGTGCGATTTGCAAATTTTGTTCATGTTAAGCCACTCGATGAAATTGGCTTGGCGGAAGTTGTCAATGAGACTTGGTGGGAAACTGATCCGGTTGATCCCAATGTTGAGGATAATAATGAACGCTATCGACGTGCCTGTGAATTAATTGAAATCTCAGTTTCTGGTAAGAAAATTAATCTTCTTTTTGTACATAAATAATATTTAAAATAATTTTTGAATACTCGAAAATTGATTTTAATTTTTAAAAACAACTTTTCTCTATTTATAGGTTTTGTTCTTATTTTTGTAGTTTAATCAAGTTGATTTATAATTTACTTTTTTGTAAATTATTTGCATATTTTTTATTGAAATGCAAAATTACTTTGTAAGTTTTTTTACAAAGTTTTTTCTCCTTTTTTGTACACTAGAGGTGGAAGCATTGCAAGTGGAATTGCTAGTTACGCTTTTGGACAATAGCGACGGGACGGAAAAATTGCCAACGTCACGAACAATTTTTCTGCGAAAATTTCGAAGTTTTGTTCACGAAAATTTAATCTCAATTCGGGTTCGTATTTATTTGTTTAATTACTTATTTATAAAACGAAATTACTTATTAATTGATTTTTACTTATTCATTCAAAGAATTTACTTTATTGATTTAAAATTTTGGTTTTTCTTATTTATTTTTGATAATTTAGATATTTTATTATTCTATTTATCTTTTTTATTTATTCATTCGTTTATTTTTCTTTATGAATAAGGAGAATTTAGTTTCGTTGCTTTTTTTATTAATAAACGTATTTTATTAGTTCTCGTATTTGTTTGGCGAATATTTGCAAATGCAATTAATTTTATTTATTGTTTGATGTTTAAATATTTTTATTTATTTATTTTCTAAGGGAAATTTTAACTCATTTACTTTTGGTTTGTCATTTATTTATTAACCGTATTTATTTATTCAAAGATTGAAAGGAAAAAAAACAGAGAAAAAAAAAGCAAAAAATAAATTTTTTGCTTCTGTTTTTTTTCTCTGTTTTTTTCCTTTAATCTTTGAAAACGAGAGTTAATAACAAAATGCATATAAAATAGAAAGAATATAATTTTTTACGTTTAAAAAAATTTATTTCTTTTTTAGGGAGTTTTTCAAACGATTCCAGCACTAAAAACACCGTTACCAATAACTCTATGTTGCTTTCATCGATTGCTCGTCGCTTTTCGTATTCTTTGGGACGCTGAAGTTGGCACAAATCCCGTTTGCATTCCCTGCAGGTTTTTACAAATTATTATTATTATATGTAATAATAATCTTCTAGTTTAGTTGCTGTTTGCTTTTTTGTTTCCTAACATTTTTAATAGGTAATTTTTTTAAAAAATATTTTCAAGTTTAAAAATCAATGTATTTTAAATTTTTCATATTTTAAAAATATTTTTAAATGATTGAATAATTTTATTCTTGCAAAAAATTTTATCAAAAAATTTGAGATTAATTGAATTCCTTCGAAGAATTTTATTATTTTAAGAAAACAATTGAATTCTTGCGAAGAATTTTATTAAATTTTTTGAAAATGAAAAATTAAATTCTTCTGAAGAATTTTTTTTAAATTTTTTTTTAAATAATAGTTTCTTTAATAATTTTAATTGAAAATTTTGAAAGTAATTGAAAATATAAACTTGAAAATTAAACTCTTTTAAACTAATTTTATTAGAGTTTGTGTAAATAATAATTAAATTCTTTCGAAGAATTTAAGTTTCTTTCTTTAAGTTTTTTTGAAAATAATGTAGTTTTTTGAATAATTTTAATTGAAAATTCTAAAAATACTTGAATTTAACAAAGAATATTTTTCAACTTTCATAACATATTATTAAAATTATATTAAAAGTAATTTAATATTTGCAAAAAAATTTCCTATTTATACAAATAATTGAATTGTTTCGAAGAATTTATTAAAATTTTAGAAAATAATTGATTTTTTTAAAAAAAATTGAATTCTTTCCTCGGATTTTACTTTTTAAGAAAATAATTGAATTGCTTCGAAGGATTTATTAAAATTTTAGAAAATAATTGAATTCTTACGAAGAATTTTGTGATTTATGCAAATAATTGTGTCTGTGGAAAAAATGTTACTAATTTATAAAAATAATTGGATTCTTCCGAATAATTTATTAGAATTTTAGAAAATAATTGAATTTTTTTGAAAAATATTATTAAAAATTAAAGAAACTGAATTCTTGCAAAGAATTTTATTATTTATAAAAATAATTGAATTTCTGCAAAGAATTTTACTATTTATAAAAATAATTGAATTGTTTCGAAGGATTTATTCAAATTTTTGAAAATAATTGAATTCTTTTGGATAACTTTATAAGGAATTTAAAGAAAAATTGAATTCTTTCGTGAAATTTAATTGAAAATAATTAAATTTTTGTAAAGATTTTATTATTTAAAAAAATTATTGAATTGTTTTGAAAAATTTATTAAAATTTTTAAAAATAATTGAATTATTTTAAAGGATTTATTAAAATTTTAGAAAATAATTGAATTTTTTCGTGAAATTTTATTGAAAGTAATTGAATCTTTGCAAAGATTTTACTATTAAAAAAAAATTGAAATGTTTCGAAGGATTTATTAAAATTTTAGGAAATAATTGAACTCTTTCGACAAATTTTTTAAATTTTCATTTTGAAATTATTTAAAAATTTATATTTGAAAATAAAAAATATTGTAATTTTACTAAATATTTTACTAAATAAAAAATACTATATTTTACTAAATGGAAAATTACGTTCCATGCGTAATATTTGCTAGTAAAAGAAATAAAAATTATAATAATAATGTTAACAATATATAAAGTAGAATTTATCACTCCGTCGAAAATTGTATAAATGAGAAAAAATCATTCTTTCCGAGTCAAATTTCGGAAATTTTTTAAATTTGATTCGGAAAGAATGATATTTTTCTCACCCATATAATATTAATAATAATAATAATTACTTTTTCTATATAAAAATTCTCCTTTTCCAGAACATTTTACGATGGATCAGTAAATTACAGTGGAATTGATCGACTCGGCGGTGTGATATCGCATTTAAATAAAACCTATCGAAATGAATTGATACATTTATTGGGACCGGAGCATGAGATTATCGTTGGCTTGGAACAAAATCAAGAAACAACGTCAACATTCGTTGGAACGTCAAATCGAATTACCGATATGCCCGTTATTATTCCGGCAGTTGCGCGAATATTTAATATGGGCAATAGCGTTGTTCCATTGTGGGAGAGACTCGGCTATTTTCCCTACAGTCGCGAGGATCGTTCACCAATGCGTCTTGGTCCCGCAAATCCTGCCCTCTCTCTACTCGAGCTACTCGATGGAATTGTATTATTTTTTCACGTTGCCGCCAAGAAACAAATTGCAAAAGTCGCAAGTCTACGTGACAGTATGGACGAGTACATAAAGGCAATGGGCGAAATTAAGTCACGATTGAAAATTGTCGAGAAAAAAGATGATCCCGAATCGGAGTCCGTTCGCGAGCAGTTGCTCAGGTATTTTTATTTATTTAATTTTAATTTAATTTAAATTCGTTTTAAATTCAGAATTAATTTTTGAATGATTCTAATTTTCAGGACAATGGAAATTTTCGATACAAAATTAGCGGAACAAGCGCGACACATGGCATGGGTACGAGCTGCTGTTTATACGAAAGAAAAACAATTGCAACTCTCTTGGCTATTGAAATCAATTCTCCTTACATTGAGAACGGCGAGTGAAGAGGGCGATATGTTTAGTTTTGTTCCCGATTTCTATCTCGAAGCATTGGCTGATTTGAGTCTTGGACTGAGATCACATGTACATCCCACAGTGCCAATTGAAAGAATTCCCGAATATCGTGAAATTCTACGCGATGTTGCGCAATTTTTGTGCGATCATTTTTTGGATTCACGAATTGTTCAAGCGAACGCCAAGGATACATTGGTATTGACATTGGCGTCATTTGTCTCGAAACCATTGACATTAAAGGCAATGGAGAGTGTTGACGAGGAATCGAAAATGAATGTTGTCGCGAGTTTATTGCGTCCCTATGAAAATCGTGCATGGGCACAATCAAATTGGATTTTAGTGCGTTTCTGGCAGGGAAATGGTTTTGCATTTCGCTATAAAATCAGTCCCCATATGGAGCATAATGTTGGACCGAAGATTTTTCCACAGGAAACGATTTCACAGTCGATCAGTAAGATTTTTAATAATAATTTAATTTTAATTTTACAGGGATTGTCACAACAATTTAATTTTGTTTTCTCCTGATTTTCAGCCAAAATTTTAACTTTTTCCCTGACTCTAAAGAATATTCTGATTCACTCTAAAAATTATTAGATTTCAAAAAACTGTTCTAATACATTTATTTACGAATTTCTTTAATTCAAAAAAAAAAATAATTTTTCAGAATTGTTAGATTGATAAAAATTATTTTCACAAATAAAGTTTTTGGCAAGAATTCAATTTTTATAATAAAATTTTGATAATATTTATTATATTTCGAAAAAATTAATTATTTAAAACAATGTTTTGATAAAATTCTTATAAAGAATTCAATTATTTTCAAAAATAACAAAATTTTTCACAGAAATTTAATTCTTTTTAAACGTTTTAATAATTTTTCTCAATAATTCAATTATTTTCATAAATAATAAAATTCATTGCAGAATTTCAATTATTTTTAATATAATTTTACAGGAATTTTTCAAAAAATGTAATTAATCTGAAGAATTTAATTTTAATTCTTTGAAAGAACCAATTATTTAAAAAAAAAATTTTTTAATTATACAGAATTGTTAGTTAAAAGTATAAAAATTCAAATTTTCAAAGATTTTAATTAAAAACCTTTTCAAAATTAATTTATTTCTAAAAATTCACGCTATACTGGTTTTAATATTCAATTAGTATCTAAAATTTACACTAAAATTCATTTTTAAACCATTTTTTATTAAAAAAATTCTACGAGAATTCCATTATTTAAATACAAAAAAAAAATAATTTATTGAATGATTGAATGTTTCTTAACATTTAATTCTTATAAAGAATTTTATCATAAAATTTTTAAATAGTTGAATTTTGTTAACGAATTTTAATAAAATTTTTAAGAATGACTACATTTTTCGAGGAATTTGATTAAAATTATATTAAAAAAAAATTGAAATTCTCCGATGAATTGGATTATTTATGGAAATAATTAAATTCCTAAAAAAAATTTTATTATAATTAAGAAAATAATTGAATTATTGCGAAGACATTTAAAAAAAATTTGTTAATTGAATTCCTGTGGAATTTTTATAATTTTTGAAAATAATTGAATTTATTGTTTATATTTTCAAAAATTTTAATATAATTCTTCGCACGAATTCAATTATTTTCATAAATAATAACTTTCTTCTGAAGAATTCAATTATTTTTATATATATAGTAAAATTTTTTGCAAAAATTCAATCATTTTCAATAAATTTTTAATATAATTTTACGAAAGAATTCAATTATTTTCTAAAATTTTAATAAATCCTACTTCCAAACAACTAAATTTTTTTTAATTTACAATAATATTTTTCAAAAAAATTTAATTATTATCTCAAATTTTAATAACTAATTGTATATTTTAATAAAATTGCTTGTATGTATGAAATTACTTTAGAAAATTGTAATATAATTCTAAAAAGAATTGAATTATTTTCTAAAAATTTTAATAAAATTCAATAATTAAATGTTTATTTTGAATTATTAAGAAACACAATTATTTTAAAAACTTGAAAGAAATTATTCATAGAATTCAATTACTTTCAAAATTTTCAACAAAAATTATTCAAGGAACTCTAATATTTTAAAATAATTTATAAAAATTCTTCAAAAGAATTTAATTATGATTTTAAAAAATTTTGATAAAATTATTTTCAAAAATTCAATTATTTTCATAAATAATAATAAAATTCTTCTAAGGAATTCAATTTTTCTTAAATTTTTTGATAATATTCTTTGCAAGAATTCAATGATTTATTGAAGAATTGAATGTTTCTCAAAATTGAATTCTTATAAAGAATTTTTTCAACAAACTATTTAATAATTGAGAATTCCTTCGACAAATTTTAATAAAATTTTTGAGAATAATGATATTTTTCGATAAATGCGATTAAAATTATATTAAAAATAATTGAAATTCTGCTTTGAGTTTATTTATGAAAATAATTGAATTTTGCTAAGAAATTTATAAAAAAAAATGTAATTATTCTTAAAAATTTCATTCAAATTTCGTCTTAAAAATTCAATTATTATTCAATTATTTAAAATTTGTTGACAAATAAAGAATGATAAAGAATGTTATCAACAAATTTTTAAATTATTTAATTTTTTCGAAGAATTTTAATAAAAATTTAAGAATAATTACATTTTTCAAGGAGTTTAATAATTAAAATCGTATTAAAAGTAAAATTGAAATTCTGCGATGATCTGTGGCAATCCTGTTTTAATAGTAATTTAATTTTAATATTATTTTATTTTAATAATTTTCCTTGACGTATTTCAGAGCCGTGCCCGTCGCCAATGTTTCAAAAGCACGTGCGAGATGCTTTGCTCAATAATCCACAGAGATCGATGCAATTCATTAATTCACTGTTAAATCAATTGAATTGGGCTTTTTCCGAATTTATTGGAATGATACAGGAAATTCACAATGCTTCACTGCGTCCCGATACCGTTTTCATCGAGTCACGACAATTAAAAGTTGGAGCCACTTGCTTTGAATTGGCAATTTCATTACTCAGAGTTTTGGAAATGTTTTCAACTATCGCCAAAAATGTTTTTACCGATAATTTATTAGCTCGTCTTTGTCAGGTAAAAGTATTATTCACGTTTTCTTGTCTAAATAATTAATTTAATTTTATAATAAAAATTATAAGTAAGAAAGAAATAAGAACAAAAAAAAAATTGAAAAAATTAAAAATGTAATAAAATTGGTTTGAAGACTAATATTATTTTTCAATTTCAGTTATTGTGTAACATTTTGAACAGAGTGAGTTCGCAGACGAGTAGTTTTCAACACGTGGTATTAATGGCTATTCCCGATCTGGACAAAGTCGATCATTTTCCAATATTGGCGGTTGTAATTGGTATTTTATTGGCTCTCCTCGAGGACGAAATAAACGACGTTGTCAGTACGTACAGACAATCAAATCCTTTAATTTTCTATTTCTTTTTTATTCTCATTTTGTTATTAATGGTTAAATTTAATTCAAATAGTAATTAATTTTGATTAACAAAAGCATTAATTTCACAAGAATTAAAATATGTTTCCAATTTACAGAAAATGGAGAAATGCCCAGAATTACAAGAACTCTTCTAATGGAACCGAGTTTTCAAATGAGCTCTCTCAGTTACGTTCTCGGCGAGTCGAAAGTCAAAAATACAAAATCGAAAAATGTCAAACCTTTCTCGTTCGCCGACTGTAAGTACTTTTCTTTGTATTTTTGTTGAATTATGTGGTAAAAAATTCCAGTTAAATTAAAAACAATTTTACCATAATTATAATTTTATTGAACTTGCTCAACAATTAACTAACTTCTTACTTTCTTTTTTTAAAAAAAAATTAGCAATTTTAAAAATAATAGAATTTAAAATTTTTTTTATTAATTTAATTTAAATTAATTTCATCCTATTTTTTATTAATTGGGAAAATTTTCTTTTTTTTCCAGACAAAAACGATGTGACGGACGATGAAATATCGCGGATACGATTAATGATCGATTATTTAGATCGTGTTAGTCGAAATTTACCAGAGACAAAATTAACAAGCGACGATGAAAATACATGTACAATTTGCTACGCATTTCCAATTGCGGCAACATTTAAACCATGCAATCATCAATCGTGTCGTGCTTGCATTGATCATCATCTATTGAATAGTAGAGAGTGCTTTTTCTGCAAAACAAACATTGAAAAAGTCATTGATCTCGATAAAGTTATTATTCACGATTTTCAACAAAATACAATATCGTCGTGATCTCAAAGAAATTCCCAACAGTCAATGTCCAAGTCTATTTTTTTTAGACCCTGGTGTAAATAAATTCAAGGTAACGTCCCACATTTTAAACAATTAAAAAATATATATAGAGAGAGAAAGAGAAAAAATTCTATTATGTACTTATAGAAATAAATCGAACAATTAATTATTCAATAATAGAATTAATTATTCAATTATACAATTAATTAATTATTCTATAATTATTAATTAATTATTATTGTAATTAATTGTTCGATTTTTAAAAAGTGAAACCAAAGTTAAGAGAGAAAAAGAGAAATGTAGTTTAATACATTGAGAGAGAAATATAGTGAAAGAATAGTATTTAAAGAAAGTATTTAAAAAAAAAGAAAGGAATGAAATGATTAAAAGTATACAACGAAAGTTATAAGTAATTTTATTCGCTCAACTTTTTTTTTAAACAATAAAAAACCTTGCTTGTTACAAAATATATTTGCCTTTTTTCTAAAATAAAAAAAAAATTTATTTACATCAGTCTTAAACAGTAAAACATGAGTATTTGACGATAACAATTTTTATATTATTCACAAATTTTTATTTTACGTTCAAATGTGATTTTCTCTTTATTTCTTTTAGTTTATTAACACAAAAATTATTTTTTCAGTTTATAATTAATAAATTTCTTACACTTTTTTAGATTTTATTCAAAAACTTTTAATGAAGTAATTAGTAAAGTTACAAAATAATTAATTATTAATTAAGTAACGACTAAATAATTAATTATTAAGTTAAATTTTTTTTTCTAAATTAATCAAATAAACGAAAATTTGAATATTCCTTTATTGATTAATTAAATAATTATTAGTTATATAACATAAATATTAATTTAAATATTTATGAATTTTGTTTTAAAATTCATTATCTACTTTTTTTAAATTTAATTACTCATTTTAATTAATTCTTCTCAACAATTCAATTATTTTTACATAAATAATAACATTCTTCGGAAGTATTCAATTATTTTTATAAATAGTAAAATTTTTTGCAAAAATTCAATTATTTTTAACAAAACTTTAATTCAAATTTCAGAAAAAAAATTAATTAGTTTCTAAAATTTTAATAAATCCTTGGAAACAATTAAATTATTTTTTTAAATAATAAAATTCTTCTAAAAAATTCAATTATTTTCTACAATTTTAAAAAATTCTTCGAAAAAATTCAATTGTGAATTTAAATAGTAAAATCTTTTAAAAAAATTAAATTATTTTTAATAATATTTCATGAAATAATTCAATTCTTTTCTAAAATTTTAATAAATCCTTCGAAACAATTAAATTATTTTTTAAATATTAAATCTTTGCAAAATTCAATTATTTTCAATAAAATATCACGAAAGAATTCAATTATTTTCTAAAATGTTAATAAATCCTTTGAAACAATTCAATATTATTTTTAAAAATTTTAATAAATCTTTCAAAACAATTCAATTAATTTTTTAAATAGTAAAATATTTGCCAAAATTCAATTATTTTCAATAAAATTTTGCGAAAGAGTTTTTTTTCTAAATTCGTTATAAAATTTTTAAAAGAATTCAATTATTTGCTAAAATTTTAATAAATTCTTCGGAATAATTCAATTATTTTTATAAATAGTAAAATTCTTCGTGAGAATTCAATTATTTTCATAAATAAAAAAATTCTTCTAAGGAATTCAATTATTTTTAATTTTTAATAAAATTTTTCAAAAAAATTCAATTATTCTCTTCAAATTTTTTGTTATGTTACTAAATAAATATTAAAATTTGTAATTATGAAATATTTATTTAAGTAACTAATGAATAATTTTAATTATTAGTCGAATAATTACTTAATTACTTATTTAATCAAAAATTTATTTTGTTATATAGGATAACAATTTAGTTAATTATTTATTTATCAATTAATTAGATAAATAACTAATTAATTGAATTTCTAATTAATTTGCGAATTTTTATATAAAATTGATTTTTTATAATAATTAAATATTTTTAAAAAAAATTATTTTTATAATTCGTTAATTATAATTAACGAATGTTAATATTAAACACACAAACTTTTGCCTAATGAAATTCTCAAACCGGAAGTAAGTGATTTTTTAAGTGACGACGATTTCCCGCTAAAAAGATCTTGCAGTGATTCGACAAAAATAATTCCACAAACAAGTGCACCAAGTGCAGTTATTAAAATAGCGAGAAAAATCATAGCACGATTTTTATTCATAAAAAGTTGTGGATCCCGCTTTAAGGTACTTTGTAATAGACAAATTCCGGGAAAAAGAAAAATAAATGCAGCCGATAGTGAGCCAAGTAAATTAATAACAGGTGTTATGTCAGGCACTAATATTGCAATGACCAATGACATAAAAAACCAAATTAAAGTCAATATAATACGCGAAAGAAAATTTCTATTTAAATCCCAACCAATTAATTCCATTAATGCGTCACGTCCACAATATAAAACAATTGGATATGTAGTGAAATTTTTTACAGCAACCGCTATTATTGCCAACGTTAGAGTTACACTTTTGTCGGTGTAACCCTGTAAAATATCACTTGGCACATTACCAGCGCCAAATGTCATGTATCCAAATGTTCCAACAATTGAATAAGCAATAAAGCAAATAATCATACTGATTATTGCGCACCATGTGAATTTACTCAATTGACGATCTTTCATGCATGCGTAGGTTGGTATTGCTGTCATGTGACTCTGGAAAAAGAATTTTTTTTTTCTTTTAATTTTCAAATTTTCCCGCTTTTTTCCGGATGTCGGTTATACATTTTAGTTCGTGAATTCACCACTTGAGGGAGGTTTCAAAATTAATTCTTCTCCTTGCGATTTTCTCAAATATTATTCACTCAAAAAAAAAAAAAAAGATTTTTGGAATATTTACAAAACTTATTTATCATTTTAGTAATTTTTACAAGTGAGAAAAGTAATAATTATACGAGTATTATCGTTTTTATTCGGAATAAATTTCAAATTTCCCGCCACATGCGCAGGGGTTCTGCGCATCAATTCCAGTTTCCCTTTAACACTAGAGTCAAGTTCACGACCATTTTAGTTTTTCCTCCCTCTTGTAATTATCAAAAACTATTAAATTTTCTTGCGACAATTTGTATTTCTTTCGACAGTGCTGTAGACTTGAGAAAATTGGATCTTTTAAAATCGTAACCGATTAACAAAAGTCAAAAGTTTTTTAATATTTTAGTATTAAGTTTGACTAACGGTGTGTCTATGTCGTCAGTCGCCTGTAAGTGCCTGTCAGGACTCGAGTGTTGCACACACAGTACTTTTGCTATTTCTTCAAAAAGTTTTTCGAATCCTGTGAAATAATTGTATTATACCTGCAATGCTTTTATTGGAATTTATGATGCTGGAAAATGTGAGGCTAGAAGAAAAAAAGTGTCTCAAAATAAGAGGTGAAAAAAGGGAAAAGCATTGCGTATATTTTCGGCTCGTGGGTACAACAATGTTCTGCGGGTAAGTTTTCTTCATATCTCTTACGAATCTTTCTCCATCCAGAAATTATTCAATTGTTTTTAATCCATAATTGTGTTTATCTTATTTATTTTTTCGTTTTTGTGCCGGGATTTTGTATATTTTTGTGTCAAAAGTCAATGTGTAATTGTGCGGGGATTTTTTCCGATTTGTCTGTCATTGAACGTTCAATTTGACTTTTGACGAAAAATTACAAGTAGTGAACGGAAATTTTTATGTAAAACATCCGCCAGACAGTGTAATAATTATTTTTTTCTTTTAATCATCGAACATAAATAAATATTCTTTCGATTCTTCCCCAAGTGATTCGTGGTGTTTTTGAGGTTATGTGCTTTTAATTTTTTAACGCTTTTAACAAAACAAATTTGTATACATGAATTTTGCTACAAATTCCAATTTTAAAACAATGAGACTCGATAATATTCGCCCCCAGTTAAAGAAAATTGTTTCTAAAATAATATTTATTTCCAAATTTTGATTATTATTTCCAAAAATCAGTATTTGTTTTTTATTTATTGAGAAAAAAAAATCCTTTTTAAAGTTAAAGAAATTTTTTCCAATTACCTGATAGGCGAAGCAAATTATTGGAACAATTTGCAGTGGTTGCGTTAAATTCTCGGGCCAAATGTGAATTGTTTTTTTTGGCAATTTATCATTGTTAACGAAACTTTCATAAATAACCATCCAAACAACGTAGATAATTGTTAAGCATCCAATGGAACTCGCATAACTCAAAACGTCCATTCGTTTAAAAAATGACAGTGGCAAAATAAAAACTATTGCCGTGATACTCGTTATAAATGGTCTCGACAAATACCTAAAGAAAAATCCAAAATTTATTATTTACAATTAATTCAGAATTAATTATATTTTCAAAAATTTTAATATATTTGCAAGAATTCAATTATCTTCATTATTGAAAAACATTCTTAAGAAGAAATCAATTACTTTTACTAATAGTAACATTTTTTTCAAAATCTCAATTATTTTCAACAAAATTTTAATAAAATTTCACGAAATAATTCAATTATTTTCTAAAATGTTAATAAATCCTTCGAAAAAATTCAATTATTTTTTAAAATAGTAAAATCTTTGCAAAAATTCAATTATTTTCTAAAATTTTAATAAATCCTTGGAAACAATTAAATTATTTTTTTAAATAATAAAATTCTAATAAAGAATTCAATTATTTTCTACAATTTTAAAAAATTCAATTATTTATTTAAATAGTAAAATCTTTTCAAAAATTGAATTATTTTCAATAAAATTTCACGAAATAATTCAATTCTTTTCTAAAATGTTAATAAAGCCTTCGAAAAAATTCAATTATTTTTTAAAATAGTAAAATCTTTGCAAAAATTCAATTATTTTCTAAAATTTTAATGAATCCTTCGAAATAATTCAATTATTTTCTAAAATATTAATGAATCCATGGAAACAATTCAATTATTTTTAAAAATTTTAATAAATCTTTCAAAACAATACAATTTATTTTTTAAATAGTAAAATCTTTGCCAAAATTCAATTATTTTCAATAAAATTTTGAAGAAAGAATTTAATTTTTTTCTTAATTCGTTATAAAATTTTCCATAAGAATTCAATTATTTTCAAAATCTTTGTAATTGTTAATATTCTTCGAAAAAATCGAATTATTTTCTATATTTTAATAAAATTTTTTGAATGAATTAAATTATTTTAGAAAATTGTAATAAAATTCTGAGAAGAATATAATTATTTTCTAAATATTTTAATAAAATTCAATAATTAAATGTTTAATATTTCAATTATTAAGAAATGCGATTATTTTAAAAACTTGAAAGAAATTGTTTATAAAATTCAATTATTTTCAAAATTATCCAATTAAAATTGTAAATTTTAATTTAAATGCAATTTAAATTTAAAATAATAAAACTTCATTATTTTAAAAAAATTCAAAGAAATTCTTCGAAAAGATTTAATTAAGATTATCAAAAATTTTAATAAAATTCTTGGCAAGAATTTAATTATTTTCATAATAAATAATAAAATTCTTCGAAGGAATTCAATTATTTTCAAATTTTTAGATAAAATTCTTTGCAAGAATTCAATGGATTTTCAATACATTAATTTTGGAATGGAAAATATTTAAAAAGAAAAATTATTGTAAAAATTAGGAAACTTTATATTTTTTATACATTATTATTTGATTGTAAGTTTTTTAATACTTATTTTATTTATTTATTATTGATTTCTTTTTTTTATTTATTTACTTATTTTTAATTTCCATTTTTCATTTATTATTTATAAGATTTCTATTTTTTTGTATTTATTTTTATTTTTTTAATTTTTTCCTATTTCATTTTTTCCTATTTATTTTTTTTGTTTTATCTATTTGACTTTGTTTTTGTTTCTTTACCAATTGTGACAATAGTCGAGTCCATAAAATGTGGCAAAAACACGATCGAATTGATCGCCAATTATTATGAGAAATGTTAGACAACATCCAAAACTATAAATTGCCACGCAAACACCACAAAGAATTAATGACTTTGATCCACAAAGTCCGGCAAATGTATTTTGCATTGTACATGTTTCCGTAATGTCACTGCAATTTGCAAGTACAACCAATGCCGATGTGATGAAAATTAGAAAAAATAATTGTACAATTATTGCCGTTGCAATACCACCAGATTTATCGAATGCCTCCGGGAAATTTAAAAGACCAGCACCTAATGTTGCATTAACAATTAAAAATATTGTTCCAAGTGATCCCGTACCTGAAAATTATAAATAGTAAAAAAAAAGAAAATACCGAAAAATTGTTTTTATTTATATTTAAATTTTTTTTTTTTCAGTAGGGGAATGTAGTCAAGGTTGGTCTACTGTCTAGGTAGGCCATCGCGATTTTTTGGACAAGTTCACTAGCGCCACCTACACGCATGCTTGTCGAAGCTTGTCTTAGTGTAACCTAACTTTTTGTTCAATTACATTTTCGGAGGATCGAAAATTGTGTTTTCTGTGACGTCGGTACAAAAAAAGCTCAAAAAAAGTTTTGTGCATAATGTGAAAAACCATTAATAAAAGATAAAAAACAAATTGAATCGTCAAGGCAAGTATGCAGAAAATTTGTGGGACTCATGGTTGAAAGGAAAACAAAGTAAAAAATCGAATCCCGAAACGTATTTCTTTATGGTTACAACAATTCGGTAATGTTACTTACTGTCAAGGTCGGCCACTATGTGTTTAAAATGCGCAAAGTTGAGGACGAGCTACTTCATTTGCAAAAACTGCAATTCTGTATAACTCATAATATAATTGATCATCTTATTAATATTTTTATTTAATTTTATTAATATTTTAGTGCAGAATTTTTTTTTATTTATATTTATTTTTTTATATTGTTTATTGTTATTATTTTGTTATTTTATTAAGTTACAAACTGTAAACAATAAAGAATCAATATTCCGTAACTCCAAACATGTTATTTTATTTTTTAACGATTAATGCCCTTTGAATTTTAAACATGGCCGACCTTGACTGTAATGGCCAACCTCGACTACAAATTTTTTTTTTTTTAAATCTTTATAACTTTTTCATTTTAAAACCAATCAATTTACTTTGTACAGAAAAGATGTTCCTATTAAACAGGACTTTCCAACCATATACTTCAATTGTCCAAATTCATTTTTAAAAAAAAGTTATAAACAAAAGTCAAAAAGGTGGCCGACCTAGACTATGTTCCCCTACAATATTTCTTTTCGGTTGAAAAAATTAAAAATTTCTCTTTTCAAAATAATATAATTAAATTAACAATATATTAAAATTGTTAATTTTTATAAGTAAAATATAATTAATCCTACACTGATAAAAAATTAATTTAATTCAATTAACCGATTAATTAACTAAAATTATCAAATAAATATTTACATGAATCAAATAATATTTATTGGAGTCAATTAAATGGTATTTGAACCAATAATTTCAGTATTTAAAGCAAATACCATTTAATTCACTCCAATAAATATTATTTGATTCAATTAAATATTTAATTGACTCCAATAAATATTATTTGATTCAATTAAATATTTAATTAACTCCAATAAATATTATTTGATTCAATTAAATATTTAATTAACTCCAATAAATATTATTTGATTGAATTAAATATTTAATTGATAATTGTCAATTAATCGGTTATATATTTGAGTCAAATAAATTTTTTTTTTAGTGTAAAAAGTGAATAATTCAACTATTATTTATGTAAAAAAAAATAAATTTAATTTAAAAATAATTTTAATTCATATATTAAAATAAAATTTTTTAAAAAACATTTTTTTGAAAGATCTATTTTAATATATCGAAAATTTATTTAATTGTTTTCAATGAAATTCATTTAAATTTTTAATTTTTAAATTAAAATTATTTTGAAAAATGAAAATTAGGTAAAAATGCAAAATTTTCCTTTTCTTTTTTATAAATCGAAAAAAACAATACCATTTCGGTTTTGATTACTGCTCCTAGTAGCGGAAGAAAATTCATCTGAATCATTGATTATTGGCTGGTTGATTAAGTCATGATTATCATTATTTAAACAGTTCATTTTATCTCCTTTGTCTTTTGGTTAAAAAAAAATGTTAAGACACTTGTTTATTTTTTTTAATACACTGGTAACAATGTCCAATTTGCGATCTCAATTTATTTTTATGTCAGATCTTAGCGAAGAAAATTATTACTGATTTCTTGATGATTTTTGTCAATTTTAAATATATTGATGATAATAAGTGACTCAAGAATAATGAACAAAGCAAGTAAAATTGAGCATTATTATAATTATTATCATCATCGCGCGCGCGAGGGGTCTGGAAATAATGAAATCCAGAAAATATGTTCGTACACATATATAATATTGTATATTAAAACACACGGTTCATAGGTCAAGCGCGCTATATTTATTTATTTTTTTTGTTACTTTGCGTGTGAGTGTAAAATTATTTCGCTCATAACTTTATCTTTTATACAAATATATTAAATTCGTTAATTTGTATTTTTATATTTTTTTGTTCGATTTTAAGTTTGGTATGAAATTTAAAATAAATATTTTACTAAAATTTTGTATTTCAGTAAATTTTTTTTTATTTGTTTTTGTCAGGGAAATTAGAGAAAAGTCAGGGATTTTTATTTAAAGAACAGGGAAAAATTAAATTTTTAAAATTCATATAAGAAAATTCTGAATTTCTTTTTAAGTAACTTGACGAACTATCATAAAATAAAATTATTAATTATAAACTATTTAATGAATAATTTTACTTAAATATTTTTAAATTAATTGAATTTAAAAAAAAGCTTCCTCACGAGGAAGCAATAATTGCAGTTACAATTTTCATAAATAAATGAACTTCAAAAGGTTTCAATTTGAAATTTTAGAAAATTTCAATTTTCAATGAATTTAATTACAGAAATTTAAAAGAAATTTAAAGATTTTTGAAAAATTTTAATGATTCTACCCAAACATTTAATTATTTTCACAAATACTAAAAATTCCACAGGAATTCAATTATTTACAAATTTTTTAAGAATTTCTTCGCATTAATTCCATTATTTTCATAAATAATCTAAATAATAAAAATTTTTACAGGGATTCAATTATTTTCATAAGTAATAAAATTCTTTTTATTGATTAAATTATTTTGAAAAATAATAAAACTTGTCTCAGGGTTTAAATTATTTTTTATACAATTTTAATTGAATTCCTCAAAAAATATAATTATTCTTAAAAATTTTCTTAAAATTCATCAAAAGAATTCAATTATTATTTAAAAATTTGTTGATAAAATTCTGTATGAGAATTTAATTTTAAGGAAAATTTAATTATTTAATAAATTATTTATTTTTGTATTTAAAAAATTTAATTCTCGTAAAATTTTTTAATAGAAATAAGAGAAGTTTCAAATTATTGCAGAAATTCAATTACTTTCAAAAGAATAAATACAATTTTTTTCAGAAATTCAACTAAGTTTAAATTTTTTTTAATTTTTGCCAAAATTTCAATTATCTTTATAAATAATAAAATTCCTGTCCGAAATTCAATTATTTATAAAAACTTTAATAAAATTCTTGTCAGAATTTCAATTATTTTTAAAAATTTTCCTGAATTCAAAGATATTAAATATTTATTTTAATAAAATTTTCCAAAAGAATTCAATTATTTAAAAAAAAATTTGATTCCATTCTATGCAAACATTTAATTATTTTTATAAATAATAAAAACACAGGAATTCAATTATTTGCAAATTTTGTTATAAATTTCTTCACAGTAATTCAATTATTTTCAAAAATAATAAAACACATAAGTAGCATAATTTCAATTATTTTTAATACAATTTTAATCGAGTTCCTCGAAAAATATAAATACCTATGTTTAAAACTTTTTTTAAAATTCGTCGAAGGAATTCAATTATTTAAAAATTTGTTGACAAAATTCTTTATGAGAATTCAATAATTTACAATTTTTTTACAATGAAAAAAATTTCTTGATAATTAAAATTTATAAAAAATAGATATTTACAAGTAAATAAATATTAATTTATATATTCGCGAGGTTATATTTTGTGTCCAGGTAAATTTATACTCGAGAATTCTTACTTTTTTTTTCTAAAAAATGCTAAGAATAAAAAAATGAAAAAAAGTTAAGAACAAAAATTTGGTCAAGAAATAACGAGAGAATAAGAAAAATAGAATTTGTTTATTGTTTGCAAAATTGTAAAATTGCAGAGAAAAAACATAATTTAGTAGTATTCCAATTGTTTGAATCTAGTATTTAAATATTTTTTCTTGATAGGAATATTTACTAAATTATGTTTAGCACTAAAACACTAAAAACACTGAATTTACAGTGAAAACCCCCTTTAAATTTTAAAATTCACTCCCAGCTGTTTGGAAATCACTAACACTACTGTTACTACAAACACGGATAAAGAAAATTCCTTGCGACTTGCGGTAAATAGAAGGTCAACATAACCTTTTAAAAGTGCATGCACGCATGCTTTGCATTATTGTAAACCCGCAAAGATCGTTCTCTTTGCAATTGGTTTCATTTTTTAAATTAAAAAAGAAATTAAAAAACATGTGCCTATTCTATCGGATAAAAGAAATTGCTCTGGAATTTAATTTTTCTTCGTTTTAGTATTATAAATATTCGTTTGTACATTTATTGTGAATTTTAAACGTGAGGAACGTGAGTTATAAATTATTTTTAAAAATTGGATATTTTAACTCGTTTTTTATTAAAAGGTAAGTTAAAATACAAATTATTTTCAATGCAATGTTCAAAATTATTTAATTCTGATAATAGAAATATTTAATTAATAATAAATGGAAATATTTTCATTAAAATCATTTAAACTAGTGTTGATCTTTTCAAAATCATAACCTCAAAGTTGGTTTTTCATTGATTTATTTTTATATATTTTTTTATTTTTCGTATTATAAATTATTAATTTATCATTAATATTATTAATTACTAGTATTTTCATAAATTTAAATACTATAATTAATTTATTATTAATTAGAATCATTAGAATATTAATTAAGAATTGAAAAATATGTTGAAGGTTATTGAGATAAATGTCTACATCATCTACATTTTTTCGTCAGGATTTATTTCTAATTGTTTATTGTTTATAATTAATGAAAGAAACTAATTTCTCGAAACAATTTTCAGAAAACAATTGAGAGTTTTCGAAATAAGGGAAAAAACAGCTGATGACATTGACATATTCGATAATTTCAACTATGTTCGCTTCCAAATTATCATCAAATTTTCGTAAAATTTCGGTAAGTAATTAAAGTGTTATTAACTTTAAATTATTTATTGCAATTATAATTGTTTCATTTATTGCAATAATAATAATTAATACATTAATATAAATTACTGAAAATAAATAAATTATTTAATATTATTTAACTATTTAATGCAATATATTAATTATTAATTATAATGATTAATATTAACTAATTTTAATGGAAATACATTTTACTCATTGTAACAATTTTTTCTTTGTTACTTTTTTTTCTTCGTTTTCTTTCTAATTCTTTTTTTTGCATTTGAAGAAAAATTCCTAGTGCTAATTAGTTGTTAATAAAAAAAAAATGCATAACTACTGTAATTAATTAATTACTATTCTATTTTGAAAATTCATTTCTTTTAGCATTTCTTAAAAAATTCAGAAGACAAAAGAGAAAAATTTTTCAAGTATTTCCGTCAGAATTCATTATTATTTTCTTGAAAAGAACAAATTTTAAAGAAATTAAAACAAAACAAAGAAATTCCTTTTTGAGAATTGCAAGTAGAAATTTGTCAATTTTAAAAAAAGAGAGAGAAAAAATTTCGAATGCCTGTTAAAGAAGGATGAATAAAATAAAAGTGTTGCAGCTTTTGTCGCGAGTTTGGAATGGACCCAACAATGTTCTTGCTGGAAAGGAGGCCGAGCAAAAAATGATCAACATTTTAAAGAATAAATTCCCAGAAGCAAAAGTTGTTGAAGTCACTGATGTTTCGGGTGAGATATATTTTTGTTTTTTTAATTTTGTATTTTCTATTATTTTTGTTTCTTTTTGTTATTTTTCTTTTTTTTTCTTTTATTCAAATTTTTCGATTATTTTTTATTAATTTAATTAACAATTTTTTTTATTAATTTTTTCTAATTATAATAAAATCATTTATTTTGTTTTTTTTACATTGTTTCCATTTTTTGATTGTATAATTTTCATCAACTTTGGAAAATTTTTCTTTAGTCTATTTTATTTATTTTCTTTTTCTAATTTATTTCCATTCTTTGATTGTACAATTTTTATTAACTTTGAAAAATTGTTTTCTTAATATTTTACATATATTTACTTTTTCTTCCTTTTTTAAAATTTTTTAATTGAATAATTTTTATTAATCTTGAAAATTTTTTTTAGGAGGTTGTGGAGCGATGTTTGAAGTTAGCGTCATTGCTCCGGAATTTAAAGGTTTGACTACTGTGAAACAACATCGAATTATCAATGAGGTAAAAAAAAATTGCCAATTCATGGTCACAATTTAAAAAAAATATTTATTTTATAAAATTATATTTTATAAAAATATTTATAATTTGAGAAAAAGCATAATATGCAAACTTATTTCGATTTTTATATTGTGAAATAGACAAATCTTTCAAAACTTATTTTTAAATAATTTATTTAAGGTAATTAATATTTTAAAATATACCAATAATTAACAAATTTTTGAATAATTGAAATTTTTTGGTAAAATTTAATTGAAAATAATATATTTTTTTCAAAGTATTTTATTACAATTTTTAAGAAGCAACTTTTGTTGAATTTTAATTTCAAAATTTGGAACATAATATAATTGTTAAAAATTTTAATGAAAAATCTTCAAGAGTGTAAATTTTGTAAATGAAAATTAATGAAAATTGGCATCTAAAAATTATATTAAAATTTCCTTTTAATAGAAAGCAATTCTTAGAATTTTTCCATTCTAGTTTTTAATTTACAAAAATAATAATATTAACATTTTTTAGAATTATTTTTAACATTTTGGAGAGAACAATAAATTGTGTTCAAAATTTGTAATTAAAATTCTTGAAAAATTTAATTAGTTTTTTTTTAAATATACAAAAATTCTTTCAAGAAATTAAGTTATTTTCGAAAAATTTCCCGTGCGGAAAAACAAGAAGTTTTTAAATATTTATTTTACAAAATTATTCAAGTTTTGAATAATTGAATTTAGAAATTAGTGAAACGTCAAGAAATTACTGAATAGAATTTTTTTTGATAACACTGAATTAAATAAAGGACTTTTTCTATTTTTTTTTCCTATTTTTAATTAATTAAATCGACATTTTTTGCGCCTTAAAGTCGAAATTTTCTTTCGTAATTAATACTAAAGATTTATTCAAAAATATTTCGTTTACACTATTTATTAAAATAAGGAAATTATTCATTTATAATTTATCTTTTAATTCAATTTTTTCTATTCTTTCAGGCATTGAAAGAGGAAATTAAAGACATGCATGGAATTCGAATACACACGAGTATTCCCGGACATTAAATAAAAAAATACTTTATTTTTTAGATATATAATTTGAAACATTGTCTTGTAATATTGTAGACGACCGTTATTATGACAATAGAACAATGTAAATACACATATAAATAAAGTAACGTAAAATAAATTAAATTACATGAATTTTAAAAAATATGCAAAA
Source organism: Leptopilina heterotoma (assembly GCF_015476425.1). NCBI lineage: Eukaryota > Metazoa > Arthropoda > Insecta > Hymenoptera > Figitidae > Leptopilina > Leptopilina heterotoma. The sequence goes on from NW_025111042.1 coordinate 111,951, forward strand.
CCTCACATTTTTTTAAACTTCCAGAAAAAAGTTACAAGCTTCGAAAAATTGTGAAAATTTCTTTCAATTAATAATTGAATAATAATTAATAATATCTAATTAATAATAATTCATAATTTTATTTCAAAAGAAAATAAAATTTACACGATAATATTATATGATCAATAAACTCAGATATTCGTCTAGTTTCACATAAATATTGAAACTAGATTTTTTTAAAAATATGCCAGCAACCACTCTCAGATGATTTTCAATGGATTGACCCATAGGTAATTTAAATTAAATCTTAATGTCAAATGCAAGAAAAATTTTTTAAATTTTCCGCCATTTAAATATTTTGTTTTCTCATTTTGGCACAAATGATTATAATTATTGGAATTTTTCTTACATCTTTCTCTTTAAAGTTTCGTATTTAAAAATATTATATATTTCACGAATTGTTTATTAACAATACTGTTTAATTTTGTTTGTTAATATTGTTTTTACGTGTATAAAATATTTATAACAATTGTTTTTTTTCTATTGTCGGGAATTTTTTCTTGATTTTTTTCTTATTAAGGTGTTGGCAACCCTGTCGAATCAGTTGTTTGTGAACGATGTAAACACAGGTATAGATACATTGCCGCGTATTTCATGTAACTTTTTCTTGTTTTTTACAATTTACATTTTTGTTTTTGTTGGTTTTCTTAATATTTACATCCCGTCGTGGTGAGTTTATTATGAATTGTAAATTGAAATCATAATTTACATTTTGTTGACTGTAACTTATCTAAAAAAATATTTTGTTTACGATTCAGGATGAAGTGTTTACTATAGTTAATTTCAAAAATATTCGATGATAGTTTTGATTTTTTCTATTCAAATTCTCTGTAAAATTGAAATTAGATTTAGATTTTTAATCCATAATTTGTAGATATTAATTTTTTGTTATTCTCTAGTGAACATAACCTCAAAATTTTTTAATGCATTTTTATTATATTTATAAATTTTTTGTTTACATTTTTATTATGGTTGATCAAATTTTTTTTCGTTTTTATAAGTCAATTTCCTTTTTTTTTAAAGACAAAAAGTAAATAATTGTCTGTTGATAAAGTAAAATTTTGAATAATGAGATTTTGATGACTTGCAAATTGCAATTATTGTAAATTTCCAAGAAACTTGGTCTTACTTTGGGTAATTAGTGGAGAAATAAGTTGAATTTCCTTTCGTCTTAACGGAATTGGTGACTAATTGATTTGTCTAGACGAGTATTTTTAATTACAATAAAAAGTTTACTTTTAATTTTAGCAAACATTTAAAGGAAATAATAATTTTTTTTTTTTATAAAATACGAAAAATAATATTTACACAAATAATGTTTTTTTCTTTTTGAAAATAATTTTACTTTTCAAGTGGAAATTTTTTTCTTTTTTTTAATAAATTACAAAATTTATTTTATTTTACAATTTTTATTTTGTTTATTTGTTAAAATTATGCGTCCTTGAAAAGCAAACATTGATTCTTTCCTGTCCTCTTTTCGGTTTATTTTGTTTCTTTTTTTTGTTCTTTAATCCCGAGAATAATATTTGCAATCGTCGGGAGTTTGTAAAAATATTAATTTGTTTAAAATTTCCTTGTCATTGAAAATTTATTTTTTGTTTAAATTAATGTGTATCAAATGAAAGATTCAAGGTACAATGTATTAAATTGTAAATCAACAGTTTAATTAGTCTTTTATCGTTTCATATACTTCGATGTATGAATTTTTTTTCTACACGCATAATAAATCTATATATTATTGAATTGAAGATTGCGTATATAAAATTTGATTCATCAGCTTCAACCTTATCCTAAATGACTAATCTATTTTTTTATTTTTTCAGAGCTAGATATTTTCAAGAGAAAGAGAGAGATAAAAAATAAAAGAGATTCTATAATAAGAGAATGGTATTTACTTTAAACTAGGACAATCGATGAATATCTGATGTAATTAAATATTTTGGACGATTGTTAAAAAAAGTCACGAAAGGATAATTCTATATTGAACAACATCATTTCTGGGTGAGTGAAATATTATTTATTTATTTATTTACACTTGTTTATTCATTCAACACAACTTTTTTAAAAAGTTAAAAGGAAATTTAAGAGTAAAAAAAAATACAATTAGAATTTATTTTGTCCCAGGAAAATCATGAGAACAATAATTAAAATTTAATAAGAAAGAAACAGAGCAATTAAATTATTAAATTTATTAATATTCACTTAATTTTTTTTTTATTATTATAAAGTGAAGTAAATATTAATAAATTTAATAATTCTAAATAAATTTTTTTTAAATTAATTTATATCCTTCCGTGTATTGTTAATTAATAATATATATATTCGATTCAAGGAAGAAAGAATTAAATGAAACAATATTTTCATTTCGTCAAAAATATTGTTTCATTTGATTCTCTCTTCCTTGAATCGAATATATATTATTAATTAATTCTAATTAAACTTAAAGTAATAATTAAAGTTGAAAGTAAAAAATAAAGAATAAAAATTCGTTAACTAGAATCTACGTTTGAAAGAATTTAATTATAGATTTTGATTTAAAAATAATTATTATTTGATATAAAATTAGTAAAACCCATAATTTTTATTCAACATAATACGAAGATTTTGGTACAATTTAAAAATTAATCAATCAAAATTTATTAAAAAAAATTTGTCACAGGATTAGTGCATATAAAAATTCGCTTAAAATTACTTTTTACGAGAAAATAAAAATTTTTGAAATTTAAAAATTTGATTCAGAAGTTTCGTTAACCCATTAACGACCAAATAATAATAATTGAATTCTCGTAAAATTTTCTAATAAAAGTTAATTTAAAAATGAATTTCAGTTAAAATTCTTCTTTAAATCAATTTTTTAATATAATTTTTGAAAAAGTTCTTTGAGATTTTTCAAATCCATTTGTTTACAAATTAAATTATTATACGAAATTTTGATTTTTTGGAAATTATTCTTTAGTTAAATATACATTAGAAAATTACAACTTAAAATAATTTCAAGAAAAAAAATTTAATTTAACGTTTTCAAAAAAATTAATTTTACAGAATTTTTGGTTTAAAAGTATGAAAAATTCAGATTTCCAAAGATTTTAATTTGAAATCTTTTCAAATGCGATTACGATTATTTCTAAAAATTCACGCTAATAATGCTTTTAATATTAAATTATTATCTAAAATTTTAACCGAAATTCATTTTTAAATCAATTTTTATTAGAAAATTCTACGAGAATTCAATTATTTAAAGACAAAAATAAATAATTTATTCAATAATTAAATATTTCTTAAAAATTAATTTTTGCGAAAAATTTTATTAACTTTTGAAAATAATTAATTTCTTTTAAAGAATTCAATTAAAATTTTACTGAAATTGATTATATTATTTAAGAATTTTATTAAAACTATTAGGAATAATTGGAACTCCTGCGAAGAATTTAAATAATAATTTATGAAAATAATGGAATTCACGCGAAGAATTTTATCAAATTTAGTTTAAATAATTGAAATTTTACCAAGATATTTATTAATGTCTTTGAAAATAATTGAATTCATGCGAAGAATTTTATTAAATATTGTTTAAATAATTGAAATTGTACCAAGAAATTTGTTAATATTTTTGTAAATAATTGAATTCTTGAGAAGAATTTCGTTACTTATTTATGAAAATAATTTAATTATTGACGAGAATTTTAAAAAAATTTTAAAAATAATTTAATTTCTGCAAAGTATTTTATTACTTTTTAAAATAATTGAATTTTTGAAATAAATTTTGATATTTATCAAAATAATTGAAGTTGAGAAAAGAATTTTATATTTAAATTCCTTAAAATAATTGATTTTATGGGAAGAATTTTGTTGTTTATCAAGATAATTGAATTCTTGTGCGCAGAATTACTTAAAAATTTTAAAAATAATTGAATTATTGCAACGAATTTTATTCTTTTATTGAATAATTGAATGTTTCTTAAAATTGAATTCTTTCGTCAAGTTTTAATAAATTTTTTAAAAATAATTGCATTTTTTGAGAAATTTATTTAAAATTGTATTAAAAATATTTGAAATTCTGCGATGAAAATAATTGAATTTCTAAATGAATTATTATTATTTATAAAAATAATTGAATGTTTTCGTAGAATTTTATCAAAATTTTTTTCAATAATTAAATTTTTTGATAAATTTTATGAAAATAGTAAATATTATGAAAATTATTGAATTGCAAAAAACTTTTGAAAATAATTGAAGTTTTGACAAGAATTTTATTTAAATTTTTGAAAATAATTGAATTATAGGCGAAAAATATTGCTATTTATAAAGATAATTGAATTCTTGATGAGATATTCGTTAAAGTTTTTAAAAATAATTGAATTTTTTCGCAGAATTTTATTACTTTTGTAAATAATTGAATTCTTCTGATGAATATTGTTATTTGTGCGAAAATAATTGAATTTTGAAAAGAATTTTATTAAAATTCCTAAAAATAGAAAAAGTTAAATTATTATTACAATAGAAAAAACGAAAAGCGATAATAAATTAAATGTTTTTGCCAAAGAACAGGTGCGTGCTCGGCAAATTAAGTTTCGAAACAAACAATGTTGTCGACCCAGTCAAATGACAATTTAGTTAAATAATTCGGCTAGAGGAGAAATTGATTTAATAAAAGTTGGTGAGAATTTTGCTTAATGAAAATGTGTCTATAAATGAAAATTCGGTTAATAAAAAAAATGGAATCATTACTAATTTTTCAAGTCTAGATGTTTTTTTTATCATTCATTGTGATAAGAATAAAAAAAGAATGTCGTATTCTTCAAAATGTTTCTATTTTTAGTGATCGAAATTAGTAATAAGACTGTATTGTAAATGTAATTATCGATAAGTATTTGAGTGGGCGTTGAATGTTTTTCTTTTCGTATAAACATATAGATATACAATGTATGTAAATAGAATGAAAACATGAAGATATTGGTGGGGAGGGAGGAAGTGGGAAATCGAGAAAGAAAGGTGGAAAAGCGATGACGTTATTATCGATTTGCCGGGGGTTTTCGTGAAGTTGAGTTAACGGTTTGTTTACACGAGAAACTCTCCTTCTCTCTCGTTCGCATTGAGGTGAATGCGCGCATGCGCCTCCAAGACCAAAACAATAATAACAGAGCGGCCGAGGAGGAGAGGAAGGTTCATGGCTGGCAGACAGGCAGCCTCAATATTCCCGTTCCCGTCGTCTTCTGACCCGAGTCAGTCGAGTCGTCTCACTCTCTCTGTGTGTTTGTAAAACGAAAAAAAGACTGTTTATTTCCCCTTCCCCTTGACTTCTGACTTTTTGCAGAAATATTTTTCAAAATTCAGAAAAAGTAGAAGTGTGACCTCGCCGGGAAGTGAAAAAAAAAAAAAAATTCGCGTGTTGTGTAAATTCACAAAAAAACAGGAATAGAAAGTGTCCTCGACCTCTTGTGGTCTTTACGAGTATGCGCGAGTAACATACAGCCAGGTGGAAAACAATAACAAACGCGAAAAACTACGTCAACAATGTCCGATGAGTTGTAGTAGCACCATCTCTCTTACTCTCTGTTCATTCATTCCCGGACACGACAGCAGTCAGTGTGTACAGATGCGAAATTCCGCTTTAAGGAGTCACGCGTAACATTGTGAATCACGCGCTTATATATACAAAATAATAGAAGGAGAAAAAAAAAGTGCCTGGATATTTTTTGTTGTTTGTGCCTTCTGAGAGAAAGGGACACACGAACAGCCATTTGCTGGTATAAACATCAACAAAAGAAGAGAGTCTGGAGCGTGTTATTGGTGTGGCCAAAATGCCGAGTGCCGAGGAGCCAACATACCTTATTGAGGTGATACCAGACACAACACAAGATTTTTTATCACAAGATGTTGATCTTCTTGTCTCGCAAATAAAGGAGAATTTACGAATATCAAATTTAAAGGCAAAATCAAGTCACGCTCATAAAAATCGTCCATCACCATATCGGATACCATCGCGTTCATGGGCCGATCCAGCGAGTAATTGTGAAATTTGTGGTATGAGAAATTCAACGCAACATGAACAGCATCGTCATCATAATCAACAGCAGCAACAACAGCATAATAGTCGGAAACGTTCAACGACAAGGGACGATGATGATCCTTATGAATTGTTGCAAGAATTATTGCGACGTGGTGGCCTCATTAAGGAGGCGGTTAAACGACTTCAGTTTGACGAATACGATAATTCGACAAATGGCTCTGAGGATGAAGTTGAGGATTGTGTGGGACAGCCGAGGCCATTTATTTATGAACGAAAAAGTTTTTATTATGAATCCGATGATGAGCCATTGCCGCCCAATTATCAGCCATTGGATCTGTGAAAATAATGACTATTTTTCATTAATTTTAGCCCCTTCTTTTTTTCTTTCTTCTATAAAAAAGAAAAATGTGCGGTAATAAAGGACGAAAAAAAAAGCCAAGCCTTACATGGCGGTGTTTGTAAATATTACGGTGAGAGTGTGTTGTGTTGATATTTGAAGCGGATCGAGAAAATATGGTCGGCTTCGTGTAACATCGGACATGATCGTTTACGTGGAAGAAGTTCGTTTATAGTATGGAGGCGCGATTGTTGCCGAACTAGGAGCCGAAGTTGTAGCTTCGGGTTTTTCAATGATGAATTGGTCGTTAACGATTTTCGTGTGACCTCGCCGGTCACGAGGGCTCCCTTTTGTTTGCCTCCTTTTCAAAGATTCCTTGAGGTTGGATTCTTTTTCTTCTACTCTTCGGCTTCTTTAAAATCTACAGAAAAAAAATATCAAGACTCTTCTTGTTTCTTCTTGTCATCATTGTGGAGAATTGATTTTTTTTGTGATCAGTGTTGTTTCAGCAAAAAAGAAACAAAAAAATTATATTTTTTTCCCAATGTTTGTGAAAAAGGTGAAATTTGTCATGTGTCGCAAAATTTAGTCTGTTATTTACATTATTATGGAATATTTGTTCAAGAAGCAGTTTTTGGTGAAAAAAAAAGAAAATACAAAAATTTTTCTTTAAAAAAAAGTTGAGCGATAAAAATTAGAAGTTTTTTATTTTTTGTTTTACAATATTCTGTAAATAGTTAAGATGAAATATTTTACAGCTTGTAAAATTTACTGCACTATTTTTAAATGTTGCGAAACAAAAAATAGGCTAGCGTAAAAAATATTTCAAATTTTTTTGAAAATTAAAAAATATCGTTCGAGATTTGTTTCTGTATTTCTTTCTGTTTTCAAAATTTTTCCGAAGATGATATAATTTTTTGGCCCGGAAAAAATAGTTGAATTCAGTTAAAAAATGGAAGCAGAAAATTTTTTTTTGTTAAATTTCTAAGCGTTTGAGAAAAAATTGTTGATAAATTACAAAATATTTGAGAAACTATTCAATTAAATATAAGGAGGAATGCCGTGAGAGAAACACAGAAAGGAAAATTATTAACATTTTAAATTAAAAATGCGATACGGCGACGCTGGAGGAGAGGGGGAATTCCCCCTCTCCTCCAGCGTAGCCGTATTGCATTTTTAATTAAAAATCTTTATAATTCTCAAAATTGCTAATATTTAATAAAAACTCTTGCAGTTTTTTGTTTCGACTTTAATTAGAAAGCGATCTTCACACTTTGTACAAAATTAAATTAAAATTTATTAAATTAAATTAAATTAAATTAAATTAAATTAAATTTAAATAATTAAAATTTTCAACAATAGTAAAAAATTTTTAATTTAAAAAATAGAAAAAAATTGAAAGAATTATGAAATTAAAATTGTTTTTTTACAACTAAATAGAAAAAAACAATGTGAATTGTCACGTGATAAAAATTTCACATTTTAAACGCTTAGAATTAAAAAAAAAAAGTTTGAAAAATTTTTTCCAAAAAAAGAAAAATATTGAAAGTTGAAAAAAAAATTTGAAATTTTTTCTAAAATATAAAGAGTTAATTTTAATGAAAATTTAGTTAAATAAAGTTTCGCTAAAGTAGAATAATCGCGAAAAATAATAAAAATTTGAAAAAAATTAAAAATATTTTCGAACATAATAAATTTATTATAATTATATTATTTAGGAATGAATTTTTTTTACGTTACAGTGAAATGATTTTTGAAGAAAACGATTGGTTTCTAATTCAGTTTACATTAAAAATTTTTTCATGCTATCATTTTTTTTTTTTTTGCAAGGCAGATAAAAGTATTTTTTTTTTTATGTGTAAGAGAAAGATTAGTTACAAAACAACATGATTATATTATTAAAGAATCAGCGCTATTACTATCAATTCTCTTAATATTTTTTTAAATTAAAAATTACAATATACAGTTTGGCTAGAAAATATTTTGCTATTTTTACTGTAAAAATAGGAAAAAATTTTCTTATTAAAATAAAATATTAAAAAGTATTTTAAAAATATTGAAAAACATTGAAAAGCATTTTAAAGATATTAAAAAATTATTTTAAATAAAAATACATAAAAACCAAATTGGAAAGATTTGTCCAGAACATTTATAAAAAATTTAATTTAATAAAAAATTTTAAAAATTGACAAAAATTTGTTAGTTTTTCTAATAAATATTTGTATTTTCTTTTTTACATTAATTTTCGAAAAATAATTTATTTTTGCCGCTGGCAATTTATATTTTTAAAAAAAGGAGAAAAAGCAAAGAAGTATAATTTCTTAGGTAATTTAAATATTCGAAAGTTCATTTAATCGTTCTGTAATAATAGAAAATGATTGTTTTCGTAACTGAAAAATATTTGCCTCGCGCCATAGTAAATTTACAATAACGGGAATAGATTTTTAAAAAAAAATCTATAATACCCCTCCCCCCATGCACTATTTGGAACAAAATAATATTTCTTTTTACCAAGACTATTATTTTCGTTTACTTAGAATCTCATATTATACTCTATAATCTTAACATATACAATTTTCTAAAACACATGTGTGGTAATGCACATTAGCATATATATGCAATCGTTTTCTGAAACAATTTTAAACAATGTCTCATTTTTCACTTGACGGCAAAAAAAAAAAAATTAGAGAAAAAAAGAGATTACTAATTTGAATTAAAAATTAATCGTTTCTTTACATTATCTGATAAAAGTTCTTTTTTTATGTAAAATTTTTCTTTATTCGTATTTATTTTTCTATTATAATTCAAAATGTTAATTCAGAGAAATATAATTTTTTTGAATTTACATTTGTTTGGAAATTTATTTAGTTTCTTGAAATTATTATTTGTATTAAAAAAAAAAATTTGTTTACTTTTTCTACAAATATATTTATATATTTTTTTATTTTGTTCGTATTTTGATTGAAATTTAAGGTTAGTGAAGTTAGCGTCGACGCTAAGCGTTTAAAAATATTTATTTTACGCTTGAAGAAAAAGTAAAAGCATTTTTTCCGAAATCATTGGCTTTGATAAATTTTCAAAATTTACATAAAAGAAAACAGTGACATTTTTTTTTTTTATAATAATTAATTTTTGACGCTAAGCGTCGACGCTAAGAAATTTAATTGACTAATCCAAAGATTATTTCAAATTATTGCGAAAATAAAAATTGTTCATTAAAATTAACTCTGAATATTTTGTTAAATATGCTGAATCAACGATATTGAAACATCGATGTTTTATCATTATAAAAAAAAAATAAAAAAAAACTATTATAAATATACGCTCGTTATGAAGACGAGAATTACTGTTTAGCATCATCTGAATTAAATAAATAACGCTGATCTCATTTTATTTCTTTTTTGTACCGAATTTTTATTTTTTACATTATTTTTTTTTATTTTTTTTTACATAGTTTATCCGCTTAGTTACATTTATAAATCGGTAAATCGCGCCTCTGGCAACTCAAGTATTAAAAAACAAATTATAAATATATATGAAAAAAAAACGCCTGAAAGAATTAAATTTTTTTTTCTTATCTTGAATGTAAGAAAAGAAAATGTTTAGGAATTTAATTAAATTGCACGGATATAATGAAAATTGGATTTTTTTAAATCATTGTTTTAAAGGATTTAAAGACAGGAAATATCTGAAAATATCTCTTGTTGATATTACTTTAAAAGTTGTATAATAATTTTCACGATTGAGTCTCAAATGAGCCGTAAATAATTGAATAATTTTTTTTTATATCCGTGCGACCACTAAAAATAAAATAGCTTTACACATTTTTGCTGTGCATGTTTTAGTGCATAGTTATATTTATCAATATATTATATATATATACAAAATACTACTTCGTTAAGTTCGTTGATGTAACAACGTTGTGATTCACTTTTAAATTAAAAAAAAAAAAAAAAAAAAAAAAAAAAAAAGTAACAAAAAAAAATTTGAAAAAAGTGATTGTACGCGATTAACGGAGTGAGTTTATAAATAGAAAGAAAAACACGATTTCTCTAAGTACGTCAGAATTGTTATTCATTTCTGATAGATCGACATTTATAATAGCGAGATTGTTTGTAATTTTGACGCGCACAGATTTTTCGGAAATTTTCTCTGTCTAAAAATAATGTAATAGCTTAAAAAAAGAAACAGTTATCGATGTATTTTGCTTCTATAATGTGAAAAAAAAATTACAACTATTCTCCGAATGTAGAGAGAAAAAGCCTTTTTTGCTAATTTATTCAGTCGGTAAAATTTATGTAATAAAATGTTTTTTTTTTTTTTTTTTTTTTTTTTTTTTGAAATATAAAAGGACTTATTTCATAAATTAATTATTCCGACTGTCTTTGATTTTAGTTTTGTATGGAAAGAAAAACATTTTTGTTAATATTTTTAGTATAAAATAAAAATTCTTTTTTAAAATATCAAATTATAGTAATTTTTCAAAAAATCGTTCTTGTTCCAAATTTTCATATTTGTATTTAAAATTAAAAAGTTAGAGAAAAAAATCTAAATATCTTGTTGAAAAAAAAAATTGTCTCGAATCTCGTGTTTAATTAGAGAAAATACAGGCCTAGCTTTTTTTTATAAAAAAATATATATAGTTTAAAAAATTATGTCCGCAGTGTTATTGAATACTGATGAAAAAAAGAGACTTTAATAACAAAATAAATGCAAAAACAAAAAAAAAAAATTATAAATAGAAACAAAATATCAAATTCCCGTCAGTTTTTCTCGGTATGATTTTAAAAACAAAAAAAAAACGAAAAAAAATATTGAATTTACTAAAATAAAAAAATGTATACGTGATAAATGGTATGATAATAAAAAGTGTGAATCGAATTTTTTTTCTATATTTGAGCGAAAAAGAGCGAAGAATGCGATATGTATGTTCTTTTTTTTTTGGTTAATCGTTATATAAGACAAAAAAATATATCTCGTTGTGATCGTCGGCATGTCCGACAAGTCTAATTAAGTAAATAAACAAATAAAAAGTTAAGCAATTGTTTTTCTTTAATAATAATAAAACACAAATCCATATCTAATGAACTATTTTTAGACAAAGTTTCTGGTTCTTTTTTATCTTTATATAGACGGTGTTTTAAATTAGTTGTTAACTGTTATTTCCTTTTACACAATATTTATAAAATTAAACTTTTTCTTTGGCAAAAAAAATATTGTTAACTGTATAGAGAAATTTTCCAAGTAATTTACATGCAAAGTTTCTTTTAAAAAAAATAAGTAATGTAACAATAAGTTTTCTTTTTGTTTTAAAAAATATTTTTCTGTGTATTTAACCTGAATATTTTTTTTATCGCTGACAAGTTATCAGTTGTTGAAACTGTAAAGTAGTGGTCATAGGGATAAAAGTTTCTCACGAAACAATTTGCTTCTTTTTTTACGATTTAATGTTTTGTTTCTTATTTATTTTACACGCTATTCTTCTGAATTTTGTTGAGTCTATTATATGCAGTTTTTTTTCTATTTTAAATGAGTAGGTACTTTGCGAATGTTTAGGTATACATAAATATTGAGGTATTTATTTTGATTTAAAATTGTAATATTTCTTTAAAATATCTTTTTATTTTATTTAATATCGTATTTGTTTTGCTTGAAAGTAGCTTTTAAATAAGAAAATAATGGTCTAGAAAAAAATTATCGTCAACATTTCAATTATTTTTATAAATGAATAGCAAAATTCTTCGCCGAAATTCAATTATTTTCAGAAATTTTAATAAAATTCAATTACTTTCGTAAATAACAATATTCATCACAAGAATTAAATTATTTTCAAAATTAATAAAATTCTTTGCAGAAGTTCAATTGTTTTCAAAAAATATATAAGAAAAAATCAAAAAACGTCAACATTTCAATTATTTTTATAAATGAATAGCAAAATTCTTAGCCGAACTTAAATTATTTTCAGGAAGTTTAATTAAATTCATTGGAAAATTCAATTATTTTTGTAAATAACAATATTCATCACAAGAATTCAATTATTTAGAAAAATTTTAATAAAATTGATGTCAAAATTTCAAAAAATTTTATTAATTCAATGCTTTTCAATATCTTATTATTTTAATAAAATTTCCCAAAAGAAAAAAATTATTAAACAAAAATTTTAATAAAAATCATGAAAAATTTTGAATTATTTTTAAATATTTTTCTTAATTCAAAAATTTGTATATCTATTTTTTTAAACAAATTTTCCAAAAAAATTCAATTATTTAAAAAAAATGTTGACAAAATTCTACACGAAAATTCAATTATTTTCTAAAATAATGAAAATTTTACCAGAATAATTTAATTATTTTCATAAAAATAATAATAAAATTCATTAAGGAATTTCAATTATTTTTAATACAATTTTAATCGAATTCCTCGAAAAATGTAATTATTCTTAGAAATTTTATTAAAATTCTTCTATAAAATTCAATTATTTACAAAATTTTTTTTTAAATTCTTGGCAAAATTTCAATTATTATAAAAAATTTCCCTCAATTCAATAAATTTCAAGATCCATTATTTTAATAAAAAATTTCCAAAAGAATTTAATTATTTAAAAGAAAATTGGTTAAAATATATTTTTATAAACAATAAAAAATTTCACAGAAATTTAATTATTTTCATAAATAATAATAAAATTCATTACAGAATTTCAATTAATTTTAATACAATTTTAATCGAATTCCTCAAAAATGTAATTATTCTTAAAATTTTTATTAAATTTCATCGAAAAATTAAATTATTTAAAAATTTCTTGATAAAATTCTTGATTAAAATTAAATTTTGACAAGGTTTAAAAATCATTGAAAAGGTTAAAATCTTTGAAAACTTAAATTTTTCATACTTTTAACTGACAATTATGTAGAATTTTTTTTTTTTGTAAAGCTTTAATTGAATTATTTTTTAAAATTATTTCAAGTTTCTATTCTCTGATTTCTATTTAAATGAAGAATTTTCGAATTATCGAAATTGCACGTAAAATTGTAATCTCTATGAAAGAAAAATCTTTGGCTTGTAATTATTAACTTTTTGGTATTTGGAAATTTAAAAAAAAATGTTAAGAGCTCAAGCCATATGTATTCAGGACAGAAATTTTTTAATTTATGTCTGGAATTTCGTAATTATTGGTTTTGAAAAAACCTGGAATTCTACATTTATTATTATTACAGTAACAAGATTCTTATAATATAAAATAATGATTTGATCACTCGGTCATCTTTAATTATTAAAAAAACATGAAGAAATCGAAGACTCGGAGTAATCGATATCTTCATGTTTTGCACCTAATAATATTCTTCGAAGTCTTTGAATTTCAAAAAGGTTTGAATTTGAATGTTTTGAAAAATTTCAATTCCTACGGAAAAATAATGATTAAATTATATTTAAAAATGAAGTTATTAATGTTTTCGAATAATTTTACTTTTGATGAAATTTGTAAATAAATGTAATTGATACTTTTTTTGAATAGCCAATTTTTAGAGTGAATCTTATTCTTTATGGTTAGGGAAAAAGTCAAAATTTTTTATGGAAATCAGGGAAAAATTTAATTTTTGTGGGAACCCTGTTATTATATAGTATATTATAGTATATTTAATACAATTAATTGTATGTTAAATATATATTGTAATATATTATATAAGATATGTTTATATATATATTTTTTTCTTCTATTATTCTCATCTGAAAGCCGCCTTCTCAATAGGGTCAAGCTGCTTACAGACATCGGGATTAAATATAGAATTAAAATATAATATATTGAGTTTAAAGTTTCTGAAGATTAAGAATATTCTTAAAGTGAAGCCTTAGGAGTCGCTTTTAGCCCCGATTGTCCTACAGAATTATACTTGGGTTGGGAAAGTGGGAGTCTAGAGGATGGGAACCCTTTTGCATCAATTGATTCAGGGTCTTTCACTATCCCTCTCTCTCTCTGTTCGGTGCTTTTAAAGTGGACCTTATTCGCGAATATCTAAAAGCTACTTCTCAGAGCCATCAAAGCAAAAGGAATCTTAAATGGAGCTCAAGAGGTTGATATTGATTACTACTCTTAACAATTCTAGAAATTCTCAATATATATGTATACTTTTGCTTTGAGTTTAAATTGAATTTATTCCTTCCCTTTCATGTTTGTCAAAGAAGCAGGATAAAAAAAAAGTTGCAGTTTTCTCTTGAAATTGCCTCTTTTTTTGTATTTATACACTGACGATTTATCAATTTATCAGTAAATACGTTATCAGTCCCCGGTTGCTTACTCCTTGAGAAAAAATATTTGTTTTTTTTCGCTCTCTTCATATGTTTGAATGACGATTTCGCATTGCCAGATTTGCTTTATGTTTATGATGAGATCAATATTGTTTTAATGCGTCATCTCTTTTTTATTCCGTTTTCTTTTTTTTTTTTTTGCATAAAGTATATTACTGATTTTTGTAAAAATATTCCATTCTAGAGTCGCTATTTTATTTTAGTTTGTAAAGTAATTTTTTTAGTGGGAGAAATTGAATCCATTTTGATATATATAAAAGAGAGGATGTTTAATTATTTGGGTGATAAAGATTTTTTTTAGTATCGATGCTCAGCTTTTTTCTTCCGGTGACGTCTTTGGTGAATGGAGGATCGCGTGCTAAATTCTAAATTGATTTTCCCCCCTTTTTTATAAGCGAGTTTAGATTCGTGTCGACCGCACGAATGTATATTGGCGTTCGTTCGACAAACAATAATAATACTTGTGAGCATTTTTCAACGAAGCGACCCAGCCTGTCACACATTTAGCTGTTTTTTTTCTACTCGGCAATATTTGCAAAAGTTGGTCGTATAACCTGCGCACACCAACACGAAGAATGTAACAGTAAAGGCTTTCCTAGAAATTCACATTGTCAACCTGCAAATGATATTCCATTTGTTTGTTAATGATGACTCAGCGCCACGGTGAAAGAGTTTGGTTTACTTTATATTGTTGATGTTCATAAATATAAATATATATGTATCATACTCGTTTATTTTATCACTAAATTGAATTTACTTTCTGAAAATCGAAATCTTTTAGTGAAATAAGTTTTCGAAAAAACTAATTTTTCGAGGTCTGATTAGATTAACTTATGATACAAAAAATTTAAAAATTGATATTTTTATCATGTTTTTAGTTACAGTAGCAATTTCCAGTTGAAGCAGGATCCTCTCAATTTGAAATAAATTTAAATTGAGGAGGCAATTATTTCAGTTCGATGGAAGAAGAAGAAGAAGATGCTTAAAAAGCAAAATTATTAATGATCTGTAGAAGAAATCAAAAAAATTTATCAATTGGCACAAATAGTAAACAAACAGAAAACTTGGTTTAGTTTTAAAAAAAAACAATTTAGAATTTTATTAGTTTTGCTCCATCTTCGATTTTTCGTTTTCTCGTTTTTAAAAGCTTTTGCTTAACTAGGAAAATATTGTGGAAATTTTCTTCAAAATTTTTCACTGTTGACTCATTTTCTAAATAAGCTATTTATCTAAAAATTTGTCGAAATTTTTTCAAAATTTTAAGAAACGAAATCTTTTTTGTGAATTATATAAAAATTATTTTCTTTTAATCCAATCACTATTTTTATCAGAATTTTTACAATAGCAGATATTTTAGTTGATTTTTTTATTGAGCAGAATTTATATTTATCAGAATTTCATTTGTACAAACAGTTACTGTCAAAATGATAATTTGTGCAAACAAAAATTTAGATAAATAAAAATTTTCACTACAAAATTCAACTTAGAGTTCTTTTTTAAATAGAAATTAATTTTGATAATTTCTATAAAATGAAAATCTGGTTATTTGAAATTAAATTTAAAAGAACAACTTTCTATTCGATTGGAGAGAATATAATAATAAAATAATGATTTATTTCGAATTGTAATTTAGACGAGTTTTTGTCATCTCGAATTAGAATTTGTATGAATATTTATACATATGGATTCTAATTTATTTTAGTTATTACTTGATTGAGTTATAATTGATAAGTTAAAAACTGAAGAATTTAAAAATAACTAAATTTTAATTATTACGAATTTTTATTAAAAATGAATTTATCGGGAAAGAAAATCATTATGTAGAAGTCTTTATTATTCGTAAATACTATTTATAAGAAATTTTAGATTATAGAATTTATAAATTGCAGCACTATTAATTGAAATAACTTAAATTTGTCGAAATTTTTTTTAAATCAAATTTATATTTGAAAAAATATTCATTGAAACAACTCTTTATTTGCAAGAATTGATATTTGATAAAGAAATTATTTTCTAGAATTTCTAACAAAAATTTTTCTTTAAATCAATTATTTTTAATAATTTTTGACAAAGTTCCTTGAGAATTTTCAAATTTATTTGTATACAATTCAATTTTACGTGAAATTTCGATTATTTGGAAATTATTCAATTAAATTTATATTAGAGAAAATGAAAACTTAAAATCATTCCAAGAAAAAATTCAATTATATTAAAAAAAAATTAATTCGTCAGAATTGTTAGTCAAAAGTATATGAAAAACCAGGTTTTTAAAGATTTTACTTTGAAACCTTTTCGAAATTAAATTATTTCTAAAAATTCACGCTATAATGCTTTTAATATTCAATTATTATCTAAAATTTTATAACTAAAATTCATTTTTAAATAAATTTTTATTAGAAGTTTCAAAGAGGATTGAATTATTTAAATACAAAAATAAATAATTTATTGAATAAATGAATTTTTTTTAACATTGAATTCTCATATAGAATTTTATCAAGAAATTTTCAAATAATTGAATTCTTTCTACAAATTTTTATAAAGTTTTTAAGAATAATGACATTTTTCGAGAAATTCGATTAAAATTTATTGTATTAAAAATAATTTAAATCCTATAATTTTATTGTTTCTAAAAATAGTTGAATCCTTGTAAAACACATTATTTTTGAAAATAATCAAATTATTGCAAAGAAACTTTTAACAAATTTGTAAATAATTGAATTGACATGAAATTTTTATTATTTATGAAAATAATTGAATGTTTGAGTAGAATTTTATTGAAATTTTTTAAAAATATAGTTGAATTCTTTTGGAAAATTTTATTAAAATAGATATTGAAAATCATTGAATTGGGGAAAATTTTTGAAAAGATTTGAATTTCAGAGAAAAATTATGAAAATTTTTCAAAAATCTAATTTCTTTAAAATTTCTAATTAAATCGATGCAAAATTAAATTTTTATAAAATTTATAATTAAAACCATTTGATGTTTATTTATGAAAATTGTAAATGAAATTCTTTTAAAATTGAATTAATTGTGAAATTTTGAAATAAAACTTTTCATTAAATACCTTCTAAGTAATAATTTTAAGATTGTTTTTCAAGTATTAAGTTATTTAAAAAGTAACTATTATCAGAAATAGAAAAAATTAAATTTTTTACATTAGAATTCGTGGTAATTTTATAGTTTTTGATAGAAATAAAAAAGATACCAAAATTCAAATTTTTTTTATGAATTGTAAAAATTTAATTTTTCTTCAGTACTTTTAATAAAATTCCCTGACCTGTGGCAACCATGTTGAAACAAATAATAAATTGTAATTCATCTATATAAATATTCATGTAAATTCTAATTCTATGTGATGAAAATTCGTATAAATTATAACTGGAAGTAAATCTCTTTTGTTAAATATTAAATAAAAATAACAAATTTCGAAAGACTGATACTGTTAAGTGATTTTTATGAATCAGGCACCCCAAAATTCGATCAAGTAAAACTTCTGTTAAATAAAAATATTAATAAAAATAATAAAATAAATAAATATTAATAAAAAATAAATATTAATAAAATAAATATTAATAAAAAAAAATCAGTTTATAAATTTTGATTAGTCATACTATCTATCAATTCAACTTTATATAAAATTAGTTTAGATAAAAATTTGAATCAATGAATTTTAGTAAATATAAATAGAAAATTTCCTTTGGCACTACAATGAGTCGTCTATATATCTACATTGAGTTTGGTTTCAAAAATTCCTTGAGTCACTCGTATAAAATATTTCTAATTCTCGTAAATTCTTCTTTCGTCTATTGAGATGTTTTAATAGACCAGTATTTTTTCTCCTCGCTATTTTGTTTATTTTGTCTAACATATATATTGAGCCATTTCCTGCGAAACTTGGTATATCTTTTATTTTAACTTCATCATAAAAAAAGTATGAATTATCGCATTTTTTTGTTGTTGTCAGCTTCAGCCAAGTATATTCATGACTCGGTGAACATAGTCCATGAGACAACATCTGTGTTTATTGTTTACAAGTCGCCAACTAATAAGCAGTTCAGAACACTCTTAAACCTGATAATGTTTTGTAATTATCTTTTACAAAAACATTTTTTGTAGCGAAAGAGGGGGAAGATAGACATCGTTTTCATTGATATCGGCCTTGTCCGAGAATTGACACAGATCTCCGACATCCGATAGTGGGAATAGACTTACAACACGGCCCAGTTTAATCACAATATATGGATGTAAATATATATGTATTGAATACAATATCTTTTGTTACGTTTTTTCTAGTTTTGTATATGAGGAAAAAAAAAACTCTTGTGAGAAAGTTGTATTGAATAAATACAATATATTTAAATAAAAATACACTTGGGGAAAGTTGATATAATCACTCTTGTGGAATTTTTATTTTCAAATAAAATTAATTAGAGTAATGATAAAGATTACGCGAGTACGTATTCACGATTCAAGTCTGACGAGTATAAAATAGAAAACATTATTAAATCAACGACGGGAGATTTGTTGATAACACCGCGCGTTTATGTATTTGTGCTGCATTGCACCAAAGTCACGTGTGTGGCCAATATTGTCATCTGGATTTGAAATCACAATATTACGTCTCTAATTTAAATTTGTCACGGCATCTCGTAATTAACTGAGTGATTAAAATTTTACCTTTATAGGGAGAATAATCTTTTAATTTTATTTGAAAATAATTTTTCTTTTTGAAAAGAGAAATATGAGTTTAGTTTTTTGAAATTTCGAGGGAGTGAAGTGGTCATTCGGTTTTATCTGCGTCAGTGAATGTTGTTGATAGGAGTAAGGCACATCATTAGATATATTATTCCATTGTGGTATTTATCAATTTTCTTCTTTTTTAGATAAAAATATAAAATCGCCACGTCCGAGGTGAGAGGGAGTTAGATTGAATTTTATCCTCGAAGTTGGTGGATTTAAAATTCGTCTCTTGGTATTTTTGTTTACAAAACTTGTATCCAGTATTGTAATAGTTGAGTGTGCGCATCTATATCCTGACAGTTGGAAGACAAGATGGCTGACGTTGAACCAGTAAACACGTATGTATTCGTTATGTTTACCTATAGGTATATAGTGGTCGTTGCCCTGAAAAAGTAGGTCTCTTGCTTTGCGTCTCATCGTAAATTATATGAGTGTGACGTATCTGGCTAGCACAGAAAAGGATCCCAATCCGAATATTGCCAAGTGCCAAAAGGTTTGGCCGAGTTTTAAATTCTCAAAGGCCATATACACCTTACCTCCTCCCCTCTCTTTCTCTCTTTTTCTCTCTCTCTCTGCGACAATATTTTCCTTCATTCATTAGTCTGGATATAAACAGAGTATTATTGTCGATTCTTTTGTCTCGACGATTTTCTTTTTGTTTTTTCAGCTGTAAAAAAACACCAGTCATTAAAGAAATAATTTTAGATTCTTGTAAATTTACTTTCTCATTTTTATATTTTTGATATTCTTGAAAAAAATATTCTTTTTTGCTTGTATAAATTTTTCTTTTTAATAATAATAATAATAATAATAATAATAATAATGTATTTATAATTAATACAAATCATTAATAGTACTCATCGCTTCGTAATCTACTAAAATTTACTATTTACTACTTTTTTACGATTTGATACTATTTAGATACTTTTTTTAAATTTGTGTTTCTAAAAATTTATCCTATAATGATTTTAATATTCAATTAATATCTAAAATTTTAATTGAAATTCATTTTTAAATCAATTTTCGTTAAAAAATTCTACTTGAATTCAATTACTTAAATACAAAACCAAATAATTGAATGTTTCTTAAAATTTAATTCATTTGACGAATTTTAATAAAAAATGTTAAGAATAATTATATTGTACGAGAAATTCTATTGAAATTGTATTAAAAATCATTGAAATTCTGCAATAAGTTTTATTATTTATGAAAATAATTGAATTATTTAGAAGAAATTTATATAAAATTTGTAAATAATTGAATTGCTTTGAAATTTTTATTATTTATGAAAATAATTTTGTTAAATAATTGAATTGACAATTCCTGAGACGAATTGTATTATTTATGAAAATAATTGAATTGTTTCAACGAATTTTAATAATATTTTTAAAAATTAATACATTTTCCCAAGAATTCAATTAAAATTGTATTAAAAATAATTGAAATTATATAATAGGAGTTTTAAAATTTATGAATATAATTGAATTTATGCCAAGAATTTTATTAAAATTTTGAAAATAATTGGATTCCTTTAAAAAATTCGAAGAAATTCAATTATTTTTGAAAATTTTAATAAAATATCTACTTGACATAAATTGAAAATAAAAAAATTCTTTATAAATCTTCAATTATTTTCATAAATATCCAAATTTTTGTCAGTACAAATATTTTTAAAAATTTTTATAAAACTTTTTCGTAGGAATTCAATTATTTTTTTTACAATTTTAAAAGAATTTCTCTATAAGATTCAATTATTTTTATAGTTTTAATGGAATTCTTCAACTTTGAATAAAATTGACTGACTTTTCTATGACCTGTGGAAAAATTATTTAAAAATTTTTTTAATAATGTTCTTCTTAAGAATTCAATTATTCAAAAAAAATTCGATAAAGTTCTTTATAAGAATTAATTTTGATGAAATATTCAATAAATTATTTATTTTTTTATTTAAATAATTGATTTTGCGCAGAATTTTCTAATAAAAATTTATTTAAAAATGAATTTTAGTTAAAATTTTAGATAATATTTGGATATTAGAAGCATTATAGTCTGAATTTTTAGAATTTGGTAATTAAATTTCAAAAGATTTTATATTGAAAGAATTTTGTAATTTTAATACCCTTGGAAAAGTAAATAGGTATTTAAATATTTATTTTAAAAAAATTATTTTATTTTTGAATGTAATTTAATTTAGAAAGAAAAAATTGAGTTGTCAAATTTTATTGTTCGATATAGCTACTTTTTTACTGATTTTTTCATTCTAAAAGCTGCTTTTTGCTACTTTTTTAAAATTAAATTTTTAAATTAATTAATATGAATTTTATAAATTTAATAAATTTAATACATTTTTTAAATTAATTTTAATTATCGAGTACGAAGCCTGAGTAATGTTTTTTGTGATAAAGTACTAAGTTAGAGTATTAATCTAGTTTAAAAAAAAAATTTATACTGTTAATTATATTTTTGTGATAAATTGGCAACGATTGCTCTTACGTTAACAATATTTTGATATAAAATTACGTTTCGTAATAAATACATAACGAGCTAAAATTAATTTTTATTAATTTTTTTATATTTATGATAATAATGAATTTTTGGCGCTGAAAAATTATACACTTGACAGAAAGATAATTTATATTTTTGGAAAATGTAGATTAGGTGCAATTGTTTATTTTTCTTTATTGTGAATAAAGTGAGTCGTAACAATGGCAATATTATTAATGGTACTAGGCTCTTATAGGTCGATTGCATTAGTCAGCGACGAATCGCGTGTTGTTGTTTTCATAAACTGTTTTCAACTATGTAAACATAACCTATTCTTGTTTGTGTGTCTCGCTATAAACTTTTGGCTCGTCTCGCCATTTACCAAGGAGTGACTCGCAAAACGTTCTCTTTTTCTTCATTTCTTTTTCGTCGAAAGCTGCCAACAAATGCTGCTACGGCACTTTGTTTCTAATTTGCGTAATCAATACAGAATCTATGACTTTCAAACTTGTGCTTTCTCTTCGATTTTGAGGTTAGTAAATATCTTAAAAAAATATTTCTCACCACGCATTGGCAAAAATTTGGTATTCGTTTTTTTTAATTTAATAATTAAATTAATAATTTAATTTCAAAATAAACTGAAACTTTTATAAAATGAAATTTTTTGGGAGTTTTTTTTGAAATTTTTTTTTAAAATAACTTTAAAAAAATGTATTTTTTGTTTGTAGAGGACTTTGTTTGTTGAGTGTTAATTTTTTTCCTTTTCTTGGCTTAGCAACCACACAATCTTTATAAATCTGTATACACCTTGAAAAGTTTTTCTTATTGTAAGTGTATTTATTTTAACAGTAACCACATTCCAGGCCGTCATTCACAGATAAAAGATCCAGTTTATCTTGTCCAATTAGGCTCTAATCAAGAGACTCGATAATAATCATTAACATTTGAAAATATTTATATTAATTCTGTATTTTTCAATCTATAACTGGGTGTAAAAATTATTTTCTTTTACAATTTTTTGTAATTAAAGTTTTAAATTTACAATTTTTACAGTTGAGTGTTTAAAATTGTTATATTAATATTTTTGGAATAAAATTTCTTTTATGGATCTGAATGTGGTTTGTTAAGTGAATATATTTTTTAGAGAAATAATTTTCTATTTATAAATAATAAATAAATTAATATTAATAATTCTATTTTAGGAAAATTTAAGATTTTTATAATTGAAAAAGAAATGGAAATTGTTTTTTTGATAAATACAGTGAGTCTCGTAAGAGAGTTTAATTTCGTGATCAGTTGAAGAAACAAAAATGATAAAAAAAAGACAAATTTGTTTAAAATTTTTCTTATAGAAATATGATTGTAGTTTTCAATTTTTTTTTGACAATTGAGCGATTAGGTTTGAGAAAATTCATTTTACAGTCACTTTTTCTTTTGTGATAAACTGTAAAATTCCTCGTCTAGAATTATTTTTCGAGTTGTGCTGTTGGCCTCTAATTTTCGTTACCCTTAGGGCGTCATGTAAGATTTATGGACGGTAAAGGACTGAATTTCACATGTTAAGTTTTGTGAAAAACTGTTACTTTCCTGAGAAAAAACAGAGAGAGGGCCCTTGTCTATTTTTATCAGGGTTGCCACATTCTGAATTTTGGTTTCTTTTTTGTCTGCCTCATAAACTATAAAATTACCATCACGAATTATAATGCAAAACCTTCAATTTTTTCTATTTCTGACAATAATTTCTTTTTAAGTAACTTAATTCTTGAAGAACTATCTATCATAAAATTATTATTCACAAATTATTTATTGAATAATTTTATTTAAATCTTTTGAAATTAATTGAATTTTTGAGTTGCGTTCACAATTTTTATAAAAAATTCTCACCAAAATTAAATTATTTAAACAAAATTTTAATATAATTCTATACTCGAACATTTAATTATTTTCATAAATAATAAAAATTCCACAGGAATTCAATTATTTACAAATTTTTTCAAGAATTTCATCGCAATAATCCCATTATTTTCATAAATGATAAAAGTTTTTAACAGGGATTCAATTATTTCCAGAAATAATAAAATTCTTTTTAGGAATTCAATTATTTTCATAAATATTATAACTCATTGTAGGATTTAAATTATTTTTGATACAATTTTAATTAAAATTCTTTGAAAAATGTAATTATTTTTAAAAACTGTATTAAAATTCGTCAAAAGAATTGAATTATTATTTAAAAATTAGTTGATAAAATTCTTTATGAGAATTCAATTTTGAAAAAAAATTCAATTATTTATTTTTGTATTTAAATAATATTGAATTCTCGAGGAATTTATTTTTCAAAAAAAAAATTGATTCAAGAATGAATTTCAGTTAAAATTTTCGATAATAATTGAATTTTTAGGAAAAATCAAATTATGTTTAGAATTTTTTTTAAACATTCTCGTCATATTTCAATTATCTTTATAAATAATAAAAGTTTTTCTCTAAAATTCAATTATTTTCGAAAATTTTAATAAAAAATCTTGTCAAAATTTAAATATTTTCAAAAATATTCCTGAATTCAATGATTTTCAATGTCTACTATTTTAATATAATTTTCCAAAGAATTCAATTATTTAAACAAAATTTCGATAAAATTCTAAGCAAACATTTAATTGTTTTCATAAATATAATAAAAATTTCACAGGTATTCATTTATTTTCATAATTTTCTTCACAGTAATTCCATTATTTTCATAAATAATAAAAATTCAACAGGAATTCATTTATTTACAAATTTTTTTTATATTTCTTCGCAATAATTTAACTATTTTTATAAATAATAAAATTTTTTACAAGGATTCAATTATTTTCATAAATAATAACATTCTTTTTAAGAATTCAATTATTTTCATAAATAATAAAACTCATCGCAGAATTTCAATTGTTTTTAATGCAATTTGAATTGAATTTAATAATTTATTCTTAAAAAAATTATTTAAATTTGTCGAAAAAATCCATTTATTTAAAAATTTGTTGATAAAATTCATTGTAAGAATTCAATTTTAAGAAATATTTAAATATCAACAAATTATTTATTTTTGTATTTAAATAATTGAATTCTCGTAGAATTTTCTAATAAAAATTGATTTAGAAATAAATTTCAGTTGAAATTTGAGATAATATTTGGATATTAGAAGATTTATAGTGTGAATTTTTAAAAATAATTGAATTTTGAAAAAGTATCAAATTAAAATTTTTGAAAATTTGAATTTTTCATGCTTTCAACTAACAATTCTGCATAATTAATTCTTTTGAAAAAGTTTAATTGAATTTTTTTTTTGAAATTGTTTCAAGTTTTTAATTTCTAATATTTTAATTGAAGAATTTCCGAATAATCGAAATTTCGTAAAATTGAATTGTAAAGAAATGTATTAGAAAATTCTCGAAGAACTTTTTCAAAAATTCATAAAAATAATAGATTTAAAGAAGAAATTTAGTTAAAAACTCGAGAAAATAATAATTGAATTGAAATTAAATTAATTAATTAATTAATTAATTTAAATGAATTGAAATGAAATGAAATTAATTAATGAATTTAATTCTATATTAGAATTCATTTTTAAGAAACATGCATTTATTTAATAAATTATTTATTTTTGTATAATTAAATAATTGAATTCTCGTAGATTTTTCCAATAAAAATTGATTTTAAAATGAATTTCAGTTAAAAATTTAGATTATAATTGAATATTAAAAGCATTATAGCTTGAATTTTTAGAAATAATTGAATTTTGAAAAGGTTTCAAATTAAAATCTTTGAAAATCTGATTTTGTCACACATTTAACCAACAATTCTGTAAAATTAAATTTTTTTGAAAAAGTAAACTTTTTGAAAAGTTTAAAATTGAATTTTTAAAAAAAATTATTTCAAGTTTTTATTTTCTAAATAGGTATTTAATTGAAGAATTTATATTCCTTAAAAAAATTTTTGTCTGTAATAAATTAATTATTCTTTAGTTTAAGGGAAAAGTTATATTTTTGTCTGGAATGAGGGAAAAGTCAGGGAAAAAGAAAATTAAATTTTTTTGCAATCCTGTTTATACATATCAAGATGTTTTTTTTTGTTATTTCATGATTTTTGGGTTAAAAATAATCTTCAAATAACAAACAAATTTAGAGAGTGCGAGATCAATAAACGCTCGAGTATTTTTTTGCATTTATCGAAAAATACGACAGTTTAATAATGTAATATCTTAAGTTAACCGTATTTTTCTCTCACTTTTTTACACTTAAATTGATAAAAAGTCTCTGATCCGGATACAGAGTCCACGTAACTTATCGATTGTTTTTCTTTCAATTCTTCCGGATTCTATAGGAAAAAATAAACTTTTTAATTGACTACATTTTACTTCACACCATCAAATAAATATAGAAAGTCAAATATGATAAAATTAATAATCAATAATTCTGAACAGTAATTTTTGTTTTGTCAAAGAAGAAATTGAATGATAATAAAATGCATTTGTCGTCTCTGGTTTTTCTTTTGTCTGTATTTGTGTATATATAGAATTTTCTCGGAGAACGTAGACCGTGAAATTGTAGACAGGATGTATGCAAATTCCTTTAGCATTGTCATGAAGTCGGTTTCATTCAGAATCGAACCTTTTTTCCTTTTTTTTTTTTTTTTTTTGCCTTGGGAGAATGTTATTTATTTTGATGAAGGGAAAATATTTTTTCTCCTACACTGGATATTGTTGGTTAATTTTCTATAGATGAAATAAGAACATTTCTTGTTTGTTCACCATTTCACTTTCGTTCCCCTTTATTTAAAAATTAAAATTGCAATTCTGTTTTATTTGCTGAAAAGTTGACGTATAAATATTAATAAATCATTTATCACTAATTGCAGAGTGTGAAGAATAATTTATTTGTACATATTCAGAAATGAAAGATTGTAAAATTTTGTTAGAAGGGAATTCACGAATATAACGAACGTGTGCGGACTTCTAGAAAATTATACTTCCGTTTGTTGTAATTTACAGTGAGTTCAAAATGAAACACGCGGACATGAATCATTTTGTGTGCTCTTTGTGCGTGTATACGCACGTGAACAAAATTCTTCATTGGGATCAAAGCAAATTTTGGAATTTAGGAAAATTTCACACTAGGAAAAACAAAAATTGGGAAATTCTTTAGACAGTTTAGACTTTCGTACCTTTTTCTACATTCGCTTTTCAGTTTCATTTTTTTTTATTTCAGTTTTCTTGAAAGTATCAAATTGATACTAAAAAAAGTATTCAATACCAAAGTATTGAATTTGATACCAAAATGATACCAAAATCTGGATTAAAAAACAAAATTTAATCAAAATTTTTTTTATCGAGTTGATACATTTTAGTATCAATTTTTTGTTTTCAAGAAAACTGTGTTTGAAAATTGTGAAATAAATTTTATAAATTTATAAATAAATTATTTTTTCCCTACTAGTCAAGAATGTATCATTTTAAATTTAATTAACTTTTTCATTAATTGAGTTTTTTGTATTTGATCTCTATTTTGAGAATATTGTTGTTTTAGTTTGGAATTCGTAGGTTTATTTCTTCATTCATTTATTTGCGGGTCTGTATTCATTAGGGGCATTGTTTCTGCATTGCGTCAGTTGTTTCTAACAAGGAGCCAATGCTCGCACGTTAAAATGGACCACTCTCGCAATATTACGTATTTTCTGCGCGACATGACACAAGTTTCTTCATATAGAAAAACCCAACGAAATTCCATAAATATTATTCAAATTCTGAAACACATTTTAAATTAGAAATGTTTTGGAGAATAGTATCAAATAAGGCATTAGTGGTAGAAATATTTTACATAATTCTTAATTAACTTAGTTTTCAATTTAGGGAAATTTAACTAGATTTTCTTTGAATAGAATTTCCGTTTCGTAGTATTTTTCTTTCGTAATTTCACGGTGAACGGTTTAAATAAAAAAAAAAAAAATTTCCGGTTATAAAGAAAAAATTGAAAAATTATTATGAAGATTTCAATTCAATTATTTTCTAGAAATTTTAACTAAAATTCTTCTCTAATTCAATTACTTTTAATACTTTTTGAAAAAAGTTTCTTAAAAATTCAATTATTTCAAAGAAAGATCAACTAAAATATTTATAAAATCCATTTTTTGTTTATTTACAAGACAATTTTATAAAATTTCGAATAATTTGAAAATTTTTCAATTATTTTCTAGAAATTTTAACTAAAATTCTTCTTTAATTCAACTAAAATATTTATAAAATCCATTATTTGTTTACAAGACAATTTCATGAAATTTCGAAAATTTTTCAATTATTTTATAGAAATTTAAACTAAAATTCTTCTCTAATTCAATTATTTTTAATATTTTTGGAGAAAATTCCTTAAAAATTCAATTATTTCAAAAAAAAAAAGTTAAACTAAAATATTTATAAAATCCATTTGTTTACAAGACAATAAATTTCATGAATAATTTGAAATTTTTAAAATTATTTTCTAGAAATTTTAACTTAAATTCTTCTCCAATTAAATTATTTTTAATTAATATTTTTCAAAAAAGTTTCTTACAAATTTAATTATTTCAAAAAAAATTGAATTAAAATATTTATAAAATTCATTTGTTTACAAGACAATTTCAGGAAATTTCGAATAATTTGATAATTTTTCAATTAAAAATTAAACACTTATTTAAAAATATAACTTATTTCAAAAAAATGTAAATGAAACTATTTCAAAAAAGTAACTTATTTCTAATTTTTAATTAAAATTGTTTAAAATTCAAATTATTTCTAAAACTTTAAATTAAAACTTTTTGATATTCAATTTATATTAATAATATTAATTTAAAATTCTAAAACATAAAATTAGTTATTTATAAATTATTGTAAAAAAACGAATTGATATTAATGCAAAATATGATTTTTTAAACATTTATTTTCTAAGAAAAGCAGATTTTTTATTTTAATGTCTCATTCTGTATAGAATAAAACATTAATTTTTAGAAATTTTGTATCACTTTTGTTGTAATTAGTTCAAATATTTACTAATTGAAATTTAGAAAATAAGTTTTGTAATAATATTATTGCAAAAAATATTTATAAATTAATTTATATTTCACTATTTTACATGTAAAATTTTTCTATTTTAAAATATAACATTTTTAATATTTTATATTAATTTTTATATTTACTTTTTTGTGATTTTTTTTAACTTTTTATAATTTTGAATCAAAAAAATTTCAGTTTTGCTTAGAATTTTATTACAATTTTTGAAAATAATTTAATTTTGTTGATGAATATTATAGAAATTTTGTGAAAATAATCAAATTCTTTTGAGTAATTTAACTAAAATTGTATTGAAAGTAATTAAATTTTTAAAATTGAATTCTTATGAAGTATTCAATTATTTTCAAAAATAACAAAATTTTCACAGAAATTCAATTCTTTTTAAACATTTTAATAAAATTTTTCGCAATAATTCAATTATTTTCATAAATAATAAAATTCATCTCAGAAATTCAATTATTTTTGAAAATTTTAATAA
Source organism: Leptopilina heterotoma (assembly GCF_015476425.1). Taxonomy (NCBI): domain Eukaryota; kingdom Metazoa; phylum Arthropoda; class Insecta; order Hymenoptera; family Figitidae; genus Leptopilina; species Leptopilina heterotoma. The sequence continues at coordinate 141,421 of NW_025111042.1, forward strand.
AATTCTTTGCAACTATTCAATTATTATGTTCATAAATAATAAAATTCATCGCAGGATTTCAATTATTTTTGATACAATTTTACAGGAATTGCACGAAAAATGTAATTATTCTTAAAATTTTAATTTCAATTTCTTGAAAAAATCAATTATTTAAAAAAATGTTTTTTTTTAAATTCTTTCAAAAAATTCAATTATTTACAAAAATATTAGAATTTTTCACAGTAATTCAATTATTTTTAAGTATTTTAATAAAATTGTTCGAAAGAAATCAATTATTTTTAATATAATTTTAATTAAATTTGTTTGAAATAATTCAATTATTTTGAGGCATTTTAATTAAATTTTTTGCAAAATTCAATTATTTTCATAAATAACAATATTTATCAGAAGAATTCAATTATTTTTCAAAGTAATGAATTTCTTCTTGGAAATTCAATTATTTAAGAAAATTCCAATAAAATTGTTTGCAAGAATTCAATTATTTTTATAAATAATAAAATGCTTTTTAGGAATTCAATTATTTTCAAAAAATTTTAATAACATGCTACACAGACATTCAATTATTGTCGAAAATTTTAATAGAATTCTTTGTAAAATTTAATTATTTTTAAAAAATTTTCGCAATTCAATAATTTTCAATATCTACTATTTTCATAAAATTTCCAAACAGAATTCAATTATTTAAACAATTTTTCATAAAAATCATCATAAGAATTCAATTATTTTCATGAATAATACAAATTTCTCAGGAATTCAATTATTTAAATTAGAATTTGCATAAAATTCGTTGAAAGAAATTAATTATTTAATAAATTTTTATAAAATTCTTTGAAGGAATAAAATTATTTTTATAAATATTTAAATTCTTTCATGAATAATAAAATTCGTGGCAGGAATTCAATTTATTAGCAGTAGGATAAGAAAGAAGTAAATATTTTTGATTAAAATTAGGGAAAAGTCAGGAAAATAAAAAATATGGAATGGAAGTTTTGTCAGGTTTGTGAAGTGTCTAAGACGAGTTTTTTTGGTCGTCAATTTAAATTTTCTATAGTTACTTTTTTACTATTTTTTTTAGTTTGAAAGCTACTTTTTGCTAATTTTTTAAAATTAATTATCGAGTGCAAAGTCTGATTTAGACAAATTTTCATCTTGAAATGTACTTTTTGAAAATTCTTCACAATTTGGTATTCGAAAAATTTCCAAATTTGAAAAATTTATTTAATTTTTCTTCTTTATAATTTTTTGCACATCCAGTATAATTGAATTGAATTGAGATTAGGTAAATTCATGCATTGATTTGATTCGTTTCAATGCCTCGAGGGGGTTTCTATGATTCCTTTTTTTCTTTTATTGTTAGCCAGCCTCCGAATATGGAAGGCCTAGAAAAGTCGAGTTTTGCAATTCAGAGAGCTCATTTCGTGAATACGAGAATATGAATCGTGTCAGTCAAGAGCGTCAGACGTCCAATGACACGACTTAAATATAAACCGTGTACGTACGAGGACACTATAGCATTCCTATTTCATTGCGCGTTACGAGGAACGGATTCTATTTAAGACCAGACAACCATAATTACTTTTCTTCTGAAAATTCACTGTACACTTCATGAAGAACTTTTCTTCCGTGTTTTAAAAAAAATCCCTGCAATCGTCACGCAGGGAGATAATGAATTATTTGTAAAAAGAATTTATTTCATTTCAGCTTTTAGTATTAGGAGAAAATTCGCATTGCCTTCTGTTTTGACAAATGCTTTTTTAGCTTCTTTTTATTTATCGCGAAAGTTTATTTTTTCGGATTTTAAGATAAAAGAAATGACAAAGTATGAGAATAATTATTATTTATTGAACTTTATCTTGTTCACGTAAGAGTGTCGTAAGTTGAGTATATAAAACGATAAGATTCGTGATGTCACCAAACAAAGCTTACAGGTGCATTTCTTTATCATTGAAATGTTACTTTTTTATTTATACTGTTTAAACTCAGTTTTTTTTATTATAAAACCGACTTCTTTTTAATGTCCACGAATTATATTACTTTCATTCAGTATGGTTATATTTTCACTTGTCATCACCTTAGAGTTACAATTAACTATAATTAATTCTGTCTTTCATTCATTCTTTCATTCATTCTGTCCGCAGTTTGTAGTTATTTTTTTTTTTTTAATTTTGTTTGACAAATCAAAAATAAGCATGTATTTTTTCATGATTTATTGTAAAATAATATTTTAAATTCCTAAATAATTAAATTCCTGTGAAATTTTTATTATTTATGAAATTAATTAAATATTTGCGTAGAATTTAATCAAATTTTTTTTAAATAATTGAATTCCTTTGGAAAATTTTATTAAAATAGTAGATATTGAAAATCATCGAATTGGGGAAAATTTTTGAAAAATAATTGAAATTTTGCCAAGAATTTTATTACTTTTGAAAATAATTGAATTTCTGCAATTATTTGTAACTTCTTCAAAATTCAATTTTTTTTAGTGTTTTTAACTAAAATTCTTCTAGAAATCCATTATTATTTTTAATACAATTATATTTCAACTTCTCGTAAAATGTAATTATTCTTAAAAATATTCTTAAAATTCGTCGAAAGAATTCAATTATTTAAAAATTTGTTGATAAATAATGATAAAGAATTTGATCAACAAATTTTTAAATAATTTAATTCTTTCGACGAATTTTAATAAAATTTTCGAAAATTTTTAAAAATAATATTTTTTAGGGAGTTGAATTAAAATTGGATTAAAAATATTTAAAATATTAAATATTAAAAATATTTTTGTGTAAAATTTTATTAAATTTTTTCATAATAATTTAATTCTTTTGGGAAATTTTATTAAAATAGTAGATATTGAAAATCATCGAATTGGGGAAAGTTTTTGAAAATAATTGAAATTTTGACAAGAATTTTATAAACATTTTTTAAAATAATTGAATTCAAAATAAGACAATTTCGAAGAATAATTTTGTTATTTAAACAGATAGTTAAAATCATGTTCTTCAATTAAATATATGTTAGAAAATAAAAACTTGAAATAATTTTTAAAAAATTCAATTAAACTTTTTAAATACAAAAACAAATAATTTATTAAATAAATGAATGTTTCTCAAAATTTAATTCTTATAAAGAATTTTATCATTAAATTTTTAAATAATTAAATTCTTTTCACGAATTTTAATAACATTTTTAAGAATAATTACATTTTTCGAGGAATTCGATTAAAATTGTATTAAAAATAATTGAAATCCATAATGAGTTTTAATATTTATGAAAATAATCGATCTCCTGTGAAATTCTTATTACTTATGAAAATAATTAAATGTTTGGGTAGAATTTTATTACAAATTTTTTTAAATAATTGAATTAAGAAAAATTTTTGAAAATAATTGAATTCTATAGAGAAATTTTATTAAAATTTTCTCAAAATTAACAAATTTCTGATAAAAATGTTATTTTTGAAAATAATTGAATTCCAGCGAAGAATTTTGTTATTTATTATAATTGAATTCTTGACATGATTTTAATAAAAATTTTTTAAATAATTGCATTCCAGCGAAGAATTTTGTAATTTATGAAAATAATTAAATTCTTGACATGATTTTAATAAAATTTTTGAAAATAATTGAATTCCAACCAAGAATTTTGTTATTTTTTTAAATAAATTGTATTCTTGCTCAGATTTTAATCAAGTTTTTGAAAAGAATTGAAATCCAGCATAGAAATTTGTTATTTATTAAAATAATTGAATTTATTACAAGATTTTGATATAATTTTCGAAAAAAATTGAATTCCAGTGAAGACCTTTGTTATTTATGAAAATAATTGAATTTTAGCGAAGAATTTTATAATAATTTTATTTTAAATAATTGAATTTCTGCAAAAAGTTTTATTATTTATAAAGATAATTGAATTTCTGCTAAGAATTTTATTACTTTTGAAAATAATTGAATTGTAACTTTTCCAAAATTCAATTTTATTTAATATTTTTAACAGTAAAAAGTAATAATTTGAATTAATAATTTCAAAAGTAAAAATAGGAAGTTAAATTTAAAAATAGGAACTAAATGTAGTAGAGGTAATAATAAAATGTTATGGAAGAAGGAAAGGTTAAGGAGAAAGAAAATCGATGTATAAACGTAGTGTTTAAAAAAACATGAGAATATTGAATTTTGTGAAATAAATGTAATGAGAAGATGTTTCTGAAGTAGATATTATTTCTTTGAATAGAAAAATTGGTCTTTAAATAATTTTTTCTCTTTCAAGTTGTTTTTTAGAAAATTTTCTTCTTCTTCTTCTTAAAAAATTCAGTCTTGACGAAAGGTTTTCTCTATATAAATTTATTAATAATAAAAGAGAATAGAAGAGGAAGAATTCTGGGAATAATGTCGCTTTACGAGGTTCCGCTTAGTGTAGGTCGCTTACGTTGATAAATTGCTTTGTTATCGATTACTTCCTGTCCTCGTCAATTTGCTCCAGAAAAATGTACTTTTAGTGCCAGGAAAGAAAAAACCTTTTTTTCAATTTTTTTTTGCTGTAATTTCTGCAAAAAAAACGAACAAATTATTCATATAATTTTATGAAAAGAAAAATTCATCAAAGATTTTTTTTTATAAAAAAATTTTCTCTTGTTAAATTTAACAAAAAAATTAAAAAATTTTCCATTAAAGAAATGACTTTTCATTTCCTTAATGGAAAATATAAAATATTAAGATAACATTTTTTTTTATTTAAAAAAAAATCTTAAGTTTGAAATTTATTAAAATCTGATAAATGGAGAAAATATTTTTTTTTCTTATTCTTGGCAATAAATTTTGAAATAGACGCGGGAAAATAGAGTATATGGGTAATTTGTATCTATATACATGGTTTTCTCAGTATTTCACAGTTGGACTAACTAACTAGTTAGTGTGGGGCTTTTAAAAAGAGTTGAACTAATAGTGAAGAAGCGAGCCAAGAACCTAATCAAGAAACTCAGCCGCATGGTGAGGAATTACAGCGGAAGTCCAGGCGAATGTTTGCGGGACGAGCGCAGAAAATGATGTAGACTATAATCGATGTCAGGAACAAAAAAAAAAAAAGAAAAAAAAGAGAGAGAGAAAAAAACAGTCGACGAGAAACAAGCTGCCAGGAGAATATGGCAATGCCCCCCGACACTTTGTCTCGGCGAGAAAACAACTTGAAAAATCCAATTTTCCTCTTTTACTGATTGAGAGAAAAAATAGAGAAAAATAGACTTTTACGCAAAAGTGACCAATTATTAAGCAAATTAACAGAAGGGGAGAAAATATATCCCAAGACATAAAAAACTAAAAAAAAAACTAAAGAAAAATTTGCGAAAAAAGCGAATTAATAAAAGTGGAAAAAATATAGTCTAAGACTAAAAAAAACTAAAAAATTTGCTAAAAAAGTAAATTAACAAAAGAGTAGAAAATATATCCCAAGACTTAAAAAGCTTTAGGTTTTTAATTTAAATATAGTTTTAGGTTCTTAATTTAAATGTTTTCAGATTTTTAATTTTAAGTATTTTTAGTATTTTTAGTATTTTTAGTATTTTTAGATTTACATTAATTGTAGTTTTAATAATTTGATTTTAATGATTTGATTTTAATTTTTCAGAAAAGCAATGGAGCCAGTTTTTCATAGGGGTGAGCACACTCTAAAAGTGCCAATGGAACTTTTTGCAAATAATCGAAAAAGATTGGTCGAACGTCTTGGAAAGAAAATTACAAAGCCTGGAACGTTCATTGTCCTACAAGGTGGAACGGAGGTGCCTTACGATGACACGGACGTTTCTTGGCCCTTCAAACAAGTGAGAATATCAAAATTATTATCATTAAGAAAATTTCCTACAATTTTTATTTGATTGCAATTTTTTTTACGGGCGATACTTATTCAGGGTTGCTACAAAAAATTTAATTTTCTTTTTCCCTCACTTTTCCATCATTTCTAGACAAAATTTTAACTTTTTCCCTGAAACTAGAGAATATTCTGATTAAAAATTATTAGATTAACAATAATTAAAGATTCAAAATAAATGAATCGATTTTTTTCCAAAAAATTAATTCTTATAAATGAAATATTTTCCAAAAAATATTTTGAAGAAAAAAATAAAGAAAAATAAATGATGAACTGGAATAAATAAAAAAACAAAACCGTAACAAGAATCGTGTAATATAACGCAATCACGTAACTGAGTTTCGCTTTAGCAATTGTATACAACACATACATATGTATATTTTTTTCATTGTATGTACTTGATTGCAATGAATCGAGCACGTGTTTTTCTGCTACGTCAGGTCTCTCTCAATACAAACATTGAACGGTACATTTGTTCTAGAAAAGCAGTTTTTTTTTAATATTGTATACACGTATATATGTGTATTTAGTTTAATCCAGAAATAATCTCCATAACGTTTCAAGGAGATTGATTATGGTAAAATTAATTATTTCGAACAAACAAACAAAAAAAGCAGGAAATAAATTCACTGAATATGAACGCGTAAACAGAGGAGAAATGTCACGTGCGGAAATGAATTGAACCTGAAAATGTTACACGAGCATGCAAGCACACACACACACACTCTCTCACGAAACACGTTTGATAATAATTAAAACCGCAGAGTTCTAGAAACAAATAAACAATTAGTTGTTTACGTTTCAAATATTTCCTTTTCAAAGAGGATTTAATTGACTTTGTAATATTCAAAACTTCTACTAAAATTTATTTTTTTCTTTTCGGATTTTTTATTCGCTGATAATTAAATTGAAATTGATTTTTTTCTACACTAGTGAGAAAAAGATTTTTTGCTGCTAGAGAGTATCAGGAAATACTTGCAAAGAATTTTATTACATTTTTTTTTAATAATTTGAATTCTATTGAGAAGTTTGATTAAAATAGTACATTGAAAGTCTGTCCAAAATTTTTTCAGTGTAGATTTTGAAAATATTTGAATTACAGCGAAGATTTGCAAATTTGTAAATAAATGTAATAGAAATTTTTTTTGATTATCTAATAATTTTGATAGTAAATCAGAATATTCTTTAGGGTCAGGGAAAAAATTTAAATTTTGTCTGGAAATCAGGGATAAGTCCAGGAAAGACAAAATTAATTTTTTGTGGCAACACTGATTATAAATGATCAACAAACTTGATTCAAGTTGTTGCATCAAATATATATATATATATATATATATATAGAGTTGATTTGAGATAATATACCTGCTACTCGTGCCATGCCTAGAGCACGTTGACCCGTTGGCCGATCGTTCCCGTGAAGTTGAAGGGAATACACCGTGGACTTTAATACGAACCCAAACAGAAGAGAAGAGCGCAACAGAAATGGCGAGACGTTTCTCTTCACGCGTTACTGATCAAAGAAACCTTCATCTTCCCCTGGAATTTCCGGTCTAAATCCACTGGGAAAGGTTTCTTTTTTTTATTAAAAATTCCGAATATATTTTCTTTTTGGGACTAGATGCTCTTTTGGTCTGGACAAGCTTTTAAGTAACTCTCTGGAACTTAATTGCCTTGTGTTTTTATGTCTTAGTTTAAAAAGTTTTTCTTCTTGGTGTCCAGGAACTGTATGTGCAGAATTCACCTGAATCCAATTTTATTTGGTACGGAAAATTCAGTTTGATGAATTTCGGACAGTATGTTTATTGCTAAACTGTTCCCAAACTGAAATATTCTCCAAAGTCAATTAAAAGACTTGATTTATACCTCTGGGCAACTATTGAATTTTCTAAACATGCTTCAATTTTAAAACAGGATAGTGTATCAATAGATGAACAAAATACAATTATTTTTGATGCTGATAATAGAGGTGATGATTTTTTAAACAAGCTTCAATTTTAAGTCAGGATAGTGTATCAATAGATAAACAAAATACAAGTATTCCTGATGCTGATAATAGATGTGATGATTTTCTAAACAAGCTTCAATTTTAAGTCAGGATAGTGTATCAATAGATAAACAAAATACAAGTATTCCTGATGCTGATAATAGATGTGATGATTTTCTGAACAAGCTTCAATTTTAAGTCAGGATAGTGTATCAATAGATAAACAAAATACAATTATTCCTGATGCTGATAATAGATGTGATGATTTTCTAAACAAGCTTCAATTTTAAGTTTCCGTTTCTCTTGATGAAGATTCAGTCGATTTACCGCAGAGAGTATTATTGATTGCGGCTCTTGGTTATCCGTTTGCTTTTCTTGTTTTTATTCTGGAAATCACAATCAATTTTGTATAGGTAAAGCTTTCCAAAGTATATTGTGGATGGGAATTTTATTATATCGGTGTGGTAAACATTAGTTAATGTTCCTAAGTTCCTGGTTGTAGGTGATAGAAAATAATTCTAGTAAAAAGTGGAAAAGATAATATCCTAGTAACAAGAAGGTAAACATTGTTCCATTAGCAAAATGTCAAACACAAGCAATGTGGAATTCAATTTTAAAATTGATAAAGAGGTTCGATACCAGGTCGGCTTAGTTGGCATGGAATTTCGAAAATTGATGAAGAGATTCAATACCAGGACTCAGTTCGCAGGAAAAAGTAAGAAATTGAAGAGGTGAAATCAGTCAACAATGTCTCCTTCACAAGTGTTTTCGATTACCATTAGTTTCGTATGCTTCATAACTCTGGTGAAATATTCGGAATCTATTTGGTTGCAAAAATCTGGAGAGTATCACAGTTTGGTGCAATACTTGAAGACAAAGTCCGCTAAACATCAGATTATGTTCCTCGTTGATGATGAAGATAACACAACGCAGGTTAATGATTTTATCCGCAACATCGCTACGAATATACCATCATTAACAATTGAAAATTTAACGGAATCAACATTACCCCGACAAGTAGGGAATATTCCTAGAGAGACAACAATCTTTGTTGTACTAATCAGTGGGAATGTGAATCTGCAATATTCTCGGCTATCAACGTTCATGAAAATATTACAATCCGTGTCTTATTCTAATCCACTGCCGAAAGTATTAATCGTTCACATGTTGGAGAACCAAAACGCAACATACGCAGAAATCTTAAAATTCTTCTGGGCGAATGATTTCCTAGATGTGAGTATTTTACAATTGGTACAAAGAAGTTTGTCACCTAAGTTGTATAGAGAGGAGAAATTTTCCGCTCTTCATCAATTCAATCCGTACAGTAATGTTTACAGTATTCAAAAATTTGGAAAAACTTCAACTTTCACGTACTTTCCGAACAAAGGGGAAAATTTGTACCAAAAGCATGTAAAGTATGTAACTTCCAATTATTTAATAGCACCATTTAAATTATTCGATGGTTTAGCTAGAAAACTAAATTTTATTTTGATTCCACGAAAACCAGTTAAAACGAATGCCAGTGGTAGGTTTGGATGTTTTACATCGAGTATAACTGGAAGATTCACACCTTTACTTCGTAAAAAAGCGGATTTTATTATAGGAGTCTATTACGTCTATCACAGCTTCTCATGTCCTCAATCGGCACTTCTGCGAAGTCGTATTTTTGATATACAAACTGTAATTGCCTATTATCCTGAATCAGTCTCTGAATCATCAAACGATACTCTTGATTTTAGTTTCATTCTGCCGATTTTGTTAACTTTACTATTAATTGCTTTATTACTACTAATTCTACTTAGATTGAAATTTACCAAAGAGATATGGCATTCTGTCAACATTTTTGGAGTCATTATTGGCACTGGATTTCCAAATGTTCCAGGAAGCATTAAAGAAAGAATTGTCTTGATTTCTCTTCTTCTCTTAAGTATCGGTTATTCAGGCTCCTTTCATTCATTGTTGGTTCAAAAGAATTTACAAACAATTCCAAAACAAGAGATTCATACTATTCAAGAACTTGTTAATTCGAATTTAACAGTCTTTATGGATGTAGCTCAACGATATCAAATAGCAAAAAACAGCGGCGATAAACTCTACCTACGGAAATTGGGAAATAGGAGCAAAACTTATTCCTTGTTTTATTCTTTCTCCAAATGTCTGAACGATCTGGTTAAATACAAGAATGTCTCGTGTGTCTTTGTTTCGAATTTTTTTGAGAGTTGGCCCAATCTAACCAAAATGGATTCATCAATTGGGATTAAAGCTGTAGACGAAGTTGTTGCACATTCTGCGAGAGTTATTTGGATGCGACCTAGATTACCATATTTTGATAATGTCAACAGAGGTATTCAAATTTTGACCGAAACAGGACTAATGAGAAAATGGAGTCTCTATAAATCTTCTACAGAAAGTACCAGGTCATCCGTTACTATTGACGAGGCTTCAGTCGATTTACTGCAAAGAGTATTAATGATTGTGATTTTTGGTTACACGCTGGCTTTTCTTATTTTCATTTTGGAAATCACAATCAATTTTCTGGATACAGCAACTGAAAATAAAATTATGCAGCTCATGGAAATTTTTCAGTGAATAAAATTGTTGAATGTTTGTGCAACGAGAAACATTTTAAGTTGTATTGATGTACTAAGAAGACAGGTTTTAAGAAAGAGCGTCGAGGAAATGACTTTGTCAAGCGCAAACAGAGAATGCAGAAGATTTCCCTCGAATTGTTTTCGAGAATGGTCCGGAGTACAGGTGTCGATGTAAATTAGATAAAACACCCCTCAGCTTAGGAGTGACCGAATTATTGATTTGACGTTGATGTCGAGGTAATGCAGTTCTCAGAAAAATACAGAAATGTGTCTCGTAGTAGAAATTATCTCCTTGAATGAATTTAACTAGAACGAGACTCGAAGAAGGCACTTGGTACTTGATGAAGAGATTTTCTGGACTGGAGTCGAAGAAGAAACTCGATGACAGTACACAACTAATTAACTTGGTCGCTGTTGTGATAATTCCCTAGCCAGAATTATTTGATAAAAAATTCATCGAATCGTGATAATCATCAAAGAAAAAAGAACTTATCAAAATTTCTACAATGCTACAAAATATTCAGATTCGATAACCATCTCCACTGAATAGTTAAGTCAGTGCCTAGTAACCAAATGGTAAACATTGTAACCATGATCAAAAATTCTATGCGAAACGATTTGCAACAATTGATGAAACTGATAGGAAGTTTTGATAAACAACATAAACTGAAAGTTGACACATTGTTTGTCCAGACACGTGTCTGCAATTGAGGTGTTGAAAACTTTTTTGATTCAGAATGCTACAACTGCGAATACTTCCGTTTTGTAGCATCTGGCTGCTGTGTTTCTTAATTCCGTGGAAATGTTCGGAATCTATTTGGTTGAATACATCTAGAGAAGATGACAAATTTGTACAATCGGCAAAACATCAGATTATGTTCCTCGTTGATGATGATACCACTCTGGCTAACGATTTTATTCGCAATGTCGCTGCGAATGTACCATCGCTATACTCTACACTTGATAATTTAACGGAATCAAATATTCCCTCTCAATTTGGAGGCAACATCAGGGAGACAACAATCTTCGTTGTAGTTTTTGGAAACGAGAATTTACAATATTCTCGTCTTTCAATGTTGATCGAAATGATGAGAACAATCTCTTATTCTAATCCACTGCCGAAATTATTAATCGTTCATATGGAGAATGCAAATTACGAAGAAATCCTTAAATTCTTCTGGAAGAGTGAATTTCTAGATGTGAGTATTTTACAACTTACACCAAAAAGTTTGTCATCTAAATTGCAGAGAATGGAAAAATTTCCCGTTCTTCATCAATATAATCCGTACAGTAATGTTTATGGAATTCAAAAATTGGGAAAAATTGAGAATGAGAATCCGGAATTCGATTGGTTTCCTGATAAAGGGAGAAATTTGTATGGGAAGAACGTTCAGTACGTATGGAAGTTGCTGTACGATGGTTATTTCACGGTTTTCGAAGGTTTGGCGAAGAAAATGAATTTCAAATTGAAGCCGGAAAAAATATCGCTTCCAGAATCTAATGGTAATTTTGGATGTGACGAGAAAATTATTTATAAAGACTTCAGAGGTCTACTTGGAAGGAGAAAGCAGTTTATTATTGGAATATACAATTACTATCATAATTTCAGATGTAAACGTCACGCATTGCTTCGAAGTCATGTTTTGTATCTGGAGAGTATGATTGCTGTTGTTCCTCTCACATCCACTGATATTTCAACGGATCCTTTTGATTTTAGTTTCGTTCTGCCGATTTTGATGACGCTTTTCGTAATCACTTTGATACGACTAATTCTACTTGAATTGAACTTTACCAACGAGTTATGGCAAACTTTTAACATTTTTGGTATTGTTATTATTGGCACCGGACTTCGGGATGATCCAAGAAGCTTTAAAGAGAGATTTGTCTTGGTGTGCCTTCTGCTGATGAGTATCGTGTTCTCTGGCTTCTTTCATTCGCTGTTGGTCGAAATGCATTTGCAAATAATTCCAAAACGAGAAATTCATACGCTGCAGGATCTTGTTAATTCGAAGTTACCAGTATTTATGGGCCCCGCTCTAACGTATCAAACATCTGCCAGTAGCACTGAAAAGATGTACTACGAAAAATTACAGAGTCAAGGTATTGTTTATACGATTAATTATCAGAGGTACGATTGTATGAACGATCTTGTTAAGTACAAGAACGTCTCATGTGTTATGGCGTCGGTTCTTTTTGAAAATTGGCGTAAGGAGAATATTAATTTGCTGAAAAAGTTTGATGGCAGAGGGGTAGAAGAGCCAATGGCCTATGCTGGAAGAGTAATTTGGATGCAACGCAGTTTACCGTATGCGGATAATGTCAACAGAGGACTGAAAGGAATGATCGAGACTGGACTGATGGATAAATGGGGATTTTACAAGTCATCAAAAGAAACGATTCCACCAGGGGCATCTTTAAATGAGGATGCGTCTTTTGATTTGTCTCAACGTGTTTTAACAATTGCTGTTATTGGTTACACTATGGCCTTTATTGTTTTTATTGGTGAAATTCTTATCAATTTTATCAATTCTCAAAATTCTCTAGTTAGGAAACTGTAGAGATCGGAAAAAAAAGATAGAAACTTGGAGGTCAGGAAATTTACCAGGAAATTTAAAAGTAGCAATTTTGAATATTTCTGTATTTTTTTTTGAAGCTGCACTACTATTGTTACTGTTACTACTACTTGTAACTGTTGAATTCTAAATTCATTTTGTAATTTGCAATAAATGTAATTTGCAGTAAATAAAAAAATTTTTTAAATAAAATAACAATAAAATATAAAATACAAATGAATAAAAAAATAAAAAAAATAAATAAATAAAATAAAAAAATAAAAAGCTACATAAATTTTAATTCGAGTATGTTTTTTAATAGCAATCTAATCATTTTGGAGAATTTTTAGAGAAATTACAAATTATTGCAGAAATTCAATTATTTTCAAAAGAATTCTTCGCAGAAATTCAATTATTTGCAAATTTTTTTTTTATAAATTTCTTCGCAATAATTCAATTATTTTCGTAGATAATAAAATTCTTAACAGGGATTCAATTATTTTTATAAATAAATAAAATTCTTCTTAGGAATTCAATTATTTTCATAAATAAATAAAACTCATCGCATAATTTCAATTATTCTTAATACAATTTTAATTTAATTCCTCGAAAAATGTAATTATTCTTAAAAATTTTTTGATAAAATTCTTCATGAGAATTGAATTTTAAGAAACATTCAATTATTCGATAAATTATTTATTTTCATATTTAAATAATTGAATTCCAGGAGAATATTTTAATAAAAATTGATTTAAAAATGAATTTTTATTAAAATCTTAGATAATAAATAATTGAATATAAGAAGCATTATAGGATGAATTTTTAGAAATAATTGAATTTTGAAAAGGTTTTAAATTAAAATCTTTGTAAATCTGAATTTTTCAGAATTTAAATGAATAATTTTGTAGAACTATTTTTTGATAAGTTTTAATTTCAATTCTGTTGAAATTATTTCAATTTTTTAATACAGGTTTAATATTACTTTTAAGACTAATGCAATTCTTCGAAAGAATTCAATTTTCTTAATAAATATTTATTTATTTATTTAAATAAAATTTAAATATCAAATTTCTTTCCACAGAAATTCAATTATTTTCATAAATAACTATAATTCATTAGAAGAATTCAATTATTTTCTCAGAACTTCAATTATTTTTATAAATAATAAAAATTTCACAGGAATTCAATTATTTAAAAAAAAATTGACATACATTTTTTTTTGAGAAAAATCATATTTAAAATTTTTTTTTAAATCTTCGTATTTAATTATTTTCATAAATAATAAATTGTTTTTTAGGAATTCAATTGTAATCGTAAATAATAAAAATCATCGCAGAATTTCAAAAATTTTTAATACAATTTTAATTGAATTTCTCAAAAAATGTAATTACAGTTAAAGATTTAATTAAATTCGCCGAAAGAATTCTATTATTTAAAAAAATTTTGTTATAACATTCGGGTGAGGATGCTACTTCTAAAAAATTGTATTAAAATTCGTCGAAAGAATCCAATTATTTAAAAATTTGTTGATAAAATTCTTTATGGGAATTCAATTTTAAAAAACATTTAATTATTCAATAAATTATTTATTTTTGTATGGAATATTCTAGTGGAATTTTCAAATAAAAATTGATTTAAAAATGAATTTCATTTAAAATTTTAGATAATTATTGAATATTAAGAGCAATATAGAGTGAATTTTTAGAAATAATTGAATTTTGAAATTAATTTTTTGGAAAAAGTTTAATTGAATTTTTTTTAATTATTTTTTTACTTTCTAATATATATTTAATTGAAGAATTTAGTAATAATTGAAATTTCGTAAAATTGAATATTGTAAACAAATGGATTTGAAAATTGTCAAATAACTTTTTCGCAAATTATTAAAAATAATGGATTTAAAGAAGAATTTTAGTTTTTAATTCTTGAAAATAATAATTGAATTGATAATGATTTTTATCACTCGGTCATCTTTAATTATTATTTAATAAATAAATAAATTATAAAACATGTTTTATAGTTATGAAAAATTTAATTTATAGTTTTAAGTAAAATTTTCTCTTATTTGATTTAAACTAATTATATTTTTGTATATATGTGACATTCTGATTATTAAAAATATTAAAAACTCTTTACATTTCACAAAAAAGAATTACAATTTAATTTCCTCTTTTTCGTCTAAATTACAAATTAATAGAATTAGACAAAATTTGTGAGATTATTCCTTAAATAAGAGAAACAGTTCTAATTTCTTTTTTGTCAAAAAGAAAGTGTGCCAAATTTTGTAATAGTGTAACTATTGCAAAAATTAATTCTCTCTCGGTTCTATTAGAAAGTTTTGGACAACGCGAAAGATCAAAGAATTTCTGGCTTCTAACTATATATGTACAATATGATGATGATGTATATATACTGTGTTCCCATGGCAAAAGTTTCTTCGGTTTCTTCTTTTACTCTTTATTGTCTGTTTGTATACTATACACATAACCAAATATATACATATATGTATCAAAACTCGTAAGTTGACCTGCCGGTTTATTTTTCAAACATTTTTCCAGGAATCCTTTTTTCAATGGTGCTTCGGTGTTGAGGAACCGGACTGCTTTGGAGCAATTGATTTAAAGAGTGGGAAATCAATTTTATTCCTTCCTCGATTGCCAGACGATTATGCAATTTGGATGGGTAAATTACATTCGCTTCAGGATTTTCAAAAACGATATGCTGTCAATGAAACTTTTTTCATCGATGAGATTGCCACTATTCTCAAGGATAAAGGAGCGTCGACTCTTTGTACTTTGGTATGGAGTGTTGTTTTACTTTTCCTTTTTGTATTATTTCGTATAAAATGTATTATTTATGGTACAAAATTTCAATTAACTTTATAAATAATAAAAAATAAATAAAAATTCTTTTTCGAAATTCAATTATTTTCAAAAATTTTAATTATTTTTTTAAAAAATTTTCTTAATTCAATGATTTTCAGTAGCTACTATTTTTTTAAAATTTTCCAAAAGAATTTTAATAAAATTCTACGCAAACATTTAATTATTTTCACAAATAATAAAACTCATTGCAAAATTTTAATAAAATTCTACGCAAAACATTCAATTATTTTCACAATTATAATAATAATCATTACAAAATTTTAATTATTTAAAAAATTTTTTGAAAATTCAATTATCTTTAGAAATAATTCAATTCTTCTCTGAAATTCAATTATTTTTAAAAAATTTATTAAAATTCTTGACAAAATTATACTAAAATTCTTGACAAAATTTCAATTATTATTCTCAATCATTTTTAAAAATTCAATTATCTTTAGAAATAATTAAATTCTTCTCCGAAATTCAATTATTTTCAAAAATTTTACTAAAATTCTTATCAATAATTAAATTCTTTCGAAGACTTCCATTAAAATTTAAAAAATAATTGAATCTTATCGAGAAATTTTTTTTAAATTGTTATAAAAAATAATTGAATTCCTACGAAGAAGTTTTATAAAAATTTTTAAACACATTTGAACTTCTGCCGAAATTTGCGGATATTTATGAAAATAATTGAATTTTTGCGAAGAATTTTATTAAGATTTTTGAAAGTAATTGAAGAAATGTAAAGAATCTTTTTATTTTCAATTCATGTTAAGTATTTTATTAAAATTTTTGAAAATAATTTAATTTTTACGAATTTTTCAAAGAAATCTAATTATTTTTGAAAATTTTAATAAAATTCTTGGCATAAATTCAATTATATTCATAAATTTGGAAACTCATAGCATGATTTCAATTATTTTAAATACAATTTTAAGTGAATTCCTGGAAAAATTTATTAATTTTAAAAAATTTTATTGAAATTCGTTGAAAGAATTTAATTATTTTCATAAATATCTAATACAAATTTTACAAGAATTCAATTATTAAAAAAAAAAAATTAATAAAATTCAACGCTAACTTTTTTTTAAGAAATAAATTATTTTTATAAATAATAAAACCCATCGCAGAATTTAAATTATTTTTAAAAGAATTTTTATTTAATATCTCAAAAAATGTAATTGTAGTTAAAAATTTTATTAAAAATTAAAATTCGTCAAATGAATTAAATTTTAAAAAACATTCAATTATTTATTAAATTATTTGTTTTTGTATTTAAATAATTGAATTCTCGTAGAATTTTCTAATAAAAATTGATTTAAAAATTAATTTTAATTCAAATTTTAGATAATAATTGAATATTAAAAGCATTACATTAATTTTTTAGAAATAATTGAATTTTGAAAAAGTTTCAAATTAAAATCTTTGAATATCTGAATTTTTTATATTTTTGACTAATAATTCTGTAGAATTAATTTTTTTGAAAAAGTTTAATTGAATTTTTGGTTAAAATTATTTTAAGTTTTTATTTTCTATATATATTTAATTGGAGAATTTCCGAAAAAAGAAAATTTTGTAAAATAGAATTGTAAAAAAAATGTATTTGAAAATTCTTGCAATGAATTTTTATGACATTTTTTTAAATAATTCAAATCCTGTAAAGAATTTTATTATTTATGAAAATAAATGAATTCTTGCATCGAATTTTATTAGATTTTTTTTTAAATAATTAAATTCTTTTGAGACATTTTATTAAAATAGTAGATTTTGAAAATATTCGAATTTCAGCAAAAAATTTAATTATTTGTGAAATGTAATTAAATTCTGTAAAATGTAATTGAATTGCAAAAATTTTTTTAAAAATAATTACATTTTTCGAGGAATTTATTTAAAATTGTATTAAAAATAATTGAAATCCTATAAAAAATTTTATTATTTATAAAAATAATTGAATTCTTACATAGAATTTTATTACATTTTTTTAAGTAATTGAATTCATGTGAAAAATTGTATTATTTATGAAAATAATTGAATTCTTGATAATATTCTTATAAATTATTGAATTTGAAAGAAATTTGAATGTTTCGAAAATCTTAATTCCTATGGAAAAATAATAATAATTAAATATTTATTAAAAAAAGAAGTTAGTGAATCAGAATATTCTTTAGAGTCAGAGAAAAAGAGAAAATTTTTTCTGGAAATCAGGAAAAAGTTAGGGAAAAACAAAATTAAATTTTTGTAGCTACTCTGATTATATTATTTTATATTATATAAACGTTTCAAAAACGTTGAAGAGCTTTGCAGAAATAGGATGCAAACTGCCAACGACCTGTAAAACGAGAAATACCAAATACCGTCGACTTTGTCTCTTTTTACCCGTTTATAGCTTCTTCTCGCTGAATATATATTTATTATATAGCTGTGTAACATATAAATATATTGTATATGGGTGACAGTTAATAAAAATTTTATTCTCTTCTTTTACGTTTGTAACACATTGACTTTAAAAAAAAAGAGAGAGAGAAATAAAGATAGGCAAAATAAACAGAAAAATATTTAAAGAAAGAATAATGAAAAAAGCGTCGTTTTAAAGGTATTTTACGCAGTAACATCTGCTGTTAGCGCATTACTTTTAAGAAAAGAGTAAACAGTTTCCGTCGTAAAACCAGTAATTGTGGCATTGTGCGCCAATGTAATTAGATTGGGAGAAAGTATTTCGTTTCCATGTGTTCTGCTTCTCTCGCAGAAAGTCCACTTTATTAGTTTCTTCTGCTTTAGGCGTTTTTTTTTGTTTTTTTCTCTTTTTAAATTATTCAATGATTTTTTTCTGATATTGTATTTTTTTTGGAAATTTTCCTTTTTTTGTATTTATTTTTTGTATTGGAAAATTAGTTTTCTTTTTGGGGTAAAATATTTATTTATTTTCCTTTTTTATTATCTTTTTTCCTTTTTTTTCTTTTTTTTTCTTTTTTTATTTTCTTCCTTTATTTACATTTTTTTTCCTTTTTATTTTTTTTATTGTTTTTATTTTTTTATATAGTTTTTTTTCTTGTTTTGCTTTTTCTTATTATTTTATTTTATCTACACGGGTAATTAACTTTTTTTTTCTCTATTTCAACTACCTGCCCGCCGCTCCCTTCTTCTAGCTATTAATTTGGAATAATTTCTCAATTTCTAAGTTGCCACGATTTTTATTATGGAGTGAGAAAACTATTCAGTGGGAGTCGTGAGTCATATAATTCTGCAAATTAAATCGTCGTTGCCTAATTTAGAACAATGAGAGAATTGACAATTGCTTTACATTCACATTGTGTGTATGTATATATATTTCGTCCTAATTTTTATCATTTCATTTTTATTTATTTCTCATTTTTTATTGCTCAGTTTTTTTATTTGTCGAATTTATTAATTAATTTATTTATTATATATTTTTTTTTTATTTTTTTTGTTTATAAAGAAGTTGTTTATTTATTTCTTATTTTTTATTGTTCAGTTTTTTATTAGTCGAATTTATTTATTATTTCGTTTGTTTATAAAGAAGTTATTTATTTATTATTTTTTATTGTTCAGTTTTTTATTAGTCGAATTTATTTATTAAATATTCATTATTTATTATTTCGTTTGTTTCTAAAGAAATATTACATTTTTTTTTAACTGTTTACTATTTATTTTACAGTTTCTTTTATTTATATTCATTTATTACTCAATTCTTTTGTTTATTATTTATTTTTTATTCAACTGTCTTTTGTTTATTTATTTATTCTATGTTTTTGCTGATTAATTATTTATTTAGATCTTTTTTGGTATTATTTATTTATAATACAATAATTTTTTTATTCTATAGTAATTTTTTTTATTTCTTTACTTTTATTTATTTTCATTTCTTTACTTTTATTTATTTTAATTTACTATTTTATTATATTTATTTTTTTTTTACTAAAAATTATTTTATCACACAATTTTTTTTAATTTTCTAATTTCATCTTTTAGAGAAAAAAATTGTTTTTTACACAACATGCGGCAAAATAAGAGATTAATTTTGATGAGAAATATCGTTTCTCTCTCTGTTAAACTTCTAAGCGTTTGGAATTAACGAAATAAATCGTGAATGACGCAATCGAGATTCTGGATAGTTTCGTGCGGCATTTCTGGAAAGTGTGTGAATTTTTTTTTCTTTTTCCTTGACTCATCGCGTCTCCTTTGCGGTTTTACATAAAGTCAAATCATTATGATAGTGCAATTTTTTTTCGTGAATCAGTTATAATAGAATTTACCGGTAATTTTTCTGTTTTTTCATCATTTATTTATTGTTGACATGTTTTGTTGTCATCGTAGGATAAATAATAATATTGACACTTAAATTTTTTTTTTATTTTTGGATTTCTTTTAATTTTTTATTAAAAAAATATTATAATTATATTTTTAGAATACAATAATTTAAATATTATTTTACATTACGAAATAAAAATTACATTCATAGTAACAAATAAATAAATATTAAGTTAATAAGAATAATAATATGAATAGTATAATAATATAATAATTATAATTATAAATAACGAAAATGATTATTTTAAGAAATAATTGTAAATAATAAAAATATATATGTTAATAACAAATAATTAGAAGTATTTAAAATGATAATAATTATTATAAATAATTATGTATATCTAAATGATAAATAAACATATTTTTTTATCTGTTTCCATGCGTTAATAATAAAAAATAATTATTAATAATATGCTGTCAATTCTATAAATAAATAAAAAAATGATAATAAGAAATAGTAAAAAATAAATAGATATAGAAAAAATAATGTTGTTAGAAAAAAATACATAAATAAATAAATTTGCGAATTTTTTTTTTTTTTTTTTTTTTTTTTTGTAAAAGAAGAAAAAGGAAAAATTGAAGTAAATAATGTCGCAAATTGATTACGCGTACTTCCGTTTCTTTTGTAAAACAGTCAAGGGCTTTCTATTTACCTGAAATAAACTAAAATTGCGTAACATCACTTTTACTTTGTTCTCTTCGCGTCTCGCTCTGTTATTGTTGTTATTTTTGTTATTGTTGTTGTTGATGATGTTGTTGTTTGTATTTTATGGGACAAAACTTTGGCCTCCTTGCGCGAATTCAGCAGAGTCTGAAAAAATAAATATTGTCGTCACTTTCATTGCAGTCAAGAAAAAGAAATATAATAATAATTTTTGTGTTTCAGAGTGGAACAAACTCGGACAGTGGACTTCCAGCCCGTGAAGCTGTTTTCGATGGAATTGAACAGTGAGTTTTTTTTTACCTCTCTTCTTTTTTCTTTTAAATAACATTTATTATGCAATCCTGCTAATAAGTTTCTTTTCATTCTAAATTTTTTTTTTTGCAATTCAATTATTTTTGTAATTTTCAATTAGAATTCTTCAAAAATTACGATTATATTTCAGAATAGTTTTCAGAAGTATGTAAACAAAAATAAAATGCATCAAAATATAAAATTTATTTCAATGAATGTTGACAAAATTTTCAATTGTTTCAATTATTTTTAAATTATTTTCGGAAATACAAATATTTAAAAAAAAATTTTAATTACATTTTTTTTTAAATTTCTGAATTAAATTACATTCAAAACTTGAATACTTTTTGTTAAACAAAAATTTGAAAACTTATTCTTATTTATTTTTCTGAAATTCTTCTTTAAGTCGATTATTTTTAAAAAAATTTTTAAAAAAATTCTTTGAGAATTTTAAAATTTATTTGTTGACAATTCAATTTACGAAATTTCGATTATTCGGAAATTCTTCAATTAAATATATATTTGAGAAAAACTTATTCAAAAAATTAATTTTACAGAATTTTTAGTAAAAAGTAGAAAAAAGAATATTCGATAAGATAATTCAATCTCTTGTTTGATATTATTATTTGTTTATTATACAACTTTTATTGTAATTAGACAAAGTCTATAAATAGAGAGAAAACAAGAATTTATAGTTATATAGGTGAATAGAAAAATTATTTTCATTTCAAAACTCCATTTATTTTTCTTTTTTAGGTTCTCTGTCAACAATACGGCTTTGTATCCGGAAATATGTGAGTGGTAAGTCAATATTAAGTTGAAAAAAACTCTTTATTTTTACTTTTTATGGTGATGAGAAACTTTTCTTTTTATATACACGATGATGACGTTTTTCTTTTTTACAGAAATTTTCAAATATATATTATATTTTTTAAATTATGTTAATATTAATTTCTCGAATTAACGAAACAAAAAATGGCGCAGAATTTACAATTTTTTTTTGTTATTAATTTTTTTTATACTGCTGATGATTTTTTTTTATGATAAATTTTGATTTTGAATTATTAAACATTTGAAATTAGTTATACATTAAATTATCAAATTCAAATTTATTGACTTGGATATTAAATTTTTATTTTAATATTTGACATAAATAAAATAAATGTAAGTCATAAATCGTAAATTGAGTTTGAATTTTTAGAATTTTATGTATGAGAATAAATTCTTCATTTTTTTTATTTAATGAATTATTAAATTTTAGATTTTATCTTTGACTTTGAATTCTTAATTTTTATTTTATTTTTGAGTTTAAATTCTTCATTTTTAATTTTTAAGTTTAACTCAAGCATTTAATTTAAGAAGCTTATTTTTTTATTAAAGTATTTAAAACTTTGAAATTTTAAATTGATTATCAATTTAAACATGAATGAAAATGACTTTATCGTCCGGAATCGTACAATCGCCATCTGCCAACAGTTTTGAAAAGTTTCTCGTTGATTTTACCGATCAATGGAAAGAAGCGGAAATATTTTAAAAATAGGAATTTATTTTATCAGAGAAAAATAAGTAGGAAAATATTGGATGTTCATTTTTTTAAAAAATTTATTATTATTTTAAAGTTTATTTACTTTTTATTTATTCTTATATTAATTTTACTTTTTACTTTTATTTATGTTTAATAATTAATAATAACAAAGAAAAAAAATAATAGTAATAATAATTTCAATAATAATAAATAATTTTAAATTATTAATTAATTGGTTTAATATAATTATTGTAAATTAAAAAATTAAAAAATTCTTTTTGAATAGAAAAATAAAAAAAGGAATAAAAGTTTTTTTATGATAAATTTGTAAAGAGGTTAAATAATTAGTGACAGTTTGTTTTTTTTCTCTCGTTCTTTTTGATACATGTGTAATTTAATTTATTTAATTTATTTAATTAAATTTACGAAAATCAATTAAAAAATTTTGGATATAATTTTTTTTATTAGAGAAATCTTTTTTTCTTTTTTTTTACTGTTTTTATTGCTATTTCCTTTTTCTGTTTTTTTTTTTTTTGCTGTTTTCATTTCTTCTTTTTTCTTTGACTCTTTTTTTTTGAGAAAGCAATGTTATCCAGTATTTTAAGTCGAACATTTTCACGTTTAAATTTACAAGCGAGTCAACAAATTAATTTGAAATTTAATGAGAAATTATTTAAAACGGAGAAAAAGTGTTTCTGTTCGGAGCCATTATTATTGTATCGAAGTTACACGTTGATTGAGGAGGGAAATGATTTTCAGGAAGTGCCAATTATTGTGCGAAAAATCAATGAAATTGGCAATTTTTTGGATCAGAAAATAATTCAGGAAACGGGAGATAAAATCGAGGTAGAAAAATAAAAAGAAATTTTTTGTTTAAAAAAATTCAACAACAAATAAAGTGCACAAGAGAAAAAACATTTATTCTTTCTGAACAACATTTTATTTATTTTTTTTCCATTTATTTCTTTTTTCTATTTATTTATTCATTTTTTCTACTTATTTTTTTATTTATTTTTTTATTTATTTATTCTATTTGTTTATTTATTTGATTTATTTATTCTTTTTTCTATCTATCTTTTTATTTATTTTTCTTTGTTTTAAAATCATTTTTCAAAAATTTCTAGAAAAATTATTCTCGAAATATAATTTTTTTCTTCAAATAAAAATTGTTTGTATTATTTTTTTTCCAAACAAATTTTTAATTTGGAATTTGGAATTGTTTCCGATTCTTTTTAAATTCAATTTTCATTATTTAAAATAAAAAGAAGAGTAAAAGAAAAATTGATAAATTTTCTCATTTTAAAAGGATACGAAAAAATTGACTGAAAATAATGCCGAACAAACAATAATAATAGCAAAAGGTTTACCATTGTCATTGAATATGGAAAATATTGATAAGAATGAAAATCGAATTGATATTAGTACCGAGGAGGGAACGGCAATTTTATATACTTCAGATTTGGAATTTTTGAAAAATACCGAAATTGAACAAATTCTCAAAAATTTAGATCCAAATTCAAATAGTTGCAGTAATTATTCTTATATTGAAAATGCAATAACGAATGAAATTAATTCTAGAGTCGCTCTTCAGGTATTTATATAAATACAAAATATTTTTAATATTATTTAATCCAAATAATATAATTTTTTTTCAATTATATAAAACTAAAATATATATTTAATAAATAATAATTTGATTTATTTATTTCAAAATATACGAGCAAAAAAAGATTATTAATTTTTTTAATAAAGAGAAATTAATTAATGATGTTAATAATTATAGGAAATTAATAATAATTACTTTAAATTAATTTCGTTAATTATTTTTTAATAATAATAATAACAATTAAAAAGCAAATTACCAATGCAGACACTGTCGAGAATAATTGAAATGGAAAATTTCAAATTTCATCAGGATTTTGCATTTAATGAGAAATCAGTAGTGCAAGCGAAAAATCGTGAAACGGTATTAAAAAAATTAGTCGACATTATAACAAAAAGTCGTGACAGTGAATCAATTATTGTTGGAATGGGCATTTTAATTAACGATCGTGTGAGCCCATTGAGAAATATTTATCGCGATCGTCTTCGTAATGAGACGTTGATTCGTTTAATTGACGGTGATTTTAGTATTACGCAATTAATCGACATTGTTGGAATTTTAAATCTTTGTCGTGATCCATTTTATAAGGAAACAATTGATTTGCTCTGGATTGGCGTCAAAGTAATTGTTATAAATTCATTTTTTGTATTTATTACTCTATTTCATTTTTCTATTATTTATTTAGTTAATTGTGAAGTCAGTTGTTTATTAATTAAGTTTAGTTATTTATTTAATTAATTAATATAGTAATCTGTTTAATTATTAAATAAATAAAAAATAAATAAGTAGATAACTACATTGACTAAATATATATTTACTAAATAAATAAATAAAAAAACAAAAACAATATTTTATTTACTATAAAAATTTATATATTTTTTTAAATTTTGAATTTTTCTTTTGCTTTTAAATTTATTTAGAAAAAAATTTTTTTTCGTTTCTTGTTAAAAATGATTAATTTTTCTAATGTATTTAAATATTAACAGATTAGAGAGAATGAAATAAATAAAGAAAATATTGTCTCACTGTTTAAAATTCAACACTATTTTCATGAAAGTAGAAATCTTTTTTTAACAATTCTCACATCAAGATTGAAAATAATTTATCCAGAATTGCCAGCACAACAAATTGCCGATATTTTGAATATTTTTCATTTAAATAATTTCAAAAATAATGAAAAATCATTTAATATTGTGAAAAATCTCACGAGCCAATGGATTCAAAATTATTCGATGCAAACCGAGGAGAAAGAATTGAAAAATATTATCGAAAATTTAACAAATATAAATTACGTTGATGAGACGATAATTCACGGTTTGGAAAAATATCTCGAAATTAATGAATCAAAAATTGAAGATCCCGAATTTATTTCCGCTTTAATGAAATACTGTAAAAAATGTCGATTTTCAAGTTTGAAAATTTTGGAATTTGGTGCCGAATATCTTCGCTCGCAAGTGAGATTAAAAATTATAACTATTTAATTATTTTGTTAATTAATATTTTTAGTTTAAAAATAATCTTATAATAAAATATAAAATTTATAAAAATAAATAAAGATAAAATATAAAATTTTTAATTTATAATTTAATTATAATTAAATGTAAATATTTTTCAGGGAATGAATCTTCCGATAAAATTCATCGCACCAATTTTCACTGTTTTCGGCTATTTTCCAAATAAAATTGAAAAGAATGATTTTATTTTCGATGAAATGAGAAAAATATTACAAGGAAAATTCACAAAATTAGATCTAAACAGTTGTTGCGATATTATATTGTCCTACATCTATGCTGGAAAGAAATTTGATAATTTTTTAAATGAAAAAAAATTTCAAGGCAAATTAAAGCGAATTTTAAAAATTAAGAAAAAAAGTGAATCACACAATTTATTGATGAAAAAAATACAGACAATAAATTCGATAATTACAATTGAATCGAGAAAAAATTTTAATAAAGGCAAATTTTTTTTCCCCAGTAATTATGAAAAATTTACAACACCATCGTTTCATGATTTACGACTAAGACAAGTGGTGAAAAAAATTTCACCTCTATTAATAAATTTTATTGGCAATAATAATCGATGTGGTTATGAATTGATATTTGCCGATTTGCCATTAATTGATATTTTTCATGTTGATATTCTAATATTTCCGGAGAAAATAAATTTACCGATTATTGAAATTAGTGCGGTGAATAGAATAAAGAGTTGTAAGATAATTTTAATTCATTTACCGGAACATTATTGTTTTGATGGGAAAGAATTAATTGGAGAGCAATTGTTGAGAATTCGAGTATTGAGGAAAATGGGATTTCAAGTTGCGAGTTTGAATTATGAATTCTTGTCTCGTATGAATTCTGTTGAATTGAAAAATTATTTATCGAAGCAAATTAATAGTGCCAAGTGATTTCATTTTGTTTTCTCTTGTCTTTTATTGTATATAGATAATATTTTTATGATTTGTAAATAAATTTCTGAAATGAAAATTAACGAATTTGTCTTTTTTGAGTTATAACTTTCTTTCATGGGGAGGAAAGAAATAACGAAATACATTTTTTTCGGGATTTTTATCCCCCCTTTTTTCAAAATACTGACATGTTATAGACAATTTTAAGATCTGGGATCGAGTTCAGTGGACAAAAATACATCGGAAACCACTCCAATATAAAAAATAAGAAAATAAATTTTTTTCGGGGTTCTTACCCCCACTTTTTTCAAAATCCTGACGTGCTAGACAATTTTGGGACCTGAGATCGTGTTCAGCGGTCAAAAATGCATTGAAAACCACTTCGATGTCAAAAATTAACGAAACAAATTTTTTTCGGTATTTTTACCCCCACTTTTTTTAAAATCCTGACGTGCTAGACAATTTTGGGACCTGAGATCGTGTTCAGCGGTCAAAAATGCATTGAAAACCACTTCGATGTCAAAAATTAACGAAACAAATTTTTTTCGGTATTTTTACCCCCACTTTTTTCAAAATCCTGACTTTTGACTAATTTTATGCAAATTCTAATTTAAATAATTCAATTCCTGAGAAATTTTTATTATTCATGAAAAGAATTGAATTTTTATTAACGATTTTATTGGAATTTTTTAAAATAATTTAATTTCCAGGAAAAAAATTTATTACTTTTAAAAATAATTGAATTCTTGTGATAAATATTGTTATATATAAAAAATAATTGAATTTTGCAAAGAATGTTATTAAAATGCCTCAAAATAAATGAATTTTCGAGAATAATTTTGTTATTTATCGACATAATTGAATTCTTTCAAAGAATGCTTCAAAATAATTGAATTTTCGAGAATAATTTTGTTATTTATCAACATAATTGAATTCTGGAGAAGAATTTTATTAAAATCTGAAAGAATAATTAAATTATTTCAAAAAAATTTAATTAAAATTGTATTGAAAATAATTTATTTCTTTCCAACAATTTTATCAAAATATTTGAAAATAATTGAATTCCAGTGAAAAAATTATAATATTTTTGTAAATAATTGAATTCTTCGAAAGAATTTAAAAAAAAACAGTTTTTTAAATAATTGATTTTTTCGAGGAATTGAAATTAAATTTTTAAGAATAATTACATTTTTTGAGCAATTCCAGTAAAATTGAATAAAAAATAATTGAAATCCTGCGATGAATAATATTATTTATAAAAATAATTGAAAAGTTGCAGAGAATTTCATGAAAATTTTCAAAAATAATTGAATTCCTGAGAAGAATTTTATTAAAATATTTAAAAAGAATTGAATTTCTGTGGAAAATTTTGTTATTTTTGAAAATAATTGAATTCTTGTTATGAATATTGTTAATTATGAGAATAATTAAATTCTTGTGATGAATATTGTTAATTATGAAAATAATTGAATTTTGAAAAGAATTGAATTTTCGAGAATTATTTTTTTTATTTATCGACAGAATTGAATTCTTTCGAGGAATTATTTATGTAAATAATTGAATTCTTGGAAAGAATTTTATTAAAATCTAAAAGAATAATTGAATTATTCGTTCGAATAATTTTTTAAAAATATTTCAAAATAATTGAATTTTAGTGAAAAAATTCTACCATTTTTGTAAATAATTGGTTTTTTTTGAGGAATTGAAATAAAATTTTTAAGAATAATTACATTTTTTGAGCAATTCCTATTAAATTGTATTAAAAATAATTGAAATCCTGGAATGAATTTTATTATTTATGAAAATAATTGAATAGTTGCAAAGAATTTTATTAAAATTTTCAAAAATAATTGAATTCCTGAGAAGAATTCTATTATTTATGAAAATAATTGAATTATTGCGAAAAATTTTATTAAAATGTTCAAAAAGAATTGAATAACAATAAGAATAACAATTTGATAAATATTATTTTAAATAATTAATTTTTTTGAAATATAATAAATATTATGAAAAATTTATTTTAAATAATTGAATTCTTTGTGGAAAACTTTATTTGTGAAAATAATTGAATTTTTTGATTAATTTAATTAAAATAGTATTAAAAATAATTGAAATTCTTCAATGAGTTTTATTACTTATGAAAATAATTGAATTTTTGCTTAGAATTCTATCAAAAATTTTTTTAAAAAATTTAATTTCCATGAAAAATATTATTATTAGTGAAAGTAATTGAATTATTGGGCAGAATTATATAAAAATTTCGTTAAATAATTGATTTTTTCGAAAATTTTTTGAAAATGCTATTCTAAATTAATTGAATGCCTGTGGAAATTTGATTATTTATGAAAATAATTGAAATTTGGATGAATTATTTTATTAATTTTTTTTAAATAATTGAATTCTTTTGCGAAATTTTATGAAAATACTATGAAAATTAACAAAATAAATTTCCACATTTGATCAAATGTGAAGAAAATAAAAAAAATTTTTCTTTAAAAAAAAAAATAAAACTAATGAATGAAATTTAAAAAAAATTGTTTCAGTCGAGTAATTAAATCGTCACAGGAAATTGAAGTTTTGAGATATGTGACAAAAATAAGTTCCGATGCGCACAAAAAAGTGATGAAAGTTGTTCGACCCGATTTAATGGAATATCAGGCGGAAGCTGCTTTTATAAATCATGCATATTCGGTTGGTGGATGCAGACACATGGGTTATGTTTGCATTTGTGGATCTGGTCACAATAGTTCTGTGCTGCATTATGGGCACGCTGGTGCTCCGAATAATAAGATTATTCACAATGAAGAAATGTGGTGAGTATTTTTTTTAAATTTATTTTTAACAATATGAATATTTTTGTAGTTTTCATTTATTTTTAACAATATTTTTCTAGTTTTTATTTGTTTTTAACAATATTTTATAGTTTTCATTTGTTTTTGGAGATTTTTACCTTTATCTTTGTTATCATATGTGATTTAACTTGAAACACCATTTACTTTACCGACAGAACATAGATTGGAAACTTAATTTTTTTTTCTTTATGGCAATTAATTTGAAGCGCGCGAAATTAAAATTTTGTTTTACAAAAATACTTTTTTACAAAAGCTGCGAATATATTTTCAAAATAAGATTAATCTAGATGTAAATAAATAATAGAAAAAAAATTGTATTTGTATAAAAGAGGAAACAAATTTTTTTTTAATTTTTAATATTAAAGAATAAAGAGTATTAAAAATAAATAGGTTTGAGAAATAAATAGAAAAATAAATAGGAGAAATAATAAATATATTTAAAAAAAAAATGAGAATGTAAAAAACAAAGTATAAATAAAAAAAGTAGGTTAAAAAAGCAAGGTTTCCAATCTATGTTCTGTCGGTAAAGTAGATAAAAAATATATTTGAAGAACAAAGAGTATTAAAAATAATTATGTTTGAAAAATAAATAGAAATAAAAAAAATAGAAGTAAAAATAAATATATTCCAAAAAAAAACAAAATATGAATAAAAATATTCAAATTTTTTTGGTTCGAATAAAAAAATAAATAAATATAAATTAGAAAAATTTTGAAAAAGAAAAAAATTTATTTAAAAAATTTCTCTTTTTTCAGTCTTTTTGATATGGGAGCAATTTACTGTGGCTATACGGCTGATATAACCTGTAGTTTCCCGTCGAATGGAATTTTCAGTCAAGATCAAAAATTGATATACGAGGCAGTGTTGCGTGCACGTGACGCAGTATTGAGTGCAGCGAAACCAGGCGTTTTTTGGACTGACATGCACTTGCTAGCCAATCGTGAAATGTTGATGGCGTTGAAAAATGGTGGACTCTTGATTGGCGACGTTGATGAAATGATTGCCGTGGGATTAAATGAAATTTTCCAACCCCATGGTCTTGGGCATTTATTGGGACTTGATGTTCACGATGTTGGTGGATATTTACCGGGACACCCTCAACGTTCAACAAAGCCGGGTTTGAGAAAATTGAGAACTGCTCGTCAATTAATGGCGGGAATGGTCATTACTGTTGAACCTGGCTGCTACTTTATTGATACTGTGAGTATTTTTTTTCTTTTTCATTCTTTTTTCTCTTTTTTTATTATTCCTCGTTTTTTCTTTTGTTCCATTTTTCCTTTATTTTTCTTTTTTCTTCATCATCCCAGGGTTGCCACAGAAAATTAATTAATTATTATTTAATTAGGTAATTACAATTATAATTTTAATTAATTAAAATTCAAAATTAAAATTCCGTGGCAATCCTGGAATGATGAAGAAAAAAGAAAAGAAAGGAAACATTTTAATATTTAAAATTAAATTAAAAATTAAATATTAAAAATTTTGTTTTTCCCTGATTTCCATAAACAATTTTGTTTTTTTTTCACTGACCCTAAAGAATATTCTGATTCACTCTAAAAATGATTAGATAGGCAAAAAAATTTTCTATCGTATTTATTTACGAATTTCTCTAATGGTCAAATTATTCGAAAATATTAATAACTTATTTTTTAAATAAATAATTAATCATTATTATTTTTTTGTTGGAATTCAAATTTTTCAAAACATTCAAATTCGAACTTTTTTGAATTTTTTTGTCTTCGACTCGGAGTGATCGATATTTTTATGTTCTGTAACATAAAAAAATATAATAAAAAAAATTGATAAAATTATTATTTTATATTATAAAAATATTTTTACTGTAACTTCTTCAAATATGTTTTTATTATTTTAATTCAGTTATTAATTTTTAGAATTGTTAACTAGAATTCTTCTTCAAATCAATAATTTTTAATAATTATTGACAAAGTTCTTTGAGAATTTTCAAATACATTTGTTTACAATTCAATTTTACGAAATTGAAAATTGAAAAACACTTTTGAAAATAATTGAAATTTTGACAAGAATTTTATAAAAAATTTTGAAAATGTCATTCAATCTAGCCGAAGAAATGTGCCATTTATAAAGATAATTGAAATTTTAACCAGAATTTTCAAAACATAATTGAAAAATTAAATTCTCTTGATGAATATTGTTATATTTTAATGAAAATAATTGAATTTTGCAAACAATTTTATTTAATTTCCTGAAAATAATTGAATTTTTGGGAAGAAATTTGATATTTATCAAGGTAATTAAATTCTTTCGAAGAATTGCGTTAAAATTTTTAAAATCATATTAAATCTGTATTAAAAAATTAAACTAATTTCAACAGAATTGAAATTAAAATTAAAAAGAAAATTATATCTACAGAATAATTAATTAAAATTTTGAAAAATTCATATTTACAGAGATTTTAATTTTGAAACCTTTTCCAAATTCAATTATTTCTAAAAATTAATGTAATGCTTATAATATACAATTATTATCTAAAATTTTAACTGAAATTCATTTTTAAATCCATTTTTATTAGAAAATTTTACGAGAATTAAATTATTTAAATACAAAACAGACAATTTATTGAATAATTCAATAGGTATTTTTTAAAATTTTAATTCTTTTTACGAATTTTAGTAAAAATTTTAAAAAAAATTTTATTTTTCGAGAAATTTAATTAAAATTGTATTAAAAATTCCTGTCAAATTTTCATTATTCATGAAAATAATTAAATGTTTGCGAAAAATGTTATTAAAATTTTGTTAAACAATTGAATTTCCAAGAGGAATTGTATTATTTATTATAATAATTAAATTCTGTCAACGAATTTTAATAACATTTTTAAAAATTAATTAATTTTTCCAGGAATTCAATTATAATATTGTATTAAAAATAATTGAAATCATGCTATAAGTTTTAAAATTTATGAATATAATTGAATTTATGCCAAGAATTTTATTAAAATTTTCAAAAATAATTAGATTCCTTTGAAAAATTTGCACAAATTCAATTATTTTCAAAAATTTTAATACCTAAGATACTTGAAATAAATTGAAAATAAAAAAAATTCTTTACAAGTCTTCAATTATTTTCAAAAATCTTAATAAAATTCTTCGCAAGAATTCAATTATTTTCATAAATATCAAAATTTTGTCAGAAGTTGTAATATTTTTAAAAATTTCTACAAAACTTTTTCGTAGGAATTTAATGATTTTTTATATAATTTTTAAAAAATTTCTCTATAAGATTCAATTATTTTAAAAAATTCTAAGGAAATTTTAGATTTCTTACCAAAGAGTCAAGACTTTTAAATAAGTAAAGTATTTTCCAAGAGCCAAAAAATAATGAAGCTAAATGCCATAAAAGACAGGAAAAAATGTTGAATTTTAAGAAATTCGGATTTTTGAATTTTTGATAATTTTAGATAATGTTAGATTTTTTACCAAAGGGTGGAGATTTTTAAATAAGTAAAGTATTTTTAAAGAGCACAAAAATAATGAAGCTAAATGCCATAAAAAGAAAGAAAAATGTTGAATTTTAAGAAATTCGTTTTTTTGAATTTTTGATAATTTTCGATAATTTTAGATTTTTTACCAAAGAGTCGAGACTATTAAAAAAGTAAAGTATTTTCTAAGAGCACAAAAATAATGAAGCTAAATTCCATAAAAGAGAAGAAAAAATGTTGAATTTTAAGAAATTCGGTTTTTTGAATTTTTGATAATTTTCGATAATTTTAGATTTTTTACCAAAGAGTCGAGACTATTAAAAAAGTAAAGTATTTTCTAAGAGCACAAAAATAATGAAGCTAAATTCCATAAAAGAGAAGAAAAAATGTTGAATTTTAAGAAATTCGGTTTTTTGAATTTTTGATAATTTTTGATAATTTTAAATTTGTTACCAAAGGGTAAAGGGTCTTTTTTGACTATTAAATAAGTAAAGTATTTTTCAAGAGCCCAAAAATAATGAAGCTAAATCCCATAAAAGAGAGGAAAAAATGTTTGTTGGTTCTTTTTTCATTTAGTACTTCTCTTTTTTGGCTTTTCTTTATTGTTTTGTTGCTTCATTTTTCTTTTCCTTTTTGTTTCTTTAATTTTTTTCTTATTTCATTTTGTTTTCTTCTTTTATTATTTTCTTTTTCCTTTAGTATTTTTCTTTTTGCTTCTATTTTTCATTGTCGTTTATTTTTTTTTTTACATTTTTTATTATTTTTACTTTCTTTTGTTTATTTCGTTTCCCTTCTTTTTTTATATTTTTTTTGCAAGTTTCTTGGTCTCTATCTTTTTTTTGTGGTTCTCTTCTTTAATCTTTGTTTTTATCTTTCTTTTGTTAATTTTATTTTCCTTTTCTTTTACTTTTAATATTTTTCTTCTTTCTTAAAATTTAATTCTTTTTACAAATTTCTTCTTTTCTTTTTTCCCATCTTTACTTATTTCTTTGTCTTTGTCTCTTCTTTTTATTTCTTTTCTTTTTAGTTTTCTTCTTTCTTTTCTATCACTTTTTTTTCCTTCTTCTTAAGTTTTCTTCTTTCTTTTCTGTCACTTTTTGTTTCTGTTTTGTTCTCTTTTCTGTTGTGTACTTTTTTTGCTTAAAAGATAATATAAAAAATAAAATAATGTAAATTCTTTTACAGCAATTGGACGCAGCTTTGGCTGATAGTGAACAGAGTAAATTTCTCGTCGCTGAGAAAATAAACCGATTCCGAGGATTTGGAGGTGTTCGAATTGAAGATGACGTTCTTATAACGGAAACTGGAGTCGAGAATTTGACTCACGTACCTCGCACGTAAGAATTTTATCAAATTTATTTCACAATTCCTACCCCTTTAGAATTTTTCTTTTCAATTTCAAATTTTATCAAAGAACATTGTTATTTTTAAAATTAAATTTTTTTTTCAATTATTGTAATTGTTTTATTTAAAAACTTGAAGGAAATGTGTATTTCTAATATTTACTCTTTTGAATTTGCGCAGAGTGGAGGAAATCGAGAAGTGGATGAGCGGCGACAGAAAAGCGATTATTTTACCTCAGAACGAGAGAATTGCGTAGATTAAAAAGAAAAAAGAAGAAGTGGTCCTGATGACGACAAATATTCTCCATTTTGGATGAAATATTTTCCTCCTTTCTTTTTTTTGTACGTATACGCAATATAAAAGACATATATTTTTTTTTATTACAATTATGAGATTCATTCACTGAAAAAAGAAATTTATTTGATTCAAATAAACGATTACTTGTTTTGTTTATTAGCAAATATTTGTTATTGTCAAATTAATATTATTATTTGTGTCAAATAATTTTTATTTGTTGCTGAATATCAAATAAATTATTTGTGTCAAATAATTTCTATTTGTTGCTGAATATCAAATAAATTATTTGTATCAAATAATTTTTACTTGAGTCAATTAAAAGAAAATTTGCTTTAAATACTGAAATTAATAATTCAAAATAGATTCTACAATTTATTTGATTGAAATAAAAAATTACTTGACTCAAGTAAATATTTATTTGACAATAGACAATTAATCGGTTATTCGAATCAATTTTCTTTTCAGTGTTTCTTAATAATTTTTATTCTTTAATATAAAATCGAAACAGACAACAATATATTGATAGATAGCTGCTAAAACAACGTGAAGTGAAATTTATTAAGAAAGAAATTTCATAGACATTCAAAATGAAAAATTACTTCAATTTTCGTATCTTTTTTGAGTTTTTTTTTTTTAATATAAAATTAAAAGAGAAAAGACTTTTTAATCGTAAAATGTTTTCTATCAAATTGATATACGGAGAAGAATTTTATTAAATACATAATAAATATGTAGCTGAAGGAAATTTTTTATTTTCATATTTAAATAATACAATAATACGCAAAGTTGAAGTACAAATTCTTTTCATATTTTCTTTTCTTAAAGAAGACGAATTATTGCAAAAAGTATAAATAGCAATTGCTAACGTCATTTTATGCTGGGGTTTTTTTGAAGAATAATTTCTATTGTTGTTTATTGTTATATAATAATAATAATGATTACTATTGAAAGAAGAATACATATATTTTGTTGAGTACAATTCTTGATATGAAAATATTTCTACAATAAAGTATCTTTAAGAAGGAAAATTGATTTTTACGTTTATATTTAAAGAACAAACAAAAATTTTTTATAGTATTAGAAGAAAGGTAAATTTAAATTTTAATTGTGTTTTCTACTTTTTTTTCTTAAAAGCAAAATGAAATAAACATTTATAGGTTTTCGTTTTTATTTATAATAATGAATAGAAAAAAACAGGAAGGAAAACTCTTTAAAGAATATATACTTTAAGTGTTTCTCTCAACTTTTCTCGGTAATACTTTAGTGTTAAATTTTATAAAACTTTTTCTATCCACAAAGATATTTATTTTCGTTTTTTGAAAAATTTCCCGGTATTTTCCCCTTCTTTTCTACTTTTTTTTTTATTGAAAGTAATTTTTTCCTTCCGTTTATGATTTTATTCAAAAATTTACGGAACACTGTAAATATTGATCTTGATTTTAAGATTTAGCTTAACTCTTTATCTGTAAATTTTGACCTAAAAATCTTTGTGTATTAACATTAATATTAAGATTATTTTCGAGTGTTGACCTAAATTTAATAATTTAATTTTAATTAGAAAATCTAAATTTTGAAAATAATATATTTTTTTATTTTTCACGAATAAGAAGAAGACTGTTTTGAAAATTCGATCAAGTATCAGTAGAAGAAAAGTGTGAGGAAGAGGAAAAAAATGATGATGGTGATGGTGAAGAAAGAGAAGAAATCTGTAGCTGAAATATTTAAGGACAACGTGGTGCACATTTTTCATCGCAAAATAAAACCAAGTAGGTGAAATAATTATAAAGAGTTAACTAACCAACTTATTAAATACAAATTATTAATTATTATATAACAGAATTTATTCTTCTCTGAAATTCAAAAATTTTCCGAAATTTTAATAAAATTCTTATCAATAATTATTAACAAAAATATTTCTCAATACAATGTTTTTTAATATCTACTAATTTAATAAAATTTCCCAAAAGAAATACAATTATTTGAAAAAAATTCTGTTAAAATTTTACGCAAACATTCAATTATTTTCATAAATAATAAAAATTTTCCCAGAATTTATTTAAAAAATAATTGACAAAAATTTTTAGGAAATAATAAATTATTAAATAAAATTTTTTTTAATTCTTCACAATAATTAAATTATTTTTATAAATATTATTTTATATAGGGATTCAATTATTTTTATAAATAATAAAATTCTTTTTATGAATTCAATAATTATTTTCATTAATAATAAAACTCATCGCAGAATTATTAAAATTTTTGAAAATAATTGAATTTCTGCGAATTTTTTTAAGGAATCTAATTATTTTTGAAAATTTTAATAAAACTCTTGGCATAGATTCAATTATATTTATAAATTTTAAACCTCATGACATGATTTCAATTATTTTTAATACAATTTTAATTTAATTCCTCGAAAAATGTATTAATTTTTAAAAATGTTATTAAAATTCGTTGAATGAATTCAATTATTTGCAAAAATAATACAATTCTTCTTGGACATTCATTTATTTAACAAAAGTTTAATAATATTTTTCGCAAACATTTAATTATTTTCAAAAAATAATAAAAATTTTACAGGAATTCATTTATTTACAAATTTGTTATAAATTTACTCTCAATAATTGAATTATTCACAAATTTTTATTAAATTTTTTCTCAATAATTAAATTTTTTACAAATTTTTTATAAATTTATTCTCAATAATTAAATTTTTTTACAAATTTTCTATGAATTTCTTTTCAATAATTCAATTATTTTCATAAATAATAAAACTCATTGCAGAATTTCAATAATTTTTAGTTCAATTTTAATCAAATTTCTCGAAAAAAATATAATTATTATTAAAAATTTTTTAGTATTTAAATAATTGAATTTTTATAGAATTTTCTAATTAAAATTTATTTAAAAATGAATTTCAGTTAAAATTTTAGATAATAATTGAATATTAAAAGCATTACATTAATTTTTAGAAATAATTGAAGTTTGAAAAGGTTTCAAATTAAAATCTTTATAAATCTGAATTTTTAAAAATTTTAATTTATAATTCTGTAGATATAATTTTTTTAAAATTTTAATTCCAATTCTGTTAAAATTAGTTTAATTTTTAATACAGATTTAATATTATTTTAAAAATTTTAACGCAATTCTTCGAAAGAATTCAATTATCTTATGATAAATATCAAATTTCTTCTCAAAAATTCAATTATTTTCAGGAATTTAAATAAAATTGTTTGCAAAATTTAATTATTTTCAAAAATTTTTATAAAATTCTTGTCAAAATTCCAATTACTTTCAAAAATGTTTTTCAAATTTTCAATTTTTTAAAATTGAATAAATTGTAAACAAATGGATTTGGAAATTCTCAAAGAACTTTGTCGAGAATTAGTAAAAATTATTTATTTGAAGAAGAATTTAGTTAAAAATTGTTGAATATCGAAAAAAAAATTGAATTTTTGTAAAGAATTTTATTATTTATGTAAATAATTAAAATCCTACGATTTTAACATTAACATTTTAAATTTCGATTTTATATAGCGTAAAAAGTAAAAACGTGGCTTTTTCACATGTTTCATTATTTATTTTGGACATTTTTATTTATTTTGGATTTTTTGACTTTGCGGACATTTTTATTTTGAATTTTTTGTACTTTGGACTTTTTTTTCTTGGATTTTTCGGTCTGAATTTTTTGGATTGGATTTTTTGTCCTGTAATCAGAATATTCTTCAGGATCAGGAAAAAAGTGAAAATTTTGCCTGGAAATCAGGGAAAAGTCAGGGAGAACAAAATTTAATTTTTGTGCCATCCCTAATTTATTATATTAATATGAATACCTCAATTTTGATATTAATTGTTAATATCTTTGAATATTATAATTATCGTTAGTATTTATTTACTATTAATATTAAAATGAAAAAATTTATTCTTCTTTTCTTTAGAATTTTTGGGAAATAATTGTTTAATTAACTGCTTAGCAACACGTTTCTTGTGCAAACATATATTGTATATGTATATATATAATGAAAAGTCGAAGAGCGTGGGTGCAAAACTGTAGCGCGATCTTGTTTCGAGCGCGGTGAACTATCAAACGTTTATCACTGTGCGCGAGTTTTACAAGATTCGCAGTTGCGCGATCGTCGCGTACGTGAACGGTACTTGATCATCCTCGAGACAGTAGTGTACCCAATGCCATTCCGATGGCAAGTTCACTTACACGCATTTTACAAAACACAATTAATTCCCCGAAAGCAACAAATTATAAACAAACAATTTATTAATATATTTCAATAAATTAATTATTCAAATCACATTTTACTCGCTCTCATACAATAAAATCAAAAAAAGAATCTCAAAAAATTATTGTTCGATATATTGCAAATATTTTGGAAATTTTAAATTTCTGTCAAATTTTGGCAAAAAAAGAAACGAAAAAAAATTCACTCGGGCGCGAAAATTTCGAATACGATCAGGTGAGGAGATAATTATCAGGAGATGAAGAATTACTAATTAAAGGAAGAAAGAATTATTAATCAGGAAGTGGAGAAATTATTTTCGAAAAGGAAAAAATTTAATAGGAGGTGAGAAAAATAATAATCGAAGAAAAAAAAAATTATTATCAGGAGGTGAAGAGTATTATTGTTGACAAGAGAAAAATTATTTAATCAGGAGGTGACTTCATCAATCAGGAGAGTTATTATTAATCAGAAGAGTAATTAATAATCAGGAGGTGTATTATTATTAATCAGGAGAGATATTAATAATTAGGAGTGTTATTATTAATCAGGAGTGTTAATGATAATCAGGAGTATTATTATTAATCAGGAGTTTTTATTATTAATCAGGAGTATTATTAAATTAAAAAATAAAACTAATTTTGAAGAGAAGAAAATTATTAATTTGAAGGTGAAGAATTTTATTTCCAAACAAGGAAAATTTTTAAGGAGGCAAAGAATTTTGAAAGAGGCAACAAATTATTTATTGGAAGTTGATAGTAATCAGGAGGCGGAGATTTTAAAATCAGGAGGTGAAAAATTGTCAAAGACGCAAAAATTATTTATTAGAAATTGAAAATAATTAGGAGGTAAAAAATTAATAATCAGGAGGCAAAAGTAATAATCAGGAGGTAAACTAATAATTAGGAGGCTAAAAATTATTTATAAGAAGTTGATAATAATCAGGAGGTGAAGAATAAATTAATAATCAGGAGTAGTAAACTACAAGAATGGAAGAAATAATTTTCACTCGGTCCTGATTATCAGGCTCTCCTAGTCAATCGAAAATTTAATTTAATTACGACAAAAATTTATTCTTTTTCTTTCCTCCCAATAATTGAATAATCAAAAATTATTCTATCGAATCAAACAAATAAATCAAAAATTTAATAAATATCTAAGGAAAGAAAGAAAGAAGGAAAATACATAAATTAATTAAATAAATAAAGGAAAACAAATAAATAAAGAAATAAAAAATAAATACAAAATTAATACAAAATAAATAAAATTAATACAAAATAAATACAAAATAAATAAAATTAATAGAAAATTAATACAAAAATTATTAGAAAATTATTAAAAAATAAATAGATAAATAAATAATTGTAAATATAAATAAATAGAAAAAATAAAATAACAAATAATTAATTAATGAAAATAGACAAAATCAAAATAAAATAAAATTCTCTGACAAAGCAAGATAATCAAAATTAATATCTAGTGATTATCTTTATTTCTTCATTTGGATTATTTAACAAATAGAAATTTTCGACAGTATGTCAATGATCAATTTTGGAGGAAGAAAAATTGGACCCACCGGAAATTAGATCAATTTTTCTTTTTTTCTTGACTAATTTTTGTAGGGGAGTAAAGACCCCTAGGGAACAAGTGTTTTATGAAAATATTTAGCCTCTGGTAAAACTTTGTATAAATATACACGTTGAAGACAAAAACAGGAGATAATACACACGTGAAGATAATAGAGAGAGAGAGAGAGAGAGTTTGGATTTTAATGAGATTATTTCAAGGGGGAGAAAAATAGAAAGCGAGAGGGAAGAAAAAAGAGAAAGAAGATAAAAAAGAAGAAGAAGGAAAAAAGAGAAGAAGGGAAGGAAAAAGAAGAAGAAAAATAAAGAAGAGGGCAAATAAGAAGAA
Source organism: Leptopilina heterotoma (assembly GCF_015476425.1). Taxonomy (NCBI): domain Eukaryota; kingdom Metazoa; phylum Arthropoda; class Insecta; order Hymenoptera; family Figitidae; genus Leptopilina; species Leptopilina heterotoma. The sequence continues at coordinate 182,192 of NW_025111042.1, forward strand.
CAAAAAAGTAGAAAAAGAAGAAGAATAAGGGATAGAAAAAGAAGTAGAAAAAGAAAAAGGAGAAGAAAAAAAAGAAGAGGGCAAATAAGAAGAAAAAAGAAGAAAGAGTAGAAAAAGAAAAAGTAGAAAAGGAAAAAGATGAAGAAGTAGAAAAAAAGGAAGAAGTAGAAAAAGAAAAGTATTTTCTACTTTTCTTTTCGGAAGAAGATGAAAAAGTAGAAAAAAGAAGGAAGTAGAAAAGGGACAGGAAGAAGGAAAAAGTAGAAAAAAATTTGGAAGGGAAAAAGAGGAAGAAGTAAAAAAGAAAATAGAAAGAAGGAAAAAGAGGAAGTAGAAAAGAAAAAGAGGAAGAAGTAGAAAAGGAAAAGTAGAAAAAGAAAAAGGTAGAAAAAGAAGTGAAAAAAGGTAGAAAAGGAAAAAGAGGAAGAAGAGGAAGAAGAAAAGAAGAAGTAGAAAAAGAAGAAGGTAGAAAAGGAAAAAGAGGAAGAAGTAGAAAAAGGTAGAAGAGAAAAAAAAGGAAGAAGTACAAAAAGAAAAAGTAAAAAAGAACAGAGGAATAAAGAAAAGAAGAAGTAGAAAAGGAATAAGGGGAAGAAGAAGTAGAAATAGAGGAAAAAGAAGAACAGAAAGGAAAAGAAGAAGAAGAAGAAGTGCCATTTGCACGTGTTTCGAATCAGTGACCCTCTTTTTGGATATATTTGTAAATTTTTGGTGATATTGGTGCGTCGTGGTTTTTTTTCTTTTTGGATGATATCGTGTGAGAAATTTTTGAACACAGAAGAGAGTATTGACATCGATCGGTATACGGACGTCGTGCGCCGCGACGCCCACCCTCTCCTCTCTTCCCCCACCCTTTTCTCTTGATTTCGTGCTCAGCAGCTTCTACTTGTCGTGCCCCACCTGCCAGTGGACTATTAGACTATTACGCCATCAGAAACACGCCTTGGAGAGTGTCGCACTCCGGTGGCATCGACTCACTCTCTTTCTCTCTCTCTCTCCCTCATTCTCCCTTCCCTCTCTTGCGCCTCTTTTTGTCTCTCTTCTCCACACTACTCAATAGCAGTAGCAGCAGCAGTCAGTGTCCCTTAAAGTCAGTGTGGTGTCGTCTCTATCAAATATTGTGCTGGTCAGGAACAATTCTGTCTCACTCTCTCTCTCTCTTCCTTAGTTCGTCGTTTTCTTCCATTTTAAAAAAAGATTTTTCTTATTTAAAGAAATTTTCTTTTCTTTTTCGTGAAAATTACTTTTTTTCACGAAGATAATTTTCACTTGACGAAAATATTTTCTTCTTTTTTTTGAAAGAAAGAATTTGTTATTCTTGAGGGAAGAAGAAATATAAAATTTGCTAGTTAATCAAGAAGAAGAAATTGAGAAAGTTTTATAAAGAAGGGAAGGGACAGAAAAAGAAAATTGGATAAAGAAAGAAAAAGATCAGATAAAGAAGAAGAGAGAAAAGAAAAAGGAAGATAAAAAAGAAATTAATGTGAAATACTGAAGAAAGAAAAGAAAAAGAAGACAAAAAAGAAAATAATGTGAAATACTAAAGAAAGGAAAGAAAGAGAGAAAAGGACATAAAAGAAGAGAAAGGAGATAACAAAGAAAAGAAGCTAAGAAAAAAGGGAGAAGTGAAAAATAGGCAAAGAAAAAAAGAAGAAAGAAATCAAAGGAAAAGAAGAAGCGAAATAACCGAAAAGAAGAAATAAAACAAAGTGAAAGAAGAAATAAAAAAAGGATTATCCAAACAAAGTGAAAGAAGAAATAAGAAACAAAGTGTGAAAAACGAAAAAAAAAATTATTAGTGAGAATAAAAAGTGAAATAAGAAACAAATAGTGAAAGAAGAAAAGAAAGTGAAAGAAGAATGAAAAAAAAATTCGAAAACAGAATTAGAAAACATTGAAAAAGAAAATTTTGTTACAATATAAAAATTATATTGAAAGAAGAAATAGAATATTAAATTGAATAAATAAAATAATTAACGACAAAAGAAGAAAAAAAAGAAGAACTAAAAGCGTAAAGAAGAAGAAAAATTGAAGATATAGAAACTAGACGAAAAAGTCTATATAAAAATAAATTAATTACAAAAATTTATTTGAAGATATAGTTTTGCTTTCAAAAGATAAAGAAAAACAAACAAACGAAGTGATAAAGAAAAGGTAAATAGTAAATTAACAAACAAAAACAATAGAAACAAAACAAAAAAATTCTACGAAATTACCAGGAAATAAACAAAAATATAAAACGTAAACAAAAAAAAGACGAATGAAAACAACAAATTTTAAAGAAGTGGAAAATAAAATTAAAGTTTAGAAAAAAATAGTTTTGATCATAAAATAAATAATTTGGCTATAAAATAAATACCATTAGCATAAAATAAATCCCTCGGTCAGAAAATAAATTCCTTCGTGATTAAATACATAATTCGGCCATAAAATAAAAAGTATATTGTCAAAAAGTAAAAATACTTTTGGTCATAAAAATACTATTGGTCATAAAATAAAAATACTTTTGATCATAAAGTAAAAATACTCTTGGTCATAAAATTAAAAAAATACTTCTGGTCATAAAATAAAAATACTTCTGGTATTTTTAACTATACTTTTGGTCATAAAGTAAAAATACTTTTGGTCATAAAATAAAAAGTGCATTGGCCACAAAAGTAAAAAATACTTTGGTCATAAAATAAATTAAAACAAAGTACAGTAGCCATAAAATATCTTGAGGATCAAAATACTTTGGTCATAAAATATTTTGACCCTAAAGCAACCTTGGTGATGAAATTACTTTGATTATTCAAATATTTTCTCTCTCTCTCTCAAAAAAGTGGTCATAAAATTTCATATTCATAAAATTCAATGGTCATGAAATACAATATTTATAAAAAAATATTGTTAAATCCTAAAATAATTACTGTCAGTCACAAATATACCAATAAATATTTTCCTTTCTTTTTCACTTGTTATCACTAAAAAGAAAAAAAATTATTTAAATACTAAAAATTTCAAATTTATCCAATAAAATACCTAAAAATTTAACTATCGTTAAAATTCATAAATAGGAAAAAAGAAAATTCTTCGATATTTTAAAATAATTCAATGCTTAAAAATATTTAATGGTTAATGAAATATTCCGATAAATTAACAACAAAACAAAAATTATTATATTTCAATAATTATGAATATTTGACGATTACAAGAATTTTTCCAAATAAAAATAAATAAAATATTTCAGAATTATTAAAATATATAAAATATTTCAGAATTATTAAAATAAATAAAATTAAATAAATATAGAAAATTAAAATTCACTTTTTGCTGTGAAAGGGAAAATTAAAATAATTTTTATTCTATTCCTGGAGGAAATAATTTAATAAGTAAACTGGAAATTTAATAGGAAGAAGTGGAGAGGAGGTGAAAGCAGATAAAGAGAAAGAAGAAGAAGAAAAAGAAGAAGACAAAAGGAGAAGAAGAAAAAGTTGAAAAAGAAGAAGAAAAACAAAAAGTTGATAAAGAAGAAGTCGAAAAAGAAGAAGAAGAAGAAAAAGTCGAAAAATCAACAGTTGATAAAGAAGAAGTAGAAAAAAAGAAGAAACAGAAGAAAAACCAACGGTTGATAAAGAAGAAGTAGAAAAAAGAAAAAAAACCAACATTTGATAAAGAAGAAGTAGAAAGAAAGAAGAAGAAACAGAAGAAAAACCAACATTTGATAAAGAAGAAGTAGAAAAAGCAGAAGAAGAAAAACAAGAAGTTTAAAAAGAAGAGAAACAAGAAGTTGATAAAGAAGAAGAGAAACAAGAAGTTGAAAATAAAAAGAAGTAGAAAAAACGGAAGAAGAGAAATAAAAAGTAGAAAATAAAAGAGAAGAAGAAAGAAGAATTTCATTCCATAAAAAGTGCAGAAGCATCTTCCAAATGATGATCAGCTCCTTCCGAAGAGTTCGCAAAAAATGAAGCTAAAAATCATCAAGGACCAAAATTAAGAAAAGAAGAAATTTTCTTCCTCAAACCTAATCTTCCATACTAAATTCCAAACAAAAAACAATATTCCAAAAATTTCATAATCTTCCAAGAAAGAAGAAGAAGAAATAACGAAAATGTTCTGCTTCCAAAGACCATTTTCCCGCACATCACGTGGCGTTGTCACAAATTCCCACACAAATTCCCAAACAACAAACAAGGACGATCATCCGGAAACAAAACGTCGCGGTTCCGAGGCAACAAGCGAGGGTTCCGGTTCATCGTCAATCCGTTATATTGATCAAGAATTATCAATATCCGGTGGTAGTAGTACCGACACATTGCCCGGCATCAAAGCCGATTATCTCGAGAATGATCCTTTATCGCCAGGTCCCGATTCCCTAATTATTACATCGCCCAGTATAAATGTAATTAAAGTCTCCAACGGTCATCAGGAACTTGTCCTACATCCCGATGTGAATTACGACAAGACATCACATCGCAACGATACAAACAATCATCATCATCATCATCATCAACAACAACATTCCAATAATCAAACAGAAAAAACTCGTTGGCGTAAAAAGCTTCTTCTCCGTATTCGCTCGTCGGACTCGTCAAATTCAAGTAATGGGGAATTACGCAGTTCATCCCCATCGCCAGCCAGTGAATCGACACCATCCTCAGGCGCATCATCATCACGTAATCCGGATTTAGATCGTCGTGATTATCTCAATGTTCCCGGTGCGGGAATTTTTGCGGTCAATGGAATTCCATTGGTTAATGGTTTCAGCGATCAGGAGGACGAGGAGGATGAGAAGGATCTTGAACTGGAGGAAGAGGAGGAGGAAGAGGAGGAGGAGGAATTTGATGACTATGATATTTGTAATCAGGAAACGGAAACAGAAGATGGCTCGTCAATGCCATCGAGTCCGGCTGCGGCGTCAACGGTGGGACTTAATTCAACGTCAATTCCTTACTATGGATTTTTATCGGTGAATGGCGGTGCAATGAGACAGGAATCAACGAGTACAAGTTCACCGCAATTATCGACGGATGTTAATAATCAAATGGATGAGCTGCCCGCTAAGGAGCCGGATACGGGAAGTTTGCGAGATGACAGCGACACTATTGACAGTAAATGTCTATTGAAACCGGATAATTTAGAAGCAACGGCTTGTTTACCAGTGGCGCGTTCGTGTCCAAATTTGGAACGACAGAGTGCTGGTTTTTTGAGTACGAGTGGATCGTCGAGTCCAAGTCCGGGACCGGCTGGACCACGTTTCAAGCCATTGGAGGAGGGCGACATTCAAGTTTGCTATCTCAATCATACACGCACACTTGTCAGTAAAATTCTGTCCAGTAAATTTTTGAGACGATGGGAAACGCATCATCTTTATCTCAACGATGCCTGCCTCTCTTCTAAAGCGGTGAGTCTTTACTTTTGAGTTATTTTCTATTTTATTTTTAAGGAGTTGATTATTTGATTCGATTGTGTACCGAGTGCGGAAAGAAGATGTTTTCCGCATCGGGTTTTTATGAAGCTGCTTTTAATCCATTCGCTCAGAAAAATTCCTCTTTACTTTGAAGATTTCGTTTTTTTTTTTATAGAAATGCACACGAAGAAAAATATATAGCAACTTTTACTACTTTTATAGTAAAACATTTCCGGTAACTTTTTACTATACATTTGGAGTAAATTTTGCTACGTTCGAAGAAAATTTTACTTCAAAGAACATATTTGGAAAAAAATTAGTAAAATTTACTTCGATTATAACAAAATTTACTCCGAAAGTATAGTAAAAGAACATATTTGGAAAAAAATTAGTAAAATTTACTCCGAAAGTATAGTAAAAGTTACCAGAAATGTTTTACTATAAAAGTATATGGGGTATATAGTAAAAGTTAATTTGTATTTTTCTCCACGCAGAATAAAAATTTGGCATGTACCATTTTCAACGTAAATTTAATTGTTCTTTCGAATGCTGCTATTAAAATTGAATTATAATTAATATTTGAAAAGTTATAAACAAATTATTACCGAAAAACAAGATTTTTAGAAAAAAAAAATTTTTTTTAGCCTTTATTTTTACAAGCGCATACACTTAAATCTTAAAATATCGCTATACAAAAGTCTGAAACAATAAATTCCTAATTTCAAGATGGCGGACGCCAATATGGCGGCTAAAGCTTGAAAAATGTTCCAGAAGAAGAAAAACTATAAAATACTAACATATGAATTCTAAAAAAAACCTTAAATTTTTTTCTATTTCTGACAATAATTTATTTTTAATAACTTAATTGAATTGAATAACTAATTAGTTTCAATTTTAAAGATTTTGACGCACTTTTTTGAAAGAATTCAACTATCTTAATAAATATTAAAATTCTTTTCAAAAATTCAATTATAATTTCAAAATTTTTTTAAAAAATTCTCGTCAACATTTCAATTATCTTTATAAATAGCAAAATTCTTCGCTGAAATTCAATTATATTTAGAAATATTTAAAAAATTCATTGTAAAATTCAATTATTTTTATTAAATAACAATATTCATCACAAGAATTCAATTATTTTTATTAAATAACAATATTCATCACAAGAATTCAATTATTTTCAAAATTAAGAAAATTCTTTTCAGAAATTCAATTACTTTAAGAAAAAAATCTAAAAAAAAATTGTTGTCACCATTTCGATTATCTTTATAATTGAATAGAAAAATTCTTCGACAAAATTCAATTATTTTCAGAAATTTTAATAAAATTCATTGTAAAATTCAATTATTTTCAAATAAATAATAATATTCATCAGAAGAATTAAATTATTTTCAAAATTAAGAAAATTCTTCGCAAAAATTCATTTATTTTCAAAAAATCAAAAAAAAAAAAAAAAAAAAATTGTCACCATTTTAATTATTTTTATAATTAAATAGGAAAATTCTTCGACAAACTTTAATTGTTTTCAGAAATTTTAATAAAATTCATTGCAAAATTCAATTATTTTCATAAATAACAATATGTATCACAAGAATTTAATTATTTTCAAAGATAATAAAATTTAATTATTTTTAAAAATTTTAATAAAATTCATAGTAAAATTTCAATTATTTTCAAAAATTTTAAATTCTTTCATGCAATTCAATTAAAATTATATTGAAAATAATTTAATTCTATTATAAAGAATTGTATAAAAATTCAAAATTCTTGTCAATAATTGAACTATTTCGAAGAATTCCATTAAAATTTTTTAAATAATTGAATTTTATCATGGAAATTTAAAAAAAAAAATTTTTTAAATATTTAAACTTCTGCCAACATTTGGATATTTATGAAAATAATTGAAAATTCTTGCGAAGAATTTTATTAAGATTTTTGAAAATAATTAAAGATTTGTAAAGAATTTTTTTTATTTTCAATTTATGTCAAGTATTTTATTAAAATTTTCGAAAATAATTGAATTTTTGCGAATTTTTCAAAGGAATCTTATTATTTTTGAAAATTTTAATAAAATTCTTGGCATAAATTCAATTATATTCAAAAAATTTTAAAAATTATAGCATGATTTCAATTATTCTTAATACAATTTTAATTGAATTCCTGGAAAAATTTATTAATTTCTTCAAAATGTTATTAAAATTCGTTGAAAGAATTCAATTATTTTCATAAATAATATAATTCTTCTTAAGAATTCAATTATTTAACAAAATTTTAATAAAATTTGTCGCAAACATTTAATTATTTTCATAAAGAATACAAATTCCCCAGGAATTTAATTATTTACAATTTTTTTTTTTATAAATTTCTTCTCAATTATTCAATTACTTTTATAAATATTAAAACTCATTCAAGAATTTCAATGATTTTTAATACAATTTTAATCGAATTACTCGAAAAAAATCAATTTTTAAAACTAACAAACACTATTATATTAAGAAATTGAGAGAAATTTTTTGAAAAAATTTTAAGTAAAAACTAAATTTTCAGTTAAAATTTTTAAAAAAATTAGTTTATTTTTAATAGATTTAAAGAATTTAGTCAAACAAATTGAATTATTTTCGAAAAGTTTAATAAAACTCTTTAAAAGTATTCCATTTTTTAACAATATTTTAATAAACTTTAAAAATGAAATTATTACCTAATTACAAATTATTAACAAAATCACATTAATCACCTTTGTATTTAATAACTGGTTTACTAATTAATTTATTTAACCAGTAAATTTATTTTATTATTTACAAATTTATTCAATAAGTAGATTGTTAATTAATCTGTCTCTTCATCATTTTGTTTATTGATTAATTCCTTTATTAATAAAATTTTCCAATTCTTAACTTACTTATAAATTTAATTCGTTTATTAATTAATAAACTGATCGAATAGTAAATTAATTAATTTGTCTTTAGGTGACAAATTAATTAATTTACTATTTGAGCAGTTTATTAATTAATAAACATTAAGAGTAATTGTTAAAATTTTAATTGAGTAAAAAATTAATTCAGCGAAATTTTTCTTTAATAAAAATTTAATTTAGCTTAATTTTCATTTATTAAAAATTTAGCAGGAAAAAAATAAAAATAACTAAACATAACCTTAAATTATCGGCGATAATCATGAGACGGATTATTATTATCATCATAACAGAAAAATTTAACAATATATTTTTGAAATTATTCGTTATTGCAATATATTCTCAATCAAAATAAAAAAAAACGGATTCAACTTTGTTCCCTCTCGTTAACTTGAAACTGTTTTTCAAGCGCATATTCCACTAATAATTGAACTTTCCTTTTTGACTCAAAGGCCAGTATGCTTTGCACAAAGCTTTTAAATCTCAAATGGCCCCAATAACGATTTTCCCTCTTTTTTCATTCGCGAAGCTTTATTAAAAAAAAGCAAAAAACAAAAAAAAAATCTATAAATTTTCACCTCTAAAAAATACACTTCAAATAGAAATTTCATATCAATTTTCGTAATTATTTGAAATAAATTTTTCATTACTATTCACGCATCACTTTTAAATGAACTTTTTTTCCTTCTTATACATTTCTTCTTGAAATATTGGAAATTTAATATTTCCATCCGCAATTGTATTTTCAATTTTATTAAAGTACTTTTAATTAAATATAATTTCAATAAAAAAAAACTCCAATTAAGTAAAAGTTGGAAAATATTTAAAAATTCAAAGAAATAAATTTTATTCATTGAATTAACGTTGTCAATAAATTTTTCGTAATGACCTAAGCATTTGACCTAAATTTGACCTAAACGATAAGATTGAATTTATAATTCAACCTAATTTTTGAAATTATTTTTATCTCTGTAATTTTGACCTAAAATTTTCAAGTGCTTCCACTTTTTGGTCTTGACATTGGACCTAAATGTTAAAATTACATTTTCACTTGACCTAATTTTTTGAAATTAAATATTCCTATTCAATTACTTTCGCGAATTGACCAAATTCTTATTATTATATTTTTATTTAACCTAAATTTAAAATAATTTTTTTTCTTAGTTTTGACCTAAATTTTGCTATTACTTTTAACCTAAAATTTTTCAATTAATTTCGCGATTTGACCTTGGATTTGACCAAATTCTTATTATTACATTTCTACTTGACCTAATTTTAAAATATTTTTTCTTAGTTTTGACCTAAATTTTTAAAATTAATTTCGCGATTGGACCTCGGATTTAACCAAATTCATATTATTACATTTTCATTTGACCTAATTTTTAAAATAATATTTTTTCTTAGTTTTGACCTAAATTTTGCTTTATTGACCTGTACATTTGACCTAATTTTTAAAATAATATTTTTTCTTAGTTTTGACCTAAATTTTGCTTCATTGACCTGTACATTTGACCTAAACTTTTAGCATTTTACTTTTATTTGACCTGTTCTTTAGTAAATATATATTTTTCTTTATCTATTGACTTTGACCTAATTTTCAGTTATTATACTCGTTTCTTTATCTGTGAGGATAAATTAAAAAATTTATGCAAATTTCTTCTTTATTAATAAAATGTGTCAGTTTGAAAATAAAAGAATTGAATATAAACTTTTATTGAGAGGAAAATTAATAATAATATTTCTCAATATATTTAATTGATGAAATTAATTTTCGAAAAATAGAATAATAATGACGTTCGAATTATTGGTTTTTGCATGATTGACATTATTGAAGATCGAATTTTATAGCGTTTGCGTTCATATTATTATTAAAATGGCAAATTAATTGAATCTTCGTTAAAGACGTTTTTGCAATTAATTTTGCTTTTTTGTTAATAATAATAATAATAATAAAAGCTTGAAAAATAATATAAAAATAATTTTAATAATGAATAAATAAATAAATAAATAATAAATAAATAAATAGGTATTTAAATAATAAAACAAAAATAAAATTTTTTTAAAAATTAAAAACGTTTAAATTAAAAACGTTTACTAATAAAATTTTCTTTTAAATTTTCTTTTGCTTTAAAATTTTCCTTGCAAAAAATACCGAAGTTAATTAATTAATAAATGAGGTGAAAAAGTTATTTTCCAACTATTTTTGTAAATATGAAAATTACTCTACAAAAGTTAAATAAATGATTTTACATTTTATTATAATTATTAATTCAATGCTTGGAGAGACGAGTGGAGAAAAAAAATTGTAATGAAAAAAAAACAAGTTACGTATATCAAAAATAAATTCCTGTCACCTTCATTTAAATAATACTTGCAAATAATTTCATCAACAAACTTTAACCGTATCACGACAAACAACAACGTTCTCAATAGATTATTGTGTTTAAATATTGTATGTAACAACGTTCATTCAAGAAAATTGCGCAATTTTTTCACCTCATTCTCAAAACAGCAAAAAAAAAGGAAAAAAAAAGTTTATTTTAAGAAAAAAAAAGTGAATTATAAAATAGAATTTAATTTTTTAATTTTTAAGTAATTTTCGTTTAGAAAAAAAGAAGAATATTAAAAATGAAAATTGCTCTTCTAAAATAGAATTTGTTTAAACAAATTAATTGTTTAATTTGTTTAAAACTAATTTATTTAAAAGTAATTCGTCTAAAAATAGTTTGTTTTAAACTAATTTATTTAAAGAAACCGTATTTGTTTAAAATTAATTTATTTAAAAATACATTGTTAAAAACTAATTTGTTTAAACTTTATTTCTTCAACATTAAAAATTAATTTGTTTAAAAATAGTTTGCTAAGACTAATTTGTTTTAAAAAAACTGTATTTGTTTAAAATTAATTTGTTTAAAAATAGTTTGTTTAAAATTAATTTGTCAAAAAGTAGTTTGTTTAAAACTGAAATCTATTTATAATTGTACACTTTAAATTTATAAATATAAATTAATAATTAAAAAAATTATTATTACTTTTGTGCAATAAAATTTATTTAAATAAATTTAAAAAAACAACAAACTACCAGATAATAAATTATTTTGTTTAAACAAATGCGTTATGATTAAACATATTGACAAGAAAATCAAATAACGAAATAAATTCCGTTATTTAAGAAGATTTTATTTTTAATACAAATATTTAAACATCGCGCAATTGTTTAAACGAAATCTATTGTTTAAACAGATTATGATTGTTTAAACTAATATTTCAACACAGTGTAAATTGTTTAAATAAAATTGAATATTTTTTAACAATAAAAATCAAGAACAATATTATTTGTTTAAACAAATAAAAGATATTACTATGAAAACTATTTTTAGTATAAATTATTATTTATTTATTTATTTATTTATTCAATTTTATTATTATTGTTTATTGTTACTGATTTTTTTGTGCATAGAGACTTTTCGCAAATTTGTTACTATAATTAATGAATTTTTTTTTTTTTAGTATTATTATTACTTCAATTTTTTTATTATTATTTTTATTATTAATGAATTGTCGTACAGCGTCATACTTTTAAATTAAAATGATTAATAATATTAATAAGAAAAAAAAAATGCCAGACGTCACAATGACTGTCTTATGATAAGGGACAAAGAGATAATCATGGTTAAGGAAATTGATGAGGAAACTTATAAGGAACTAGTTATTAGCTGATATAATTAATTAAAATACAATGTAACTGTGTGAATGACCAACATCTCATGATGACTTATTAACTATTAACAACACGTGTGTGAATAAAATTTGATTTTTTATTTCTCTCATTAAAAGAAAAAAGAAGACAAATTGCGCGTAGTATTTTTTTGCAAAAAAATCTTTGAATGTGGAAAGAAATTTTCATTATTAACAATTTTCAATATATGTTTGTAATTAATAATTATTTATTATTTTTTTTATATTTTTCATTAATTTTATTTTAATTAATGATTTTTTGTTAAATTTTTATTTATTAAATAAATCAAAAAATAATTAGTAATAGTAATAATTAATAATAATAAGAATAATAATAATGATAATAATAATAATAAAAACTGTTAAAATTATTTCTTATTAAAAAATATTTTTGTTTAAATAAAACTGATAAATAAACACTTCTGCGTCTTTTGTGAAAATAAAATGAAAATTGCTAATTAATTTTACGATTAAATTTTAGGTATATTTTCTCGAGAAAGAAATAAAAATAATAGTTTCGGAATTGTTTTTCTTCCTTTTGGTTTTTACACGGAAAAATTAATTTTGAAATTTGCAATTCGATGGAAAAAATATTTTTGCTATGATTTGTTGGAAAGGAAAATAAAGACATTTCATATTATAAATTAATTTTTTTTGCTCATTATTTTTAATAAAAATATTCATTTTTGTTGTATAAATCGAAGAAAAAGAAATGATTTTAGTGAAAAATTTTTATTTAAACGCGAAATAGTTTTCTTTTTTTTTTTATCAATGAAATGAATTTGTCATTTGGCTTAGCGTAAATAGTGTAATTTAAACATTTTTGTCAAAATGCCAAATCAAATTAGAACATCTTAATGTTCACAGTAGTTTGCTACTATATATTATAGTTTTACGATAATTTTGGAATGAAAATTTTCTTTGAAAATTTACGATAAAAAGTGTTTTCTAAAAAATATTTTTCATTGACATACAGATTTTTAAATTTGTTTTTATTTAATTTAATTTGTTTAGAATGGTAATTTGTTTAAACAAATTAAATGATTGTTTAAATATTTATTTAAATAATTAGAGTTATTTAAAGAAATTTTGTTTATGTGTAAAAAAATTAATGACTTAATTATATTTGTTTCAAATTTTAAATAATTTGTTTAAAAATTTATTTGTTGAACAATAATTTGTTAAAAAATAATTTATTGAACAATAATTTGTTAAAAAATAATTAGTTTAAAGTTAATTTGTTTTAAAAAATTTTAATTAGAATTAATTTGTTTGAACATAATTTGTTTCAATACTAATTTATTTAACAATAATTTTATTAAAAATAATTTGTTTAAAGACAATTTCTGTCAAAATAATAAGTTTAAAGTTAATTTGTTTTGAAAAATTTTAATTAGAACTAATTTGTTTAGGAAAAAAATTTATTTCAAAATTAATTTGTTTAAACATAATTTGTTTCAAAATTAATTTGTTTAACAACAATTTGATTAAAAATAATTTGTTTAAAAATGATTTGTTTTAAAACAGTTTGTTAAAAGTTAATTTGTTTAACTTTATTTGTTTAAAAATATTTTTTTAAAATTAATTGGTTTAAAAATAATTTGATTAAAAATAATTTGATTAAAAATATTTTGATTAAAAATAATTTGATTAAAAATATTTTGATTAAAAATATTTTGATTAAAAATATTTTGATTAAAAATATTTTGATTAAAAATAATTAGTTTAAAAATAATTTGATTAAAAATAATTTGTTTAAAGATAATTTGTTTTAAAATAATTCGTTTAAAGTTAATTTGTTTCAAAATAATTCGTTTAAAGTTAATTTGTTTCAAAATTAATTTGTTTAAACTTTATTTGTTTAAAATTAATTTATCTAAAGTTAATTTGTTTGAATTCAATTTGTTAAAAAATAATTTGTTTTAAACTATAATTAAAAATAGTTTAAAAAATTTTTTTCCTAAAAAAATATTTTTGCGAACATAAATTTTAATTAAATTTTATTTAATTTATATATTTAGGTACTGAAAAGTAATTAAAAATTTTAACTACTTGTAAATTTTCTATTCATTTTGTGAGGAATTTTATTTTTATTTATGGTTTTAATTTAATTTTTAATATTAATAAAAAATTTCTTTTTGATGTGAACAAAAAATTATTGAGAGTAATTAGAAGTTTATTTTTGTCATGATTGAGTATGAGAATATAATTAAGTGGTAGTCGATAAATTTGAAATTAATTTTTCACACACATAAAAAAAAGAGAAAAGAAAATGAAATAGAAAAATTCTTGATAAATTAATTTGAAAATGTAAGAAATAGTTTTGTTGTCTCGTCTTTGATTTTAATTGACTTTATAAAATGTGAGGATTAATTTAATAATATAATATATAATAAATGTAATTAAAAGCAATTATTTGTATTTCTATAATTTAGTTGAGTTTCTGCATTTGGGTTAGTCACAGAAACTGGACTAATTACTTTGACGTCATTAGACACCTTACATAATTTCTATTTATATTTTGCAGAAATACTATTGTTTTCAATAATGAAATAAATTAAATGAATGTTCACTTTTAGTTTTGTCATTCATAATGAGGGAAAAAAGTGGCTCTCAACTTTTGTTTTTAAATAACAATTTAATTTTTATTAAAATAAACATTTTTTCGAGTTTGTTTTTAAAGAAAAGATTTCTTTCAGTTTTTTTTTATTTTTCAAAGGAGTTACATTTTTTTCGGTTAGTATAAAAAATTAAAAAAAAATTTTATTCTTAAAATTTTTGGAATAAAACATTTATTTTAATTCTTGAATTTTTGAGTTAAATTTCTCTAACAAAATTTCCAAATTTTTTATCTAAAATTTTATATTTACTATAAAATTCGTAAAAATTTTGAAATTGAATTCATTTTATGAGTCAAAAATTCCTTAGGCTAATAAAATTATTATTGTCTATTTAAAAAAAAAATTTGTAAATAAAAATTTTCTGGGTCGTTGTAATAATTTTCATAATTGTAAAAAAAAATTGATTTGATTCACAATCATAAATAATAAAGCTCGCACGACAAACTGCAGTGGGTACGTGACTCTTTGTAGTTGCAAGTTTATCATTACGTCACCGCAATTAAGTTTTGTTTTGCTTGCAATGCTGAAAAGGGTCAATTACTCTTTTCGTGTATAAAATCGTTTTGCTGAGTTCAACAGAATTATAAAAAAAGAAAGAAAAGAGTTATTTTAAGAAATTGCTACGAAAAAAGCAAGAACCTTTCTGTCTGTCGTGTTAGAAATTTCTTTTTTGCAAAGAATTTAATTATTATAATTAATTTTTGATTACAATTAAATTTTGTAATTTATTCTAAGTTTCATAATTTATTATTTAAATTTTATGATTTATTATATAAACTAAGCAAATCTAATACTAAATTTTCGTTGCCATTGTTAATTTAAAAGATTTTCTTTTTTAAATTTAATGAAAAATTTTCAGTTTTTAAAAAATATAATTTTTCTACCAGTTTTTCTTTAAAAAAAAATTATTTTCCAAATTGTCAATTAGAATTCTTCAAAAATACGATTATATTTGAAAATAATTTTTAAAAGTAAACAAATAAAATTCATTACAATATAAAATTTATTTCAATGAAATTTGAGAAAATTTTCAATTGTTTCAATTTTTTAAAATTATTTTCAGAAATACAATTATTTTCAAAAAAATTGTAATTACATTTTGAAGAAACAAATTATTTTTTTGGAATTTCTAAATTAAATTATTTTAAACTTGAATAATTTTTGTTAAACAAAAATTTAAAAACTCATTCTTCTTTATCTTTTGACAGGAATTAAAATTTCAAATAATTTCAATGAAAAAACTTTTGAAATTTAATTATCTCTGAAAATTGCAACTGTAATTGTTCCAAAATTCAATTTTTTTTTTTTAAGAATTTTTGAATAAAATTTATTATTTAAAACTTTATAAGAATTTTTAAAGAAGAATAATGTGATTTTCTGTTAAAATCCTTTTAATATTCAATTATTTTCTAAAATTTTAACTTAAAAAATAAAGTAAAATTTTACAAAATTTCAATTTTTTAAAAATTATTTTCGATAATTTAAGTATATTTTCAAAAAATTTTAATTACTATTTTTTAAAAAACTTCATTTTTTCAGAATTTCTAAATTAAATTTGTCAAATTTTAATCATTTTTGTAAAATAAATATATTTATATACTTTTTGTTTTGTATTTGCTTAAAATTTCGAAATACTTTCAATATAAAATCATTAGAATTTCAAAGATTTCAATTTAAAAACTTTTTGAAATTTATTTATTTCTAAAGAATTTTTTGTTGATAATTTTACACTAGAAATAAAAATAAAATTTTTTCAAAAAAGTGACGTAATTGGTAGCTTTTATTACATTTTCCATAATTAGTGAAATATAAAGAAATTATTGAATAATAAATGAAAAAAATATTTGATTAAAATTAAAATATTGTTGACTTTGTAAATAATTGGATATTTAGTCTTAAAGTTTTGAAATAGTTTTCTATTTTTATATTATTTTCATTATTATTATTATTATTATTATTATCATTATCATTATAATAATAATTTTTTTTTATTTTATTTTTATTATTAAATTATCATTATAATTATCATTATTTTTTTCTATCAATTCTTTGACAACTTGAATGAATTTAAATGTAAAGAAATTCTATACTCGAATTAATCCGACAGGTGTGTAGGCGTATTATATATATATATTTGTGAAGATGTAATGAGCTTTCATTGTCTTTTATTGTATTTCTTAAATCGTTAATATTAGAAAATATTTTGCAAAGGCTTTTTTAAAACAGCTTTTTCTTTTTTTTTTTTGTTTGTAGAAAAACTTTTTTATATTTATGACCTTTTACAATAAATTTCAGTGTTTTTTTTTTGGTTTTTTTTATATAATAAACGTCACGAGGAGAAATTCATTACTTTTCTTTATTGTCCACATTCATGAATTATGAGTTGGAAAAAAAAATTTCTCCTTGAAGAATAGTTTAGAAAAAATATGATTAATATTTTCTTAAAATTATCATTATTGATTTTATTTGTTTGTCTAAGGAATAAAAGTTTATTAGTTTTAAATTTATTACTTTCACTTTGTTTTAATAAGGTATTTTTTATTTTGTTTTATTAACTCCGCGAAAAAATTTAACTCTAATGGTTGAAAATTTTATTTTAACTCACTTAATTTTAACTTCCGGCAATTTTTCACTCTCGTTAATTTTATCTCCCGTTAATTTTTACTAGTATCGTTAATTTCAACTCCCGTTAATTTTTACTCCAGTTAATTTTAACTGCAACTAATTTTAAATCCCTTTTACTTTTACTCACATAGTTAATTATTATTTTATATTTATTATTTTTATTATTATTTTTTTTTAATTATGCTTGTTAAAAAAGTATTCGGAGATAAATTTTTTATTACAATAAATAAAAATAACTCGTAATCATTTTTTTTTTCTTGTAAATTTTTATGTACATGTAGAATTTTCTTTAATTAACATGAGCGCGTAAGTTGAAAAATATTTCATTGTGAATTTTTTTTTTTTCTATTCTTATTGTATTATTATTTTTTATCACATCATATCACTGAGACCTGCGATAATGAGTTATTCTAAAAATTGTACAAGTAAATCTTGAACACGTTTCGTCTACAAGACGCGCCTATTATTCATATGATTTTAATTTCATGATAATTTATTTCCTTTTATTTTTTTCTTTTCTAAAATCAGAATATTTTACCCTATATACAAAAAATTTGCGTATGTGTACTTTATATATATATATATTTATTTAGTCAGAAAATTATTCAAATTTTTCATATCAAGTTCATTGTAATTTCAATAGAAATGATAAAGGAATGTTGATCAGCATTTACGTAAATCGAGATTTTTTTTCTCTTACTCAGGTTGTATGTACAATTTTTTTGTATTACAAATGTGCAGAAATTTGTTAATTATCATTTTCTTCGGCTTCTATTTATAATTTTTTTTTACTTTTATATAGAATTATAGAAATTATTTATTTGTTTATTTATTTATTATTCCAAATTATTAAATAATGAAAAATGTACTTTCTGAGATTATGTTATAATCAAGACCTCGTTTATTGACTTTTTACCTATTTTTGAAGAATTGTGATCGAATTTTTACGTCTTTACCCCTAAAATTCGGAATCAGCGATGCCAAAAACCCCCGAGTAACAAGTTTTAAGTAAAATTGACAATTTTATTTAAAAGGACCATCCATATTGGATCCGCCATTTTGAATTTTACATTTTCGACCTTGAATTCGGAATCAGCGATGCCAAAAACCCCCGAGTAACAAGTTTGAAGTAAAACTGACAATTTTTATTTAAAAGGACCATCCATATTGGATCCGCCATTTTGAATTTTACATTTTCGACCTTGAATTCGGAATCAGCGATGCCAAAAACCCCCGAGTGACAAGTTTTAAATGAAACTGGCAACTTTCTTAAAAAATGACCCTCCATATTGGATCCGCCATTTTGAATTTTGGATTTTTGACCTTGAATTTGGAATCAGCGATGCCAAAAACCCCCGAGTAATCAGTTTCAAGTGAATCCGATTGTTTTTTAAAAAATTCGTCGCCATATTGAAAACGTCCTCGATTATTTGTATTCTCTTTACCGACCGTTGAATAAATGACAAAAACCCTACAGTCGATAAAGCAGAAAACTACTTTAATTTTTCTTTTAAATTTCAAATTGTAATTTAGTTGTGGCACGTAGTAAACACTCCAAATAACGAAAGTCTGCAAAAATTTCCAACAAAAATCAAAAACTGTTCGTGAGAATTAAATTAATTTATTTAAATTCAAATTTACTGAGGTCAAAACTCTTGAATTGTGCTTTTTCCAGCGAATAAGTGATTATAAATTTTGAAAACGTCTCAATTAGATGTGTTCCCTTTACCGACCATTAAATAAATGGCAAAATTTATACAGTCGATAAAGCAGAAATCTACCTGAATTTTTCTTGTAATTTCAAATTGTATTCAGTTGTGGCACGTAGTTAATACTCCAAATAACCAAAATCTGCGACAGTTTCCAACAAAATACACAAAACATTCGTGAGAATTCGATGGAAATAAAATTATTTTTTTATTACGTGTGCCTTTCAGGTTTTTTTTTGAATTTTAAATTTAGAAACTTTAAATTCAAATACACTAACGCAAAAACCCCTCGAGTGGGGTTTTTTGCAAGTCGAAAAGTGAAACCGTTCTCGATTATTTGTATTTTTTTAACAACCGTTGAATAGACACATACCCTACAGTCGATAAGGCAGAGATCTACCTGAATTTTTTTCTCAATTTCAAAACGTAACAAGTTGTGGCACGTAGTTAACACTCTAAATAATCAAAGTTTGACAAAATTTCCAACAATTATCGCAAGAACTTTGCTCTTTTTCGGTTATTTCGTAACTTTGAGTTCAGAAACTTTCAATTTTTTACCATCGCCGAAAACCGCCGAGTGGTGTTTTTTAAGCGAAAAAGAGATTATATTTCATGACTATTTGTATTTTCTTTACCGACCGTTGAATAAATGACAAAAACCCTAATGTCGATAAAACAGAAATCTACCTGAATTTTTTTCTCAATTTCAAAACGTAACAAGCAGTGGCACGTAGTTAACATTCTAAATAAGCAAAGTCTGCGAAAATTTCCAACAAAATTCACAAACTGCACGTGAGAATTAAATGGAAATAGAATTATTCCCTTGTTACGTGCTCTTTTCCGCTTTCATTGTGAGATGATGCGTCACGAGTGCGTTGTGCATATATTATTGATAAAACCGGAAGTCGTGTACAAAAGAGATTCAAACAAGATTGTGCCGTTAAAATAGTTGGGGAAGTATTTTTTTTTTTATTTTTTTTTATTTTTTGCTTCTTTTTTAATGATATATATTTTGTTATGCATCGCGAATTTTGTGAGCGGGTATCACGGGAAATATAGCATATATATAAAAAGTGTATGCGTTTTAAATTGCGTGTCGAATATGACGTCAAATCTGACCCTGGGACATATAAGCGCGCGATTTTCTCTCAGACTTTATGCGGATCTGTTTTAAAAAGATCCGGTCGGCGTTCATGGCCTTCGCGAAATCGTTGATCCATTCACTTTAGACAACACTGATGACGATTCATTATGTGTTGTGTATATATCTATATGTTTCGCATTTATTTATAAGCTTCACTCCGATCATCCGTTTATTGCACCCAAGGCGAATCTTCCTCGTTTTCTCTTTCTTTAGCGAAACTTTTTTTTCCAAAAACTGCAAAAAAATGGAATATTTTTTTAAATAAAAAAAAAAAAAAAAATTAGGAAAATTAGATTGAAAATAGAAGAGAGACGGAATTGAAATTTTACTTCTTTGTGAATTAATTTTGTTATAGAGGTTGGAGTACAATTTTGAGAATTTCCACTACTTTAAATTCGCTAATACTAAAAATCAAAAAATTATAAACAAATTCTTTAAAACGATTCAATTATTTTCAAAAAATATTTGAAATTCAATTATTTTCCAAAAAATTTTGAAAAAATCAATTATTTAACAAAATTTTTATACAATTTTTCACAATAATTTAATTACTTTCACTAATAATAACATTTTTCATGGAAATTCAATTTTTAAAAAAAAATTTGATAAAATTCTAAACAAGAATTCAATTATTTTCATATATAATAAAACTCATCGAAGAATTTCAATTATTTTTAATACTATTTTAAATTAATTAATCGAAAAATTCAATTATTTTCACAAATAAAATTTCCACAGGAATTCAATTAATTTAGAATCGCAATTTCAAAAAAATTAATTATTTAATTAAATTTTTATACAATTCTTGACAATAATTCAATTACTTTCACTAAAAAAAAAAAAAAAATTAAAATTAAAAAAAAATTTTTTTTTATTAAAAATAAAAAATTTTTAATAAAATTCTCAGCAAGAATTAAATTATTTTTTATAATTAATAAAACTCATCAAAGAATTTCAATTATGTTTAATACTATTTTAAATTAATTAATTGAAAAATTCAATTATTTTCACAAATAAAGTTTTCCACAAGAATTCAATTATTTAAAATAAAATTTTCATAATATTTATTATATTTCGAAGAAATTAATTATTTAAAACAATGTTTATAAAATTCTTATAGAGAATTCAATTATTTTCAAAAATAGCAAAATTTTCCACAGAAATTCAATTCTTTTAAAAAGAATTGAATTAAAATGTTTAAAACATTTTAATAACATTTTTCGTAATAATTGCACAAATAAAAAAAATCTTTCCAAGAATTCAATTATTTTTGAAAATTTTAATAAAATTCTTAGCAACTATTCAATTATTTTCATGAATAATAAAATTCTTAGCAGAATTTCAATTATTTTTAATAGGGGAACATAGTCTAGGTCGGCCACCTTTTTGACTTTTGTTTATAACTTTTTTTTAAAAATGAATTTGGACAATTGAAGTATATGGTTGGAAAGTCCTGTTTAATAGGAACATTTTTTCTGTACAAAGTAAATTGACAGGTTTAAAAATGAAAAAGTTATAAAGATTTAAAAAAAAAAAAATTTGTAGTCCAGGTTGGCCATTACAGTCAAGGTCGGCCATGTTTAAAATTCAAAGGGCATTAATCGTTAAAAAATAAAATAACATGTTTGGAGTTACGGAAAATTGATTCTTTATTGTTTACAGTTTGTAACTTAATGAAATAACAAAATAATAACAATAAACAATATAAAAAAATAAATATAAATAAAAAAAAGTTTTGCACTAAAATATTAATAAAATTAAATAAAAATATTAATAAGATGATCAATTATATTATGAGTTATACAGAATTGCAGTTTCTGCAAATGAAGTAGCTCGTCCTCATCTTTGCGCATTTTAAACACATAGTGGCCGACCTTGACAGTAAGTAACATTACCGAATTGTTGTAACCATAAAGAAATACGTTTCGGGATTCGATTTTTTACTTTGTTTTCCTTTCAACCATGAGTCCCACAAATTTTCTGCATACTTGCCTTGACGATTCAATTTGTTTTTTATCTTTTATTAATGGTTTTTCACATTATGCACAAAACTTTTTTTGAGCTTTTTTTGTACCGACGTCACAGAAAACACAATTTTCGATTTTCCGAAAATGTAATTGAACAAAAAGTTAGGTTTCACTAAGACAAGCTTCGACAAAAATGCGCGTAGGTGGCGCTAGTGAACTTGACAAAAAAACGCGAGTGGCCTACCTAGACAGTAGGCCAACCTTGACTACATTCCCCTACAATTTTACAGGAATTTCTCAAAAAATGTAATTATTCTTAAAAATTTAATTTTAATTTCTCGAAAAAATCAATTATTTAAAAAAATTTTTTTAACAATTTTTTTGGAAGAATTCAATTATTTACCGAAATATTAGAATTTTTCACAGAAATTCATATATTTTCAAATATTTCAATAAAATTGTTCAAAAGAAATAAATTATTTTAAATTCAATTTTAATTAAATTTGTTTGAAATAATCCAATTTTTCTTTTAGATTTTAATAAACTTCTTCACAAGAATTCAATTATTTATATGAATAATTCTTTGAAATAATTCAATTATTAAAGAAAAATAACAAAATTATTCCCGAAAATTCAATTATTTTGGGAGATTTTAATAAAATTATTTGCAAAATTCAATTATTTTCATAAATAACAATATTTATCAAAAAAAGTCAATTATTTTTAAAAGTAATAAATTTTTTCTTGGAAATTCAATTATTTTGAAAAATTTTAATAAAATCGTTCGCAATAATTCAATTATTTTCAGAAATAATAAAATGCTTTTATAGGAATTTAATTATTTTCATAAATAATAAAATGTTTTTTAGGAATTCAATTATTTAAACAAAAATTTAATATAATGCCACACAGACATTCAATTATTCTCAAAAATTTTAATAGAATTCTTTGTAAAATTTAATTATCTTTAAAAACTTTTCGCAATTCACTGATTTTTTAAAATTAATTATCAAATGCGAAGTCGGAAATAAAAATAATTGGGAGTTAAATTTTTGTAGTAAAATTTATTAAATTAAAATTTGTTAAAATTATTGAGAGTTACATTTTTTGGAGTTAAAAATACTGGGAATAAAAATTTTTTCAGTTAAAATTTTTTTGAGCTTAATTCTTTGGAGTTTAAATTATTGGGAATTAAACTTTTTCGACTTAAAATTTATGTGATTTAAACTTTTTGAAGTAAAACTGTTTTTTAGTTGAAATTTTTAGAAATAAAAGTTTTTGGGAGTAGAATTTTTTTGTATTTAAAATTATTGGATCTAAAAATTGTTGGTGTTAAACTTTTTAGAGTTAAAATTATTAAGAGTTGAAATTATTGGAAGTTGAAGTTTTTGGAGTTAAAATTACTGAGCAGAAATCATTGGGAGTTAAACTTTTGGAGTGAAAATTTCAGGAGTAAAGTTTATTGAAATTTAAAATTATTTAGAGTGAAATTTTTTGGAGTAAAACTTTTTGCGAAGTTAAAATTATTTCGAATTGACATGATTGGGAGTTAAAATTATTTAGAATTGAAATGATTGGGAGTTCAAATTTTTGGAGTAAAATTTTTTCAAGTTTAAATTATAGTGAGTAGAAATTAATGCAATTAAAATTTTTGAAGTTAAAATTATTAGGAGTTGAAATTATTTGAAGTTAAAATTATTAGGAGTTGAAATTATTTGAAGTTAAACTGATAGGGTTTTTTTTATTAGTTACGATTGTAACTAATTTTTTTTTATTATTAACTTAAGAAAACTGCGAGAAAAGAAAATTTTTTTGCTGCTAAATGCGGAACTTCGATGAGAGAGTTGTAATAGAGTTGTTGTTAGGCACGTGTCTTAGGAGTAAATAAACTTTTTTTTCTTTTTGTTATTTATCGCGCAGCAATATAACGTTCGCTGGTGCAACTCGGTTTGTCTATATTAGCAGGAATGACGTCATTTAAAAGTGCACTCAAAGGATAATAATCCAATTTTACAAGCGTGTCCTTAATCTCTTCTTTAAGGAATATTTATTTACGTCTTTCACGTTCAATTATTGTATGAGGAAAAGCATTCCCTGTTGCCTTCAATTTTTCATATACAATATTTTTCATTTACGTAATATCTCCATAAGGAATTTTGATTTTGCTCATTTGATAATTTTGCTTTTTTTTAAGAATTTTTTTCATTTTCAAATTTTTTTCATCTTTTTATTTTTTGGGAATTTAATTTCACACTTAATTCGTTAAAAAAAAGTCACTAATTAATTTCTTAAACAGAGATTTTAAATATCAATTTATTTAGCGAAGAAATTAATCTTAAGACTGGAAATAAATTGAAATCTATAAAAATAAAAATATCGAAAAGAAAAGTAAATTAAAAATTAAAACAGTCAAACTGTGTAGATTTTGTTTGTAATTAATTATAAAGTTACGAACAAATTGAGATTCAATATGGAGACGCTATTCTCCACTTGAGAACGCCAAGGTCACCACCAGGTGTCAGTAAAAATTCCAAGAATTCGGAATTCTTGGAATTTTTACTGACACCTGGTGGTGACCTTGGCGTTCTCAAGTGGAGAAATTCAACCACAATTTTTATCCTTTAAAAACTTTTTTATAATTCAAAAAATGTTATTACTTTGAGAATAATTTAAATTGTCGTTTTAGTGAAGAAGAGTTAATTTTTCGAAAAAATTGGAAAACTGATTTTATTTGTAAGGAAAAAATTTTTTTTTTTATTTGATTTCGATAAAAGAATATTAATGCGAAATGTCGTGGACCTTTCGAAGTGCCAAGTGAAAATTAGATTTATAGCGTCGCTTGGTCATAACTCGTAACTCTGTCGTTCTTAGTACGTGACAGGATTAAATTTACCCCAAACACACTTGGTTACGTAGAATAGTAATGTGACAGCATGTTGTTTTAAACTATCTGAATCTTTTAAGAATATTAATTATTTCTATTTAAAGGAAATTCTTTATTTCTAATATTTCCACAAAAATAATTCTTTCTGAAACATTTTCAATTTTTTGGTTAGAAATTTTCTTTTCTCAGAGCTGTCAGAAAAAAAATTATATTATTTTATTATTAATATATCATTATATTGTTATTATTTTTATTAATATTATAGTTGTTATTTTGTTACTATAGTAGTATTATTAACTTGCTTTAAACGAAATAAACCAAAAGTGTAGAGTGAGTATCCTATCTAACATTTTATTATTCATGGGCCGGTAAAACAGAACCTAAGGCGCGAAATTCAAATCAGCCACAGTTTAAAATATTCTTTAAAGTTGTTAATTAATAGTTGCTTTACAATGCAATAAAATAAAAACACAATAAATAAAAAAAAACAATAAAAATTACGAATTAATAAAAATTATTAAATAATAAAAAATAAAAATTATTAAGAAAATATTAAAAGATATTCAAAAAAATGTAGGTAAATAATTATAAATTAAAAATTTCATGAAAATTTGATTTCCAAAAATAACCGAAAGAAAAATAATTTACTAAAAAACAAATAAATAAAAATGAAATAATTAATTTCAAAAAAGCTTTTCATTATTTTTGGAAAAAAATTGCAACAATTATTTTAGTACAGATAAAAAAATTATTTTGCGCTATAAATAAATAATAAAAATATTTTATTCTAAGTAAAACTATGTTATTTTAATTAAAAAAGAAATTTGAAGTTAAATTGTTTTATGTAAATAAAAAATAAAATAATTTTACAAATGGAAAAAAAAGTAAAATTATTTTTTAATAATTAAAATAATGATGAATTTCAGTTTTGAGAGAAATTATTTGTCCATTTCTGTTATAAATTTTGTAAAATTTAAAATTAAAGGAAAAAAAAAATGTCTCGCTAAAATGGATAAATAAATCCAAGTTAAATTCAAGACATTGCAACGCAATTTATTACGTCGCTTTAGAAAATTGACAGTGTAGTCTGAATGAATTATTTAACATAGTAAACTCGAGTATAGATAATGAAAAAGCATTTGTAATGTGACGCTTTGGTAATGAAGAGATGGTACAGATGGGAAACAATGGATTTCCTTATTCCATAACTAAACACAAAAAAAAACATTTATTTCAAATTTCCCTTTAACAATAAATGTTATTTAAGTTAATTATCCATTTACATGCTTGTCCAATGGAATAACAAATGATTCGAGACTTCATTCAGAAGCGATTCATCAATAAATTATTTCTCACATTCCAAAGAATAAATTAATACCATTTTTTTTTTGTTCTCGACAATTTTTTTTTTCTTCAACTCCCTTTTTTTTGCTGTAGTCATCATTATTGCAGGATGCGGGAATTAATTGCTTGGAGAATTAGTTTTTTCTATTGCTTGTAATATTAATAATGAAAATTTTATTTGAAAATGAAGAAAAAAAAATTCTTCTTTTTGTTAATAATTTTAACTATTTGAAAATTTAACTCGGACAAAATTTTTATCTGAATGTTTTAATTCCAAAACTGAAATTCAAAATTTTTAACTTCTAAATATTTTATTGCAAAAATTTTAAATCCTAAACCTTGAAATTCGAAATTTTTAAACTTTAAATTTTAATTATGAAGTATGAACTTTTTAACTCCTAAATTCCAAACTTAGAAAGTTTTAATTCAAAAATTATAAACTTGGAAATTTTTAATTTAAAACTTTTTTACGCCTAAACTTTTAACTCCTAAATTTCAAATTTTGAAATTTTTAAATCCGAAAGAATTTACTCTAAAATATTTAACCCCGAAACTTCAAACTTAAAAATTATTATTTCCGAAATATTGTAAATAAACTTTTAATTCTGAAATTTCAAACTTCGAAATTTTTAAAGCTCCTAAATATTTTACTCAAAAAATCTTAACTCAGTGAAATTTAACTCTTAAAATTTTAAATTCGATTTATTAAAGACTTTCTTAATTATTAATTACTTATTTAATTAATTAATAATTATCTAGACAATTATTAATTAATTTTTTGTATTATTATTAAAGAATTATTAATTATTTATTATTAATTAATGATTAAATATTCATTATTATTAAATTAGTGATTACTAGCCAAACTATCCGCGCGGGAATGTTGTATGGGGCTGCTTATTTTAAACAATTTAAAAAATTTTAAAGAAATAATTATTATAACCTAACAAAGAGATTTAACTAACTAAAATTCAAATAATTTCACTCAATGGTCTCAATTTAAATAGAATTTACATTACTAGACTTAAACTATGGCTAGAACAATTACAATTAGTATCTGGGTCATCTTTTGCATTGCTTATTTTATAAAGCCATTTTAAATTAAATACTTTTTAAGGAAATAATAATTATTACACACTGAAAAAAGTTTTACTTGAAATAGCGATAAGTTTCTCTAGAATAACGAAAGTATTAATTGAAGCACTGAAAAATTTCGCTACTGAAGTGAAATCTGTAGTTCATCCAGCTAAATATTTTTTGCCGTGCATAAGCAAAAAAGAATTAAATTAACATCAGATTTTCTACATTCAAACAAAAACGAATTCAAATAGAAATTAATCATTTTACAACTTAACCAAATTCACCCCAGAAATCACTGAATTCGATAATTTAGAAGAAAGTCAGACAAAAGCAGGGTTCCTACAGAATCTGGAAATCATGGAAATCATGGAAATGGTATGGAATTTTTAAAAGGCTTCTGGAAATCAGGGAAATCATGGAAAAGGCCTGGAATTTTTAAAAGTTTCTAAATTTTTTCAGTTTTCCATTTTTTCTCTTGAATAAAAATTCAAATAATAATGAAGCTAAATCCCATAAAAGAGAAGAAAAAATGTTGAATTTTAAGAAAATCGGATTTTTGATTTTTTCCAATTTTTGATAATTTTAGATCTTTAACCAAAGAGTCGAGACTATTAAATAAGTAAAGTATTTTCTAAAAGCACAAAAATAATGAAGCTAAATCCCATAAAAAAGGAGAAAAAATGTTGAATTTTAGGAAAATCGGATTTTTGAATTTTTTCGAATTTTTGATAATTTTAGATTTTTTACCAAAGAGTCGAGACAATTTAATAAGTAAAGTATTTTTCAAAAGCACAAAAATAATGAAGCTAAATCCCATAAAAAAGGAGAAAAAATGTTGAATTTTAAGAAAATCGGATTTTTGAATTTTTTCGAATTTTTGATAATTTTAGATTTTTTACCAAAGATTCGAGACTATTAAATAAGTAAAGTATTTTCCAAAAGCACAAAAATAATGAAGCTAAATCCCATAAAAAAGGAGAAAAAATGTTGAATTTTATGAAAATCGGATTTTTGAATTTTTTCGAATTTTTGATAATTTTAGATTTTTTACCAAAGAGTCGAGACTATTAAATAAGTAAAGTATTTTCCAAAAGCACAAAAATAATGAAGCTAAATCCCATAAAAGAGGAGAAAAAATGTTGAATTTTAAGAAAATCGGATTTTTGAATTTTTTCGAATTTTTGATAATTTTAGATTTTTTACCAAAGATTCGAGACTATTAAATAAGTAAAGTATTTTCCAAAAGCACAAAAATAATGAAGCTAAATCACATAAAAAAGGAGAAAAAATGTTGAATTTTATGAAAATCGGATTTTTGAATTTTTTCGAATTTTTGATAATTTTAGATTTTTTACCAAAGAGTCGAGCCTATTAAATAAGTAAAGTATTTTCCAAAAGCACAAAAATAATGAAGCTAAATCCCATAAAAGAGAAGAAAAAATGTTGAATTTTAAGAAAATCGGATTTTTGAATTTTTTCGAATTTTTGATAATTTTAGATTTTTTACCAAAGAGTCAAGACAATTTAATAAGTAAAGTATTTTCCAAAAGCACAAAAGTAATGAAGCTAAATCCCTTAAAAGAGAAGAAAAAATGTTGAATTTTAAGAAATTCGGACTTTTTAATTTTTGATAATTTTCGATAATTTTAGATTTTTTACCAAAGAGTCGGGACTATTAAATAAGTAAAGTATTTTCCACATTTAAAGGTTTGACATTAAAAAATATATAAAAAATGCCAATACTTAACCCACAAAATTTAATTTTCAAAACAAATGAATGCAGATAATTTGCTAACGGAAAGGAAACTTACGATTATTATAATGCATTTATATTTATTGATTTATTAATAATAACTAATAATTAATACTGAATTAATCACTAATTAATTAATTACTAAATCATCAATTAATAAAAAATTAATTAATTAGTTAATTATTTAATTAGTATTTATTTTACTACTCACAGGTAACAAATCTTTAAAATTTTCTAAAAAAAGACTCACAAATAAAAGGAAAAAAATATGTAGCATTTAAAATTTTTTTTAATTTTAAAAATTTTTCCAAGTCAAAATTAATTATTATTTTATAAATTGACTTACAGTTCAAATTTTCATAAAAATTTTTTCAAATGGTTTTACATTGAAACTATTTTGAAATTTTAAGCAAATAAAGAACAATAAGTTTCTTACATAAAAATGTAATTAAAATTTTTTTTTGAAAATAATTGTATCTCCGAAAATTATTTTAAAACTTTTCGGTTGAACTTAATCCAAGCCCACAGTGCTACTCATATATTATTGCAAAAGCTCAAAATGGCAGAATTATGGCGTTCCACCTCCGCGTTTTGCAGGTCCAATTATCTTCACACACTGAAGTTTCGTTTCTCTTTCTTCACATTTCCAAGAGAAAAAAAGATTATTTTTTAAATTAAATCAAGCTAGAATTATTTTTATTTTTGTAATGATTATTTTTATTATTATTATTACTATTATTATAACTATTAACAATGACAAATTATTTTTGATCTAAATTTTGAACTTGAGGTATTTTTTACCTTTACGACATTTTACCTAAATTTAAGGGTTGAATTTTGTTTGCTTTTTGACCTAATTTTTGAGTCTCTCTAGACCTATAATAAAAAAATTTAAAAGTCTGTATTTGAATTTCGATCTAGTAAATTAAACTTTTTTTTACTAAAATTAAAATTTTTTTTACTAAATTTTTCATGTTTCGTTTACTTTTGTTGACCTGAATTTTGAAAAGGTTATGTTTGCCTATTGACCTGTGTGACTTTTGATATTGTAAATTTGCGAAATTTAATGGACCTTGAATGATGTTGATTTGCAATAAATGATCAGTAATTTTTCGTCAGAAAAATTATATGTGTAGCGTGTATAGACGTCAAACGGTATATCAGAGAATTAGGACTTTAAACTCTGCGACCTCGCGGCACATTGATCTGAAGTTTAGAAATTCTGATTGTTATATATATTTCTCAAATATTTTATTTAAAAAAAAAAAAAAAAATTTTTTTTGAAAATCTGAAAATTTGAAAAATCTTAAATTTTAGGAAATTGGTTATATTAATATTTATTTGAAACTGCAAACTAGGTATGTTTAAAATCATTTAAAAATCATTTGAAAATTGAATTTTATTTAGAATTTTATTTAAAAGTTTTGTAGAAATTAAAAATGTTAAAATTGTTTAAAAATTAAAATATACTTTTTCAGTTTTTCTAAAATTGTTATTGTGTGAAAATTTTTTTTAAAAAGTTAAAATAAATCTTGAAATATGAAATATTTCTAAAATATAAAAAGTTAAAAATAATAAAAAATTTGGTAAATAAAAAATTTTTGTGAATATTTTCTTTTGCAAAATAATGGAAATTTTTTCTTCCATCAATTGACCCCTAATTTTAACAGTTTCCTGGACAATTTTAAATCCATTTTTTTATTCTGAATAAGAGAAAAAAATTTCTTTCTCCGAAAAATTCCAAGTTATTGTTCCGCACTCACGGCCTCAATTTCCACGATATTCATCTATTTTTTTTTCCTTTTACTCATAAAATCTTTAGAATTCAAAAAAAAAATTTTTTTCCTCGCAAAAAGAAAAAAAAATAATAGGAATAATTTACAAGTATTTGAATTTTTTTTTTTTTCCTTTCAATTAACGCACTTTTTTTCTTCTTTTGAATATGAAAAGAAAAACCTTTTTGAAATTTTTCAATCAAATTACCCTCGAATTTAACACTTTCCTCAATTTGTAGAAAAAGATATTTTTTTTTGCGGTAAAACGCAACCGTGACATCGCTTTGTTATCTATCGTCATCAATATTTTCTAGAACGATGTGACCTATTTTAGTTTTCATAGGTTCATGTACAGGCTAATAACTATGTGATAAAAAAAATGGCATTTTTTTTCTAATTTCTTTTTTGCATTTTATTTTGTTTGTCTGATCTTGAAATGTGATTTCATGCGTGGAAATGAAAAAAACATCTCTTGTATTATTTTTCAAAAAAAAAAAAACTCTACATTTAAATCAGTTAAAAATTTTAGTTTTAACTGACAATCAGTGACAAGTTAGTCACTGATTTAGAAAGAAGAAGTCAGTTACTGATTGTCAGTTAAAACTATAATTTTTAACTGATTCAAATTTAGAGAGCATATAAAGGTAGTTTTTTCAAAATTCACTCCTTTTTCCCCTTCATATTAAAAAAAAAATTATTTACACAAATCTCACTTGATTTTATTTAACAAATTTTAATTTTTAATATGTTGCAAATAATCGCAAATTATTTATTTACAAATAATAAAAATTGAGTTTTAATAAAAAACGTAATAAATTTGCACTAAAAACACAATTTAAATTATTGTCACAATAACAATCTCTACATTTTATTAATTATAAAAAAGTTTTTGAGGGTTAAAATGTTGGTTTAAATTTCTTCACTTGAGAACGCCAAGGTCACCACCAGGTGTCAGTAACAATTCCAAGAATTTCTTCTTGGAATTTTTACTGACACCTGGTGGTGACCTTGGCGTTCTCAAGTGGAGAATAGCGTCTTCATATTGAATATCAATTTGTTCGTAGTTTTATAATTATTTACAATTAGAATCTACACAGTTTGACAATTAATATAAACTACACTAGCACCAAAAATCGAAAATTCTTAAAATTCAAAATTTTTCTTCTATTTTAAGGCAAAACGCTTCATTATTTTTGGGCTCTTCAAAAATACTTTACTCGTTTTTTTAACTTTACCCTTTGGTCAAAAAACTACTTTGACCTCTAGACCCAAAAATCGAAAATTCTTAAAATTCAAAATTTTTCTTCTATTTTAAGGCAAAACGCTTCATTATTTTTGGGCTCTTCAAAAATACTTTACTCGTTTTTTTAACTCCACCCTTTGGTCCAAAAAACTACCCTGACCAAAAATTGAAAATTCTTAAAATTCATAAATTTTTTATTTTAAGCCAAATTTCTAGATACTTAAGTAACTTCTTATAACTTTTTTCACGTCAAACAGTAAAAAATGTTTGGGTTTTAATTCTTTTATTGATAGTCTATTTCATTGCGAAAATTTTGAGCCCTTGTGGCCCTTGATTGGATCAAAAATGACAATTCTTTACTAGATTTAGTGAAAGAAACTACTTTTTTCATTTATAAGTATCCCTACAACATTTGCAGCAAAAATTCAAACAGAAAAATTAAGTTCAAGTGCTAAAGTTACTAAAATCATGAATCAAGTGTTTCTGAAGTCTGGTTTCGAATCCAATGTCAGTTTTTTAAAATTCAAAATGGCGGATCCAATATGGCGGACAATATTTTTGAAATCGATGAAATTTGCCTCAAAATTCATTACTCGGGGGTTTTTGGGGTCGCTGATTACGAATCTGGTGTCAGATTTCGAAAATTCAAAATGGCGGATCCAATATG
The DNA here is from genome assembly GCF_015476425.1 of Leptopilina heterotoma. NCBI lineage: Eukaryota > Metazoa > Arthropoda > Insecta > Hymenoptera > Figitidae > Leptopilina > Leptopilina heterotoma. The sequence goes on from NW_025111042.1 coordinate 215,042, forward strand.
GCGGACATGAAAATTAAAAATTGATGAAATTCGCTTCAAAATTCATTACTCGGGGGTTTTCGGGGTCGCTGATCACGAATTTGGTGTCATATTTCGAAAATTCAAAATGGCGGATCCAATATGGTGGACAATATTTTTAAAATCGATGAAATTTGCCTCAAAATTCATTACTCGGGGGTTTTCGGGGTCGCTGATTACGAATCCAATGTCAGATTTCAAAAATTCAAAATGGTGGATGAAATATGGTGGACGAGTTTTTAAAATCGATGTAGTTCGACAATTAATACAGCGATATTGGTATTGAATACTGCCACGCGTATATCAATAGTTATTAGTTTTTGATCGAAATTGAATTTTTAATAATGAAAACGATAATAACTATCGTGCCCTCTCTCTCTATATTAATATTCACATATATCGAAACGATTTAAAATTCTATTACATAATTCTTCCTCTCTTGAATGACGAAAGGTGATTTCATTTAATTCCGGGTCGCCGCTCTGTCTGTCGCAATAAGATTCGTAACACTCCTCCTAACCCATCCATCCTTCCACCCACTGACACCCCCCCCCCACCCTCTTTTCATCCCTCTTGTTGTTACCCTGTTTTTTTCTTATTCTTTTCTTTCTTTTTTTTCCTCTTGTTTTTTTTTTTTTTGCTCCTATATAGACCGTAAATGATTGAATTCAAACACTATGGTCTTTGCCAAAAAATTAACAAAAAATGAAAGAAAAGAAAAGAAGAAATAAAGAAAAAAGAATTGGAAGTGTCATGAGCAGGGTGCAAGAGCCCTGGTCGGATTTTGGCCCCGTTCATTGAAGGGATGCAGTGTCCTAGTTTTGTTGAGCCTGCTCCAACAGTCGTTCAACCCTCGGCCTAGATCCGCTACTGACGTCATTCAATCTCTCTCTCTCTCTCTCCCCCTCCCCCTTTCTTCCTTCCACCGCTATCCAACCTGATATATACATATATATATACATATATATATATATATATAAAGGATAGTTTGTTTTTGTCTCTATGTGTGCCCTGAAGTTAACACGAACTCGAAAATTCATTGGTTGCGTGCGCGCCTGTTAAAGTTGCAATGGACCAATCAGAAGTCTCGCGGGAAACCTAGTTTCTCAATGGTGTAGTCAGAGGTGGTGGGGGAGAGGGGGGGGGGGATCCCTTTAGGAAGTCTCTCTCTCTCTCTCTCTCTCTGTTTCGAAATCTCCTCTGGGGTTTTGGGTCAATCTAAATACTGTGTGACATTTCCAAGTCTTTTAAGGTTGACAAGTGAGAGAAGTTGGAAGGAGAGAGAGAGAGAGAAAGAGAGAAAATGAAAATCTTCCTATTTTCCAGGGATCAAACTTGATGGGTTTATTGGATTTTGAGGGGTTAATTTTACATACATGGAAAATAAACAGTTTTTATGTTATGTTATTGAAAAAAAAGTGGAACAATATTGTGATTGAAATTTTTCCCTTTTTTTTAATTAAATCACTTATTGCTTTGTTACAGTATTTTTTGTGGTTTTTTTTATTTATTTATAGTTAAGGAATGGGAAAAGATTGAAATTTGTAAGAAAGAAAAATGGAGGGAAGAAGTAATATTTCTGTTACACAAATGTGATAGCGGTGGCATCTATAAATGGTGGAAAACTAGTGCTGCGCATGCGTGGGAAAAAGCATCTGATTGGTAGAAATTTACCGCCAAATTTAAAGACTATTTTTAGGTTATATTTTCTTCAATAACGCATTTCAAGGGTTAAAATTGTTTTTTTATTTGTTTCCTAACTTTTTCAAATTTTTAATAAAATTGAAATTCAAGAATTCAATATTATTTTCAGAAATAATTAAATTGTCAATTTACTGAAAATCATTGAATTCTTGTAAAGTATTTTATATAAAAATTTAAACATAATTGAATTCGTTTCAAGAATTTTATCAACATTTTTTTCCATAATTGAATTGTTTCATAAAAAAATATATTTAAAATTGTATTGAAAATAATTTAATTCTTGGAATGAGATTTTTAATAAAATTCTTTAAAATAATTGAATTGTTTTTAAGAATTTATTTCAATATTCTTGAAAATAGTAGAGTTTTTTATTTTTTTTTAAATTTTTACAGAAAATTTTGAAAATAATTGAATTTTATGGAGAATTCAATTATTTTCAATAATTGTAATAAAATTCTTTGCAAAAAGTCAATTTATAAATAATAAAAATCTTTGTTGAAAAATTCAATTATTTTTATATAAATAATAAAATTCTTATCAGAATTTCACTTATATTCAATTCCATTTTTAAATGAATTTCTTCGAAAATTTCAATTATAACAATAAATAGTAAATTTTCCACAGGAATTCAATTATTTTAAATACAATTTTAATAAAATTCTTCTCAAAAATCCACTTATTTTATTTTTTTTTTAATTTTTCAAAAGTTCATTTATTTGTAGAAATAATATATTTTTTCGCAGGGATTCAATTATTTAAAAAAGTTTTAATAAAATTCTATTCAAGAATTCAATTATTTTTAGAAATAATTAAATTTGCCATTTACTGAAAATCATTGAATTCTTGTAAAGTATTTACAAAAAAATTTGAAAATAATTGAATTCATTTTATCAACATTTTTTTTAATAATTGAATTCTTTCGAGAAAATGTAATTAAAATTATATTGAAAATAATTTAATTCTTGACAAGAATTTTATTAAAATTTCTTAAAATAATTCAATTTATTGTTTTGAAGAATTTATTTCAATTTTCTTAAAAATAATAAAGCTTTCTTTAATAATTTTTATTGGAAATTTTGAAAATAATTAAATTTTAAGAAGAATTTCTTTTAAGTTTTTAAAATAATCGTAATTATTATTAATTGTACTTAACGATTTTTCTATTAAATTATGTTAAAATTATTCATAGAAAATTAAATTCTTTTAAACAATTTTATCATAGTTTTTGTAAATATTTACATTTTTCGAAGAATTTCATTAAATATCGTAAAAATATTATAATTTTTAAAAATAATTTTAATTGAAAATTTTGAAAATAATTGAAATTTACAAAGAATTTTATTAAAAATTTTAGAGAACAATTGAACTGTTTAAAAAAAGTTCAGGTATTAACAATAATTTTTAAAAATGATTGAATTTGTTAGAGAAATTTTATTAAAATTATCATGGATATAATTGAATTTTTTCCTAGAAATTTTATTATTTATAAAAATATTTTTATTCTTGCGAAGAATTTTCTTATTTATAAAGATAATTCAATTGTTTCGAAGAATTTTTTAATTTATATGTAAAAATAATTCAATTGTTTCGAAGAATTTTATCTAAATTTTTGAAAATTATTTAAATAAAAAAATTTTTTGAAAATAATTGTAATTCGGACAAGAATTCTATTGACATTTTTGAAAATAATTGAATTTTGGGGAAGAATTTTGTTATTTATAAAGATAATTGGGATTTTGACAAGAATTTTTTTTTAAATTTTATTGAATTAATGAAAAAGATAATTGAATTTTATGAGAAGAATTTTATTACTTTTGAAAATAATTGAATTTCGTTAATTATTTGTAATTTCTACCAAATTCAATTTTTTTTGGTGTTTTCAACAAAAATTTTGAATTATAAAAAAGTTTTTGAAGGATAAACAAATGGTGGTTTGATTCCTCCACTTGAGAACGCCAAGGTCACCACCAGATGGCAGAAGAAATTCCAAGAAATAAATAAATTCCAAGAAGTAAACTGCCATCTAGCGGTGACCTTGGCGTTCGCAGGTGGAGAGTAGCGTCTCCACATTGAATCTCAATTTTTTCGTAATTTTATAATTATTTACGATCAGAATCTACACAGTTTGACAATCAATATAAACGGATTTTAATTTAATTTAACAATTGTTGCTCGTAAAAAATAATAATAATAAAAATAACAATAATAATAAAAAATAATAAAAATAATAATAATAATAATAATAATAAATAATAAAATTAAAAAATGGATATTTTGCTTATTGTCATAAGAGTGAAGAAAATAGGGAGGGAGGGTAAATGAAATTTTTATTGGTCAACATAACCTCAAAAAAAGTATGTTTATTGTTAAAGAAGTGAAGGAGAGGAGAAAAGAATGTAAAATGAAAATGTAGGAGAGAAAATAAAACGTATTATCAAGAAATTTTTTTTTTTTTTTTTTTTGCAAAAATGATTTTTTTTCTATATTGTAAAAATTAGATTTGGCCTCGTTGCACGCCAATGGATCCTGTAAGTCTTTTCTGTATGTATAGACGTGTCTGTGTGTATTTGTGAATCAAAGCGCATTGTCCTCAGCACCTGTATGAGGGTATTATGCAACATTGTCGGTTCCTGTTTCCTTTACTTTTTTTTCCTCTTCCTCCCCCCCACTCTATTTTCATCCCTCTTTACCTTCCTCTTTTTCTTCATTGCCCCCCTTTCTCCTCTTTCCTAATGGTAACTGTGGTGTCTTCGCTTACGTCACGAGTAACCGAGTTCTGGGTAGACCTCACCAATCGATTTTTCTCCTCTGGTCGTGGACTTTTTTTTTCCTTTTTTTTTTGAATGAAAAAGCAATTTTTCACATCGACAAAAATTAATTCGCATTAAAAAAAATATTTTCGAAAAAAAAAGTTATTTTTCCCTCTCGGAAGTAATTTATAGACAAAAATTAGTTTTGGATGATTAAAAAATGGACAATTATAATGATAATAATAATTTATTTATGGTTTTATTGATATTTACTTTGCATTTTGTTGTTATTTTAACTTTAAAAAAATTTCACTTTGTCGGGAATCGAAACCGTGGTGTTTTATTGAAAGTCCGGAGCGTTGACCACTGGACTACGACACAGTGTTAAATTTTTATTTATTTCTTTCAATTTAAACGGGATTATTACTATTATTATTATATCTATTATTTATTATTGATATTATAACTATCAATTATTTATTACTTTTATTATTATTATTATTTTTTTTTTATTTAAAAAATTTTTTTTTTATTATTTTTATTATTCGTAATAGTTATTGATATTATCATTAAAGTGAAATATGTCTATTAAAAATAGGTTTCCATCATTTTTCTTGATTATCGAAAAACTAAAATGGAAATTAAAGTTAAATATTAAAAGTAATTTTAATAATAATTAAAAAATTGAGTTCCAGAATTGGGATTAAAGTTCACCCTTTGCTTTTTACCTGAATTGCAGATGTATTTTTAACTTTTTTTTCGCATTGCCATGACATAACATGGGGTCAAGTTAAAGATAACTTCCGATACATGAGAAAGAAAATCAGAAGACGTCAACATTACATTAAGAAAAGCAAGTTGTGTCTAGTGAGTTTTTATTGCGAAGAAAATAATAATAACAACAATAATGATGATAATAATTATTATAATTATCCTTTCTTAAAAAAGACATGGAGTGGAAAGGTCGAATATATCGAAACGTATCGAAGTAAAGAATGGGCAATGAGAATGTAAAATATTAAGAGAAGGGTGCTTTCAAAATTGTTTGGACATGTGCAGGTGGCGCTGCAGTCGTATGTTATTTAAAAAGAGCGCGAATATATAAATTTTATTTTTGTTAAGAGAAAGTACTTATAATAAATCTTATTTTGCATTGTAAAAAAAACGTCAACATTTCAAATATAAATAAGCAAATTATTAACTGAAAAAAATTGAATATTATAATGTCTGTATTATAATTAATATTAATATTATTATTAATGAAATAATGGACTTGGACAATGGACATATAAAAACTAGCACCGTAGACGGCCGCTTGCGGCCGTCGGAGGGGCTAGTAATTATAATAATAATAATGTTAGTAATAATTATAATAATAGTGTTAGTAATAATTATAATAATAATATTAGTAATAATTATAATAATAATTGTTAGTAATAATAAAAATTTTCTTTTAACAAAAGAAATTTCGAATGAATTAAAAATATTTTTTTTCTACATACATTAAGAAAAAGTTTTAAAAGTAGCTGCACTCTTAAATAATTGGATGTAAAAAAGTAATTTACTTTATTTACTTCTTTTTATTATTTCATTCTTGTAATAAAGAAAATTTTTTTCACAACTAAATGTGCGGATTAGTGGTAATAAAGAATTTTAAAGAAAATATATCATCTATAAACTAATCTCGTGTGTCAACTTGGCAAAATTATAATCTTCATGTTGAACGAGAATTAAAGGCTTTGCGGACAAAAGTCGTTACGTCGTTAAAACCATTCTCGAAATCGCATCTGTTTAACATTGCCACGCTTTCCTGTTAAGTTAAGCCGCACACAGTTATGTATTTTACCACTTTGCATCGTGATAACGATAACCGTTTTACGTTTTAAAAGATAAGACCACTAAATCGTTAGTGGCAATATAGTAATCTAAAAAAACTTACTGCGCATAATAGTTTATTACATTTCTTCTTTTTTTTCATTTCTATCCTACTTTTTTTTCTTCCTTTTATTATGTTTCCATACGAAGAATTTTAAAACTTTTAATTCAATGTAATTTAGAATTTTTAAATTTTTTGACTAAAATATTTAGCTACTATTTTTTATAAATAAGTTACTAATTTCACTTATTTCGTTGAAAAAAAGCCACGAATTAATTTCTTAAATCAAGATTTTAAATATCAATTTATTTAGTGAAGAAATTAATTCCAAGACTAAAGAAATTGAAGAGGAGGAAAATAGCAAAAAGGAAAATAAATTAAAAATTGAAATCTCTTTATATTGATTGTCAAACTGTGAAGATTCTAATCGTAAATAATTATAAAATTACGAAGAAATTGAGATTCAATATGGAGACGCTACTTTCCACCTGAGAACGCCAAGGTCACCGCTAGATGGCAGTTTACTTCTTGGAATTTATTTATTTCTTGGAATTTCTCCTGCCACCTGGTGGTGACCTTGGCGTTCTCAAGTAGAGAAATTAAACCACCATTTTTATCCTTTAAAAACTTTTTCATAATTAAAAAAATGTTACTTTGAGAATAATATAAAATATAAATAAATAAAACTAATTTTCCCTCTAAAATTGCAGGCGGGAAATTTCAAATATGAAATTGAATTATTTTCTCCCAAAGGTAATATTTAAGAGTTTTATTTATTTATTTTCTTTTTTTTTGGTGGGTTTGGATTAAATTTTCATATCGTTATCGCTTTCTACTGTACGATAGCCATGATGGATTTTACTTGTATAAATCAATTTGTGTTTGTATATCTGTATGTGTTTGCTTGAACGAACCCAATCTGATTTGCTCGAGCCGACCCAAATTCTTGATTGCTCTCGCTTGCAATTTAAAAGTAATAATAAAACTTAGTTTTCCATTCCTGGTATTGGCAAGTGAACTGAAAATAAATGAATTATTGACGGATATATTTTTTGTCTTTGATATTTATAAAATTATTAGAGAAAACATTCATGTATTCTTGTCGGTGTTTTAATACACTATTCTTTGTTTAAATGTGCTTTTATTTCATTTATTTTGAGGAGACAAATTTTTTTATATTTAAAAATAGGACAATTCTTTTTAAATAGTAAAAATATTTCGTTTTTTTAAAATATTTATAAAAATTCCTTTTTGATAAATTTTAAAAATAGTTTTTTTTATGAAAATTATTTAAAATAATATTGAAATATCTTTTTGAAAAATGTTAAAAATATTAAGTGTTAAATATTAAAATATTGAAAATATTGCATGTTAAATATTAAATGTTAAATGTTAAATATCAAATGTTAAATATTAAAATATTAAATGTTAAATATTAAAAATTTTAAATATTCTTTATAGTAAAATATTCAGTAAATTATTATTAATTTTAAATACATTTTTATTAAAAATATTTTTGATTGAAAAATTTTGCTGTATTGTTTTTCTAATAATATTTAAAGAAAGATTAAAAATTTTAATATTTAATAATTTTTATTGTTTTATTGTTTATTAAAATGAAATACCTATAAAAGTTTATTTAAAAAAAAACTTTTTAATTAGAAAGTAAAATTTACTTTTAAAAACGAAGCAAAATTAGATTTCTGAAAATAATAGAATTTCCGTGTAAATAAAATTTCTGTTTTTAATTAAATTAAACGTTTCTTCTAAATTTAATTAAAAAGGTCACTTTAGTTCGTTTCTAATTTTACTCATATTTGAAAAATTATATTTTTAATTCCTTAAAAATAGATGTCAAAAAATAGTTTTTTTTTATTAATTAAATTATTTTACAAACAAAATTGATCTTTAAACAATTATCATTATTATTATTATTATTATTATTATTATTATTATTATTATTATTTATTTAAGTTTTTTAATTATCACAACATTTTCTATTATTTTTGTTTAAATGTTAATTTATAAGAAAATTATTTGCAAGCTTTTTTTAGCTTTCGTTGTAATGAACAATTAAAGAAATATTTGTATTCCAAATGTTAAAACACAATTTTTTCCAAAAGAAAAAATTGCATTTTAAATTATTTAAATTAATTATTTTTTTCTGAAAAAAAATTTCGGTTACACAATTTTATTACTGGTGAAAATGAAATTATTTATTCAGATGATGCTTGAAGAACAACTCTTTCTCTCAATTTTAAAAGTTTAAAGAATAATATGAGGGAAAGTAGAAGTAAAAAAATGACTAATTAAAAAATTTATCATTTTCCGGAAATACAAAAATTTCTATGAAATAATTTAGATTTTAATTTTTATTACAATTTACATTTTTTTGAATTTTCGATAGAAATCAAAATTTTACAATTTTTAAGCAGATGTTATTTTTATTTTATAAAATTTTTAATAAAAAGTTTAATTTAAAAATAATTTTTTTAAAAATAGTTTTTTACGGTATAAAACTTGAAATTTTATGAAACAGATTTTTTTTTTATCATATATAATATGAAATTTTTCGAGAAATTTTATTCGTTGACTAAATTGAATTTTTTTCCCTCTCTTTTTCAGCTCTCTGGATTTTTACAACAACCAGTTCCGTATAGTTCAATGTCTGAAGTTTATGCCGTTGCAAGATGGGATCCAAATTACAAATATTGTTTGAGAATCGTTCTTCCCGATGGATCGCTTTTGCTCCAGGCGAGCAACGCTTATACAAGGGACCAATGGTACCATTCTATCCTCTGGAAGGTAAATATTATTTTTTATTAAAATTGCAAGCAGGAAAAAAAATGACAACTTGGTTTCTCAAACATTTTTTTTTCTTAAGGGGGCCTAAAAACAGATCTTTTTTTTAAATAAGAAGGGAAAAAATAATCTAGACCTTCGGGCTTATTGAAATACTTTTCTATTTATTTTAAGTGTTCCTATAAAATTTTTTTGGTGAAATATTGAAATGGTTTTGAGTTAAGATAAAGTATTGACAATAATTGGCAACTATGTTGGAGCTCATAACTTGAAAAATATTTTAGATTGTTCTCTAAAGTTTAGAATGCGTATTCTGTAAATTTATGTATTCTCGGATATATTACATGAAAATTTACTAAAAAAAGAATCGATTTTTGTTGACTAAAGAAGAAAATTTTCTTTTTTTGAAGGGGGGTTGGGAGAATAGTTGATACGCTCCTGGCAGATGAATGCGCGCGCGTCTCCCCTCCCTCCTAAGTCTGCTGGCTATATAAGAGAAGAGCGCACAGTTCGCATCGTCAGTCTGCGTGTTACTGTCAGGAGATATATTTCTTTTTATATTTATATAATTGAATTCTTTTTAGAGTGATTCAAAATATTTTTTAGGGCCAGGGAAAAGTCGAAATTTTGTCTGCCAATCAGGGAAAAACAAAATTAATTTTTTGTGGCGACCCTTTTATAGTTTGAAAGTTTTCTATTTAATTGTCGAAGCGCTTTTTCTGTTGAAACAATTAACAGTGGGAATTTTTCACTTTTCAGAAAAGTATTTACAAATATCAACACATGGTCTCAGTGAGCACCAGGGAGGAAGTCATTCTCCGCGAATTAAAAACCCTGGTTGACTTCGCCTTGTGGACTCCCCTTCAGGATGAACGTGTTCCTGGAGCGCCACTTGAGGCTGTGGCGAAACTTTTGGAAGATCCCGTCGTTATCGAAGCTGACGTGAAAAATGGTAGAAAAATAATTAATTATAAATAAAAAAATAAATTTAATTAAATTAATAAAAAAAAAAATTATAATTAATTATTTAATTTTTTATTAAAATTTTAAATAAATTTGACTTGGGGCCATAGGAGTTACATTCAAAAACTCCAATGGCTCTAGGCAGAGGGTGAGAACTAGAATAATTAAATAACCAAAAATTAGCAGACATTGACGAGATAAAGGAGAAGAAGGGACGAAGCGACAGGAGAAGTTGGGCGGAGGCAGTGTTGGCGGTGGCGGCGCCACTTTTGGAGAAGGCAGCACCACCACCGAGTTTGACACGAGTCCTATCGAAATTAGCCCAACGACATCCTCGCTCGCCATTGGTCCACGCTCTCAGTCCGGCAATCACACGATGCTTGAAGCACACTGTCGATTTTGGAAAATCGCCCGACATGCGGAAGTTACTTCAAGTGTTTGTCGCAGCAATCTATGAGAATAATGACGGCGAGAAGGCAATTCGCGAATACATTGCGTCCGTTCATGGTCCAGGAAGTGACTGTCCACATCCACGAGTGCTGCCGAATTTAGTTTCAATTTGCGTCGCTGCCATTTTTCACAGGTGAGTCGAACACTTCAACTGTTCTACTGAAAGCGCTCTCGTGCTGCGCTCGGTTTATATACTCACTCCGGGTGGGGAGAGTTCGGTAGTGGGGAGCTCTCGGTCTCTGATTGGCTGCGCTTAATTTCAGGAGCGTCACACGATAAAATTTCGCCCTAATTTTTCTTGAAATTATTTTTCACAGGTTCGAAGTGGGAAATCGAGATTCTGTGAATGAGGACAAAACTGTCGAGTTGCCACCTTTGAGTTGTTATCTTCTTGTCTTAAATGTGGCGTAAGTTTTATTTCAATAGTTTTCCATTTTTTTATAGAATTATTATTTATTTTATTTTTTATAATTTTACTTAAATATTTCAAAATTAATTCAATTTTAAAAGTTTACAATTTTCAGAAAATAAATCAAGTTCAAAAGGTTGTAATTTGAAATTTTAGAAAATTTCAATTTTGAATAAATTTAATTAGAAAGAACTTGGATTTTTGAAAAATTTTAATAATTCAAATTCTTCTGAAATTTGGCAAAATTTTAAATATATAGGTATTTAATTAACTATTAAGAATAATGGATCTATAGAAGAATTTTAGTTAAAAATATTATTAAAAAAATTGAATTTTGGAGAAAAGTTAGAAATGATTGCAGAAATTCAATTCTTTTGAAAAATGTAAGCAGAATACTCCACAGAAATTCAATTATTTTCGAAATTTTTTTAAAATTCTTGTCAAAATTTCAATTATCTTTATAAATAATAAAATTCTTCGCAGAAATTCAATTATTCTTAAAAATTTTATAAAAATTCTTGGCAAAATTCAAAATTTTTTGAATTATTTTCAAAAAATTCCCTCAATCCAATTCTTTTTAATATCTACTATTTTAATAAAATTTTCTAAAAGAATTTAATTATTTGAAAAAAATTTTAATAAAATTCTACGCAAACATTTAATTATTTTTACAAATAATTTTTGAAAAAATTGCATTTTTTCAATGCAAAATTTCAATTATTTTCAAAAATTATTAATTCCTTCATGGAATTCAATTAAAATTGTATTGAAAATAATTTAATTCTATTATAAGGAATTGTAACAAAATTCTTATCAATAATTGAATTCATTCGAAGAATTCCATTAAAATTTTCAAAATAATTGAATTTTTGCGAAGAATTTTATTAAGATTTTTGAAAATAATTCTTCGTAATAATTTAATTATTTTCATAAGTAATAAAATTTTTTTACAGAGATTCAATTATTTTCATAAATAATAAAAATTTTTACAGAGATTCAATTATTTTCATGAATAAGTAGAAATATTCTTAAATTTTTTTTTTTAAATTCGTCAAAGAAATTCAATTATTTAAAAATTTGTTAATAAAATTTTTTATGAATATTCAATTTCAAGAAACTTTAAATTATTCAATAAATTATTTATTTTTGTATTTAAATAATTAAATTCTCGTAGAATTTTCTAATAAAAATTGAATTAAAAGTGAATTTAAATTAGAATTTTAGATAATAATTGAATATTAAAATCTAAACATTAATTGTTAGATATAAAATGAAAATGGTTAAAAATTAAAATCTTTGAAAATTTGAATTTTTCATACTTTTAATTAAGAATTCTGTGGAATTTAATTTTTTCAAAAAAAGTTTAATTGAATTTTTAATTATTTCAAGTTTTTATTTTCTAAATAATTAAAGAATTTTTGTAAAATTGAATTGTAAACAAATGTTTTTGCAAATTCACAAATAAATTTTGCAAAAATGATTTAAAATAATTGATAATTAATAATTGATTTCTTGTGAAGAATTTTAAATAAAATTTTTGAAAATGATTACATTTTTCGAAGAATTCACTTAAAATTGTATTAAAAATAATTGAAATCCTGTAAAGAATTTTATTATTTAGGAAAATAGTTCAATTCTTGCAACAAATTTTTATTACATTTTTTTTTGAATAATTGAAATCCTGTCAAGAATTTCACTATTTATGAAAATAATTGAATTCTTACATCGAATGTTATTTAATTTTTTTTATAATAATTTTGAATTCTTTTAGAAAATTTTATTAAAATAGTAGATATTGAAAATCATTGAATTGAGAAAAAATTTTGAAAATAATTGAAATTTTGCCAAGAATTTTATTAAAATTAAAATTTATTTTTGAAAATAATTGAATTTCGGAGAAGAATTTTATTATTTTTAAATATAATTGAAATTTTGACAAAAATTTAAAATAATTTTTAAATATAATTTAATTTTTTGAGTATCTAATAATTTTGAAAGTAATTCGCAGAATATTCTTTAGGGTCAAAGAAAAAGTCAAAATTTTGTCTGGAAATCAGGGAAAAACAAAATGAATTATATGTGGTAACGGTGGTAACCCTGTTTTAATTCTTTTGGTAAAAAGTGAGAAGTTATTTTTTAAAAAAGAGAAGAAAAGAAAAAAATTATGCTTCATTTTCAGTTCGGAATACGCTGATTGGCGACCGGGACTCTCGGCCCTTTTGCAACCGGTCCCATTTCCGGAAGAAGCATTAGCCGACAAGGAAGTTCAGGAATCGGTGTTAATGTGCGTAATGCAACGTCTCGCCAAAGATCCAAGATGTACAGTTCATCGAGTATTACTTCCGGTACGGGAACCACGTCCCGGTTGGATTCACATTGTTGCACCTTCGAGTCCCGCTTGTCCCGATCAAGGCGAATTATTCGGCGAAATGGTAATTAGAAAATTAACATCGAAAATAGTCAATAAAAACTGCTTTTAAATTTATTTTATTAAAAAAAAACTTTCTCGTCACATGTTTTTCAAACACAAATTATTCAAATCGAAACAAAAAAAAAATTTTTTTCAAAGATAAAATGCGAATTTCGAGTGTAAAAATAAAAAAAGAAAATTATCAAAATTGACAAGAATCGATCGAAAGTTTTTTTGCGAAAAAGGAAACGACGAGGTCAGTGTAGTTAAGTCATTTATAGAATTTCAATTTCCGTACAATGACGTTAATGGTTTAGAAAATTTCGATTTTTAGTGGAAATGATTATTTTCAGATCATTGAATTTCAAATTTATAATCTTTCAATTTGCAAACAAGAATTTGAAAAATGGTATTTAAAATTTTGATAGTTCTATTCTTGGCATTTATTTAAGAGCTGTGTGTGTACTCGCACTATACGGCTTCATCGTGTTTAAAAATATTGCTGATTTATTTTTGAATTAAAGAAACATACGAGAGATGTATTTCACATCAAATTCATTAAAAGTAGGAAAATTCTACAAGGTTACTGCACGTATAAATTACTATTTAATCGATTTTTTTTTTAATTTTTCGTAATAAATAAAAATATTCAAGTGTGACTGACATTTTTTCATATTTTGACATTTTGTTTCGAAGAATTTACTTAACATTGTATTAAAAATAATTGAATACCTTTGAAGAATTTTACTAGTTTTGAAAATAATTGAATTTCTGCAATTATTTGTAGCTTTTCTTCAAAATTCAATTTTTTTAGTGTTTTTAACTAAAATTCATTTTTTTAATAATTTTTCATTTAGAAAATTCTACGAGAATTCAATTATTTATTTTTAATTACTACGGTTACGTTACAGAAACGTAATCGAGTTTTGGCAGTGGATGCACAATGTGAAGTTTCAACCCGCTTCACATAAGATTTTTCGAGTATGTGTGTTATAGAAATAATATTTTTTTTCTAGTTAACAACGCTGTTGGGTTGTTGCTGTCGAAGAAAGCGGTTCATCAGCTCATTGATGAAGCAAGCCGGCGGTGCTTGTATTCTATTGGGTGTAAGAGGCTGTGATGCGGCTCAAGAGGCTCTCTGCCTCATGCTAGAATGGCGTCTATTGCCAAACGAAGAGGCACGACTTCAAGTTGTTTCCGCTCTTCAATCGACTGAATCGGGGAGAAATCGTTACGCCGCTCTTTGTCAGAAGCAGCGAAATCTCCAAGAATTGGTGAGTTACTTTTTGGAATTATTATAATTTATGACGATTAATTTTTTTCAATGCCACATTTTGATTTTTAATTTGACACCTAATTTTTTTTTCTCTTTTAACAGCAACAAAAAGGTGGACCGAGAAAATTGACGCTTCCAGTTCGTGCCACCGATGCGGATGTTGCATTACTTCTTGGAGGCGGAGCTTTGGGCAATTTAGAGTGCTTGAGTTTGGCATTCACTTCAGTGACGTCCGCTTGTGCCGAACAATTAATAAAATTACCCGCCCTGAGGTATTTGAATTTATGGGCGACTCAATTTGGTGACGCGGGCCTACAAATGATAAGTGAACATCTACAAAAACTTCAGGTTCTCAATCTCTGCGAGACGCCTGTTTCCGATAAGGGCATTTCCACTCTGGCCTGTAAGTTTCTCCACTTTTTTAAAAATTTTATTTATTAACTAGCAAATATCACGATTATTAATATAGATTATTATTCTATTAATTAAGTTTTCTATTAATTAACTTTTTATTTATTAATTTTTCTATTAATTAATTTTTTTATTTATTAATTTTTCTATTTATCAATTTTTCTATTTATTAATTTCTTTAATAAATTTAAAAGACAATTTTTTCTTTTGTATTTGAATAAATGAAATTTAAAAAAAAAATTGCAAATTTTGCAGCATTGACGAGCCTACGAAAATTGAACCTGAACAGCACTAAATTATCGGCACAAACGTTTGAGTCGCTGAAGAAGAGATTGCCGTCACTTCAGGAGTTTGACGTGCGCTACACGGAGGCCTGGTGACCCGAACTTACCTACAATTCTTCATCGATCAATGGCGATTTCGATCGACGAAAAATTGATGCTCCAAATCAAAACGGCAACTCGTTTAAAAAATCCAATGCAAGGACAAAGAGTTAAGGCGGTTGGATAATTTAAAAGTAAATCTTCGAGATTCCCCTTTTTTTAAAAAAATACTTTCTTCTCAATTTCCACCAGTCACGAAAAAAAAGACACCACAAAATAGAGAATTTACTTTAAAATGAAAGGAACCAAAAAAGAAGAGATTTCTCGGAGAAATGAAGAAAGCGCAGAGAAACAAAAATTTATTGAGAAAACGAATTAAACGAATTTTTGCGTCTTTCTAAAAGAAATTCGAAAATTTTGAAAAATAGTGGAAATTTTGCAAAAAAATAAGTGAAGAATTTTATTTCTGAATTATGGAAGAAAAAATAGAAGAAGAAATAATATAATTATTGAAAAAGGAGAAAAGTTCAATTGGATCTGGAAGAAAGAGGGAAAGAAAATTCGTCAACGTTATTCAAAACCAATCCGAAGATGATGAACTGAATTGAAGAAAGGAAATTCACAGTATAAGGTAACTTTTTTCTTTTTTTTTTTACAATTTGGGGACAAATTTAGAAATAATTTCGGGAAATTTTCCTGAAAAAAAACAATTTTTTTCGAAATCTCTTCACTTAATGCAAAAGGAAACAAAAAAAAGAGTTTACAAAATGAAAAGAAAACTTCTTGAACATAATAGAGTGAAAACATTTATCAAAATAAAATTTTCATTCAAATGAAAACTTTCATAGAAATGAAAAAACAATTATTTCGCCGATAAAATGTTTCGACGGAGGATGCCAACTGCCTTAAAAAGAAATTCTGAGCTACCACTGCCAATAAGTGCGTGCAGAAACAGAAATAAGAAAAAAAACAGTCCAGTTTTAAAAAAATAAAAAGCTCCATTCAAAAAAAAAAAAAACTCTCGAGTCACACTTTATAAAACAAAATAAACCGAGAATTTTTAACTGTTCAAAAAAAGCAAATTTTAATTTAGATTTAATTAAAATAAAAAAATATTTCTATTCGATGCAAAATTTTCAAGATTTTTTCAATTTTTAAAAAGAATTTTTCAATTATAAACGTAATTGAAAAAAAATGCAAATACACTTGTATTTGAAAAACTAAATTTTAAAAAATCAAATTCAAAATTGTAAATTTAATTTAATTTTCTGAATACAATATATTTATTTCATGTTATTTAATTCATAGTAATTATAATTTATAATTGTTTAGTCAATAAATTAAATTAATAATTTAAATAATAATAATTGAATTTATTAACAATTATAATTATAATAAAAAAATAATTTATAATTATTTATTATCAATTTTTTAAAATTATTTGTACAATGAACTATTTTTATTTGATAATGAAAATCAAAAAGTTAAATTAAGAAATTAAAAATATTTTCAATTGAGTTAAATTAAACGAATTTTTAATTAAAAATGAATGAAAAAATACGTTTAATTTCGAAAAGTTCAAAACATGATTAATTAAGAAATTAAATGTATTTTTAAATAAAAAATTCTGTAAATTAAAAATATGTTTAATTAAGAAACCAAATTGAAAGTATGTTTAGTTAATAAATAAAATTCAGAATTGAATTTTATAAATTATTTTCCAAACTTAAGTTTATAAGTTAAATTTGAAAAATTTAATTAATAAATAAAAGTAAATTTTAATCTGTGTATATTTTATATATTTTTATAATTTATATATGTTTGTAATAAAATATATTTCTAATTTTTATATATTTATTATTTATAAATATTAATAATTTATAGCATAAAAATCTTTTTATCATAGATATGAAAAAATAAATTATTTTTCCAAGTATTATGAGTATAAAAAATGAAAAATTCGCGGTTTATTTTGAAAATTGCAACAAAAGAAAAAAATTCACACTACTCACGAGGGAGAAATTTCCATATATAAAAGCGCATCTCAAAGAAAAAAAAAAATTTCTCAAACGACAATTCTAGTGTAAATAGATAAGTAGAAATTAAGCGAGTTACGACGTTAATAATTTATTGTAGTTAGTTTACGTATTTATAAAAAAATATATATATAATATAAATACGCTTTACACACTCATAAAAAACACAATTACATAATTATTATAAAAGAAAAAAAAATACACGAAAAGACAAAATGAAAATTCAATTTTATGTAATACAGCAGAAGAGAAAAAGAAAAGAATTTAGGATGTAATAAATATATCTCTATATATATCTCCAATAATCTCCAAGACAAAAAAAGAATAATTAAAATTATAAAAAATTTCAAATGGTTACATAACGTTATATATTACACACCTAAATGTTATATAATGTTGTATGACTTTTCTTGCCCGGGATCAAAAAATATTTTTGATCTCTTACCATTAAAGAAAAAAGTAAAAAAAAAACGAAAAAAAATTTAAATTCACCTTTAACGCTCTATAATATATTTCATTCTCTCGATAATTTTTCTTTTTGAACATTTTTCAAATATTGTTATTTAAAAACAAATAATATATACACAATACCATATTTATGTAAATAAAGAGCGTTATTGGATTAAAATTTAATCAAACTTGCACTCCTCCCTCAACCCCGTAACCGACACTAAAAAAAATATTAAAGATTTCTCCTCAATTTTCTATTATAAACTCTGTGAATTTTTAAATAAGATAAAAAGATTTTTCTTCCTGAAAATTTTCGAGCGAAAATTCAAAATGCTTTTCAATTATTACAAAAGATATATGTAAATTTTTGAAATTAAATTCTTCTTTAAAGTTGAGAAATTTTATATAAAAATATATTAAAGAAAAATTAACTGTAAAAAATATAATTTATAGAAAATATTATTAAAAAAAAATATAATTTATAGAAAATATTATTCAAAGAAAATTTATAAAAAATGAAAAGTAGAAAAAGTTATGTATTGAGATTAAAACTTATTTATTAAGTTTAAACATTTTATTTAAAAAAATTTTATTTACAAAAAATTAAGGAATAGAAAAATTTATTAAGAAATTTATTTTTTACGTTATTTTTGGATTTAGGAAAAAAATTGTAAGAATTAAAAAGTAAAAATTTATTTATTTTAAAAGAAAATTAATAGAATTTACTGCTATTAATTAATTTAAAACAAATTTTTCAAATTTTTTAAATTTTTTAATCTTTTTTTTAATTTTTGTATTTTTTTTAATTTTGAAATTATTATTTTTTCGAAATTTATTTTTTATATAGTAACTTTTGAAATTTATCTGTGAAAAAATATGATTTTCAACCTCGAGAATTTTGGGAAATTTATATAATAATAATTATATAGATGGAATTGAAGAAACAAAGGGATTTGAAATATTATAAAAATAATAAAGAGAAAGAAAGAAATAGGAGAAGTCTTTATTTCTGGAGAGAAATAAAAAACAAATATGATCGAGAAAATTATAAATACATATTATAATATGAAAAATTTTAGTAGTTATAAACTACAATAATAATAAAAATAAAAAAAAATAATGATTATTATAATAAAAATAAAAAATAATAATTATTATTATAATAAAAATAATGAAAATAATTATTAATAATAAAAGAAAAAAAATAATGTTTAATAATTATAATAATGATAATATTAATAAAAAATATAATTCTTTGATTCACCTAATTGATAGGATGACTGATTCTGTATTTCGTTTCACATATATAATATATTATTATGTAAAAGCTGCAAGGGAGCAAGCATTTTAAGAAGACTGTTTATGTCAATTTCAATAAGAATATTATAATTTAGTCAGTTATGATATAATTCATTAATTAAAAAA
This sequence comes from Leptopilina heterotoma, assembly GCF_015476425.1. Classification (NCBI taxonomy): domain Eukaryota; kingdom Metazoa; phylum Arthropoda; class Insecta; order Hymenoptera; family Figitidae; genus Leptopilina; species Leptopilina heterotoma. The sequence goes on from NW_025111042.1 coordinate 234,345, forward strand.
AAAAAGATATGGCAAAATAAATTCGAATTTAATACCATATAATTGTCAGGGTCTTAGTTGTCTTCCTCCCTCCCCCCTCTAGAAAAATTTAACGCCCGATGAAATTATATTTTTAATTTAGAAACCAAAATAAAAATAAAATTAATTTACAAATTTATTATTGAAATTAATTTATTTTTTGTAAAATAAAATATTTTTTTAAATAAATTTATTTTTTTTACATAAACTCGTTTTTATTTTAAACAAATTTATTGTTTTAAATAAAGAAATACATTTTCTTTATTAATAATAATTTATTTTTTCATAACTATAAATAATATTATAATTATAATTAATATCACTTGTTTCTGAAATTTTGAAAATGAAAAATTGTGATATTTATGTATAAAAAAACTGTTATTTATTATTTTTTATGAAAAATTATTTTTTATCTTGTCAAAAAGATTAAATTTAATTTTTTTTTTAATTCGTTGATAAAATTTTTCAAAAGAATTCAATTTTCAAAAAATTTTCGAAACAATTCAATTATTTTTATGAATAGTAAAATTTTTTGCAGGAATTCAATTATTTTCAAAACAATTTTAATTGAATTCTTCAGGAGAATTCAATTTCATGAAGATTTTAAAATTCTCTAAAAATAATTCAATTATTCTCGAAATATTAAAAAAAATTCTATATGAAAATTTAATTATTTTCAATGCAATTTTTAAATATATTCGTAAAAAAAAATGAAAGAATTCAATTATTTTCGAAACAACTTTAATTGAATTTCTCGAGAAAATTAAATTATTTTCAAATATTTCTATAAAATTTTTCAAAACAATTCAATTTTTCCTAAAATCTTAACAAATTCTTCGATCATTTCAATTATTTTTATAAATAGTAAAATTCTTTGCAGAAATTCAATTCATTTTAAAACAATTTTAATAGAATTTCTCAAAAGAATTTAATTATTTTCAAATATTGTTCACATAAAATTTATTTATTTTCTAAAATTTTAATTAATTCATCGGAACAATTCAATTATTTTTATAAATAGTAAAATTCTTCCCAAGAATTAAATTTTTTTTTATAAATAATAAAATTCTTCTCAGGAATTCAATTATTTTCAATAGAATTTTAATAAAATTCTTCTTCATAAAATTCAATTGTTTTCAAACTTTTCAATTAAAATTATTAAAAAAAAAACTCCATTATTTTAAAAAAAATTTAAACAAATTCTTCAAAAGAATTTAATTAGGATTTTAAAAAATTTTAATAAAATTTATCGCGATAATTCAATTATTTTCATAAATACAAAAAAATTCTTCCAAGGAATTCAATTATTCACGTACGTGAAGTTAGCACTCAAGCCATGAAATATATGATTCTTTTCAATTGGAAAGGATTGGTGGTCGTTTGGTGATCGTTAGGTGCTACTTCTCAACTTTAGGTGGTCAAAAATAAAAAAAAAAATAGAAACTTTTCAATTTTAGAGTGCTAACTTCACACTTGCACTCCAGTTTTTAATATTTTTTAAAATTTCTTTTACGTATCGTTTGGTGGTCGTTTGGTGGTTGTTAGGTGGTCCTTTTTAATTATTGGTGGTCATCCTAATAATTAATAATAACATTTTAAAAAAATGAACACGCAGGCGATTTTGTTCAAGTTCGAATGGCGCCAAAATTTAAATTAAGGAAAGCTTATTACACGTTTAAATTAAACAAAACCTCTGATTAACTATAATAATTTAACTAAAATTTTCAGATAATTTAAGTTTTATAATAATATTGCTCTGAATATAAGAAAAACTATTAAAAAACATTTTGTACATAGTTAAACTTTTACTATATACTTGTTGGATTAATTATTTCCAATCACTGCATTATTGAATATTATTATTATTATTAATTATTACACATTTATTTAATATATGAATGTTTTGTAGAGTGCCAAATTCACGTTTGCATTTTTTTAAAAATAATATTCATTTTTTTTAAACAACTTTACATCAATCGTTTGGTGGTCGTTTGGTGATCGTTAGGTGCTACTTCTCAACTTTAGGTGGTCAAAAATAAAAAATCTAGAAACTTTTCAATTTTAGAGTGCCAAATTCACACTTGCACTCCAGTTTTTAATATTTTTTAAAATTTCCTTGACGTATCGTTTGGTGGTCGTTTGGTGGTTGTTAGGTGGTCCTTTTTAATTATTGATAGTATGTAATCCTTTTTATGCGTTTTTATACGGAAGGGTTCTGCTTTCATTCAAAGGGCGCTGATATTCAAATTACATTATTCAAAAAATTATTTTAATTCAAAAACTTTAGATAACTGAAATAATATAGAACCCTCAATTGAATATCATTCTAACAATATTTATAATTTAATAAACTTTTTTCAATAACATATATATATATATATATATATATATATATATATATATAACATGTAATACATAGTACAATAACAAAAAATCTTTTTAAATTGTTATTCAATGAAACCCTCATAGCACACGTATATTCAAGATATTCCTGGAACATGTTGGGGATACCGATTTGTTTGCGGCGACATGGTTATCTTTAGGATGGGAAATTAATCTTTCCTCTTCATACAAAGTATTTTAATTAAGTAAATTTTTTTTACAAACATTTTATATTAACAAATGCAATTTTTTTAATTACTTTGTGAATTTTATTCTTTATAAATTTGCAATTTAATTGATGTGTTAACTTGACACTTGTAATTTTTTGTTAAAAATTTAGTATTTTTTTAAACTTTTCTAATCAATAATTTAATAGTCGAATGGTCCCAGGCGGCACACTTCACGTTTTAATAACTTAAAGTTACCGTTTTCAAGTCACCTTTTTGGTAATGGAAATTGTCAACAAAAAGTTAACGAAATGTAACCATCAAATTGTTGACTTTGAAAAGTTAACATATATTTACCGAAATCTTGTTAACTATTTGCAAATTTGAAAAAGGTAACAAAAAGTTATTGAAAATGTGTATGTAAATTTGACAACAATTGTAAGTTATCTAATAGATAATATTTTTAAGTTGACATTTTAAATAAAAAGGATTACATACTATCAATAATTAAAAAGGACCACCTAACAACCACCAAACGACCACCAAACGATACGTCAAGGAAATTTTAAAAAATATTAAAAACTGGAGTGCAAGTGTGAATTTGGCACTCTAAAATTGAAAAGTTTCTAGATTTTTTATTTTTGACCACCTAAAGTTGAGAAGTAGCACCTAACGATCACCAAACGACCACCAAACGATTGATGTAAAGTTGTTTAAAAAAAATGAATATTATTTTTAAAAAAATGCAAACGTGAATTTGGCACTCTACAAAACATTCATATATTAAATAAATGTGTAATAATTAATAATAATAATAATATTCAATAATGCAGTGATTGGAAATAATTAATCCAACAAGTATATAGTAAAAGTTTAACTATGTACAAAATGTTTTTTAATAGTTTTTCTTATATTCAGAGCAATATTATTATAAAACTTAAATTATCTGAAAATTTTAGTTAAATTATTATAGTTAATCAGAGGTTTTGTTTAATTTAAACGTGTAATAAGCTTTCCTTAATTTAAATTTTGGCGCCATTCGAACTTGAACAAAATCGCCTGCGTGTTCATTTTTTTAAAATGTTATTATTAATTATTAGGATGACCACCAATAATTAAAAAGGACCACCTAACAACCACCAAACGACCACCAAACGATACGTAAAAGAAATTTTAAAAAATATTAAAAACTGGAGTGCAAGTGTGAAGTTAGCACTCTAAAATTGAAAAGTTTCTAGATTTTTTATTTTTGACCACCTAAAGTTGAGAAGTAGCACCTAACGATCACCAAACGACCACCAATCCTTTCCAATTGAAAAGAATCATATATTTCATGGCTTGAGTGCTAACTTCACGTACGTCAATTATTCTCTTGAAATTTTTTGATAAAATTTTTTGCAAGAATTCAATGATTTTGAATACATTAGGTAATTTTTAAATTGAAAATATTTTTAAAAAAAATTTTTTTAAAGTTAAATTTCTTAATATGAAAAGTTAGGTTCATTGTAATTTGAATAATTTATTTCATTTTTGTAACAATTGTTATTTTTCTCCCTCATTTTATATAAATAATTATATTTCCACCAAAATGATAAATTTAAAAATTTAATTTAAGCAAAAAATTTTATTTTTATTCGCGTCTTTGTTATGATAATAGTGAATGAAGTGTGAATAATTACAAACAAAAAAATTCAGTGAAAGAAGTATAATAATAAATACGCGAAGAAAAAATGGTAAGTAAACACCTTCATTTATTTTTAACTGTTTGTACTTATCAAAGCGAGAAAGAAAAACACCCAAGGAATATGCTCGAACTTTCCGGAAGAAGATCGAAACAAATAATTTTATACGAACCCAATTGAAAAAATTTACCGGCTTGAGAGCGAATTTCCTTTAAATAATAATGTAAATAATTTGAAAAATAATTAAAATAATTTAATAAACAATAGAAAAGAAAAGAAAAGAAAAATAGCAAAATCGCAAAAAAACAGTAAAATAAGAAAAAATTTGAAAAAGAATTACGAGAAATTGAAATATTCCTTGAATTGAAATAAATTTCCCGGAATTTCATATAAATAATAATAAAGAAGTTTGTCGAAATTCCTGTAAGTAAAATAAATTTCTTGGAATTGAAATAAATTTCTCAGAATTTAATATAAATAAATAATGAACTTTCTTGAACTTTGTCGAAATTTCTCGAAGCGTCTGGTTGGGACGAGAACAAAACAGATACAGAGACACTGGTAGAGAAAGAATTTGCTTGCAACACTCGGGAATATTCTCGAAAGTTCAGGTAAATTCGTAGAAAAAATCGAAAAAGAATAGAAATTAATGAATGATAAAATTAAGTTTTAAAACAGAAAGAAGAAAACTAAATAGAAGAAAATTCACCAAGAGAGAAAAATCGAGAGAAAAAAATGAGAATAAGGAGAATAAGTAAGAAATTACTATTTATATATTTCTCCCCCGAGTGAGAATTGTCGAGAAGCTTCTAGAACTCGTCGAGAAGTATCGAGCGAAACGAACGTCGAGTATATAAGAGGTGAGCGTGCCCGGAGCTGGCAGTACATGAAAAGCAATCAAACGAATAACATTAAAGCGTCTAACGCAAACTTTAATAATAATAATTATTATAAAACGAACAAAAGTGAGACAACAACAAACAACAAAATGTCTGCAATTGGAATTGATTTGGGAACAACATATTCCTGTGTGGGAGTTTGGCAACAAGGAAAAGTGGAAATAATCGCCAACGATCAGGGCAATCGAACAACACCCAGCTACGTTGCCTTCACAGATACGGAACGTCTTATTGGCGATGCCGCCAAAAATCAAGTGGCTATGAATCCGGCGAATACCGTTTTCGACGCCAAAAGGTTAATTGGACGAAAATTTGACGACCCCAAAATCCAGAGTGACATCAAACACTGGCCGTTTAAAGTCGTCAACGATGGAGGTGAGTTTTCTGAAAAAAATTAATTCAAATTTTCTTTTAACAGAAATAATAATTTAAAGAAATTTTCTTTATAAATATTTATAAATAAATTTTCTTTATAAATAAAATTATAAGAAATCTTAATTCAATGAAGTTAAAAAATTAGTTTGAAAAACATTTCTAAGAAAAAAGTTTTAAAACAAATGATATTTCGATAAAATAAAATTTAGAAATCTTAAAAATTGGAAAATAGTCAATCGGTCATTCAAAAACAGTGTTTCTTTAAATTATTATAATTAAAAGAAATTAAAATTAATTCTTATTAGACAAAAAGAATTTCGATAATGTAAAGATTCGGAAAATAAAAATTGGGGTCTATTCATGAGCCTAGTTTTTTGGGTTTTAATTCTTTTTTGGTACTTCAGTGAATAAGACGTTTTTTTGAATTAATTCTCTAAATTGTATTTTTGGAAAAATTTTAGCGAAACTGCAAATTTTTACGACTTTTTTTAAAAAAATAATAGTGAATTTCGAAGAGAGATCGACTCTAAAAGTTGTAAGAGTCATCTTCGCATGACAATGGCTAGCGAAAGTGACCCTTACGGTTTTCAGATTAGAGACTTTTTCGAAATTCACGATTTAATTGTTAAAATAATTTTTCAAGTAATTCAAATAATTTTTAAAGCAATTTTTAAAATAAAAGTGAATTTTTAAAACCGTAAGAGTCATTTTCAAGTAACATTGCATAGCGAAAGTGACCCTTATGGTTTTTAGATGTGAGCCTTTTTGAAATTCAGGATTCAATTGTTAAATTAATTTTTTTTAAATAATTCAAATAATTTTCAAACCGATTTTTAAAATAATAGTGAATTTTTAAAATCGTAAGAGTCGTTTTCAAGTAAAACTATTGATAGTAAAAGTGATTGTTACGATTTTCAGAGTTTTTTTTGAAATTCCCGATTCGATTGTTAAAAATTAATTTCAAAATTGATTTTTTATTCACTAAATTTTTTCTATAAACAAAATTTCAATTTACTAAAAAAATAGAAAATTTTGTTCAATTGTGTGAATTAAAATTGTTTTAAAAAGGCTAAACCCCGAGAACTTATTTTAAATATTTCTGAATGTTTACTTTAGCGTCGACGCTAAATTCAGAGAACTCTATTTAGAATATTTCGGAATTTTTTATTTAGCGACGACTCTAACTTCAGAGACGTTAATTTTGAATATTTCTGAATTTTTTTTATTTAATTTAGAAGTTTCTGAATTAAGCGTCGAATCATATTTTTTTACTCAAAAATATCACTAATATCACTGTTTTCATTTACTTAAAGTGTAAAAATTTTTAGAGCACTATTGAAGTTAAAACTTTTGAAATATTGGCCTTTTTTTGGTTTTGTGTTAAAAAAACATATTTTTTCTCTTAGCGTTGACGCTAAATTAGTGAATAATGAAGAATATTTGAATTTCTCTAGTGATTCAATAGAAATTTACTGATTTAATTATTTTTCAACTTTTTATGATTTCTGTTCCGGTAATTATATTTATTAAATTATTTTCGAATTTTTGCTTTAGCGATGACACTAAATTCAGAGACGCTAATTTTGAATATTTCTCAATTTTTGCGAGATTAATTAACGAAAGAATATTTAAATTTGTTTAGTGATTCAGTAAATATTTTTTTATTCACTAATGTAGAAGTTCCTGAATTTAGCGTCGAAAAATATTTTTTTTTACTCAAAATTATCACTAATATCACTGTTTTTATTCACTTAAATTGTAAAATTTTTTGAGAGGTTAGAAGGTTTTTAGAGGTAAACATTTTTTTAGGTTGAATCTAAAACTTTTGAAATATTTTCCTTTTTTGGTATTTAAAAAACAAATTTTTACTCTTAGCGTTGACGCTAATTTACAAAAGCCGAAAATTAAACGTTCAAAAAATTTTAGATTCAAATAGTGTAATAAAATATTTTAGAATTCTAGTTGAATGTATGAAAGTTAATGAAGAGAGGTTAGTTAAATTTTTATCACTAAAAATTAAAAAAAAATAGAGTCGACGCTAATTTCAAGAAACTTAATTTAGAATATTTCTGAAGAGTTATTTTGGGTATTAATACATTTAGAGAATATTGGAATTTATTTAGTTGCACAAATAAAGTATTTTCAGTTTTCTTTGGTGGATAGAAAATAAATATCAAATTTCTTTTTGTTTTGCAGGCAAGCCAAAGATCGACGTCGAGTTCCGCGGTGAAAGAAAGAGGTTCAATCCAGAGGAGGTCAGTTCAATGGTTCTGACGAAAATGAAGGAAACAGCAGAGGCATATCTCGGCAAAACAGTGAGGGACGCGGTGGTAACAGTGCCAGCGTATTTCAACGACTCACAGCGTCAGGCCACCAAAGACGCCGGTGCAATTGCCGGACTCAACATCTTGCGAATCATCAATGAACCCACAGCCGCTGCACTCGCCTACGGTCTCGACAAAAATCTCAAGGGCGAAAAGAACATCTTAATATTCGATCTAGGCGGTGGAACATTCGACGTCTCCGTACTAACCATCGACGAAGGTTCACTATTCGAGGTGAAATCAACAGCAGGCGATACCCATTTGGGTGGCGAGGATTTCGATAACAGACTCGTGGAACATCTTTGCAAGGAATTCGAACGAAAGTTCAAGAAGAGCTTAAGCCAAAACCCACGAAGTCTTCGGCGATTGAGAACAGCTGCCGAGAGGGCTAAACGAACACTGTCGTCAAGCACCGAAGCCACCATTGAGATCGATGCACTCTACGAGGGTTTGGACTTTTACACCAAAGTGTCGCGTGCACGTTTCGAGGAATTGTGCGCCGATTTATTCCGAGCGACACTCGAACCCGTTGAGAAGGCATTGGCGGACGCTAAAATCGACAAGAGATCAATCGACGAAGTTGTACTGGTCGGAGGTTCAACGCGCATACCAAAGATCCAGAGTATGCTGCAGAATTTCTTCTGTGGCAAGCAGTTGAATTTGTCCATCAATCCCGACGAGGCTGTCGCTTATGGAGCGGCTGTACAAGCGGCTATTCTCAGTGGCGACGGCGGTGCGAATACAACTCTCCAGGACGTTCTTCTAGTGGACGTTGCACCACTGTCACTGGGCATCGAAACAGCCGGTGGGGTCATGACGAACATCATCGAGCGCAACGCACGTATTCCTTGCAAACAATCACAAACATTCACCACCTACGCCGACAATCAACCCGGCGTCAGTATTCAGGTGTACGAAGGCGAACGCGCAATGACAAAGGACAATAATCTTCTGGGTAGATTCGAACTCAGTGGAATTGCACCTGCACCACGAGGTGTGCCCAAGATCGACGTCACCTTCGATATGGATGCAAATGGTATTCTTCACGTGACCGCTAAGGACACGGCCAGTGGGCGAAGCAACAACATTCGCATCACTAATGACAAGGGTCGATTATCAAGGGAGGAGATCGATCGAATGCTGGCCGAGGCTGAACGATATCGGGATCAAGATCAACAGCAGCGGGAGAAGGTTGAGGCTAGGAATAAAATCGAGAGCTATGTGTTCACTGTCAAGCAGGCGGTTCAGGAGTGTGGCGAGAGATTGAATGATTCGGAGAAGAAGACCGTTTTGGATCTGTGCGAGGAGACTATTCGCTGGCTCGACAATAACACCCTGGCCGAGAAGGAGGAATTTGTCCACAAGTTGGAGGAGATACAGAAATTGTGCGCGCCTCTCATGACGAAAATTCATCAAGGTGGTGGTGGGGCCTCTGCTTATGGAGCGCAAAACTGTGGGAGTCAGTTTAGACAAGGTGGTCAACAACAAGGATACTCGGGACCCACTGTGGAGGAAGTGGACTAAACATCTGAGTCCAAGACTTGAGCCTAAGACTGAACATCTGAGTCTAAGGCTAACAAACAAGGCAACAACTAGAACATCTGAGTCTACATCAACAGTACCTGTTTCATCAACTAATTTATAAAAAAAAGACTTTGCAGTATTTTCAAAAAAAAAGTGTTTGAGACTGATTATATTTTTAACAAGTTGTTTCTAGAACTCAAGATTAATATTGTAAAATTAGTTTTCATGTCGGGGCTGAACGTTCTGTTCACACCTTGTATAATTTCCTCCGCTGACAGAATTAGAAAATAGTTTTCATAAATTTGATTTTGAATCGTTAAATTTTTCAAAGACAGATTTATGACATCTTTTTTCTTTTCGAATGACAATGGAAGGAATTTCCTAGGTTGCAAAACGCCTAGTCCTGTTTTTTTTACAGATTAATTGTCTATCTTTAACTTTTTACCATAGATTAAAATGCATTGTATCGATTATTGTATATGGGATAATGTATTTTCATCGTGTTGAAAAATTTTCCAGATAGATTTTTAAACTGAGTACATTGTGATAAAGTCGTTCGTAAATAAAGTTTATTTATCATTTTTACATAGAAAAAAAGTGTTTTTATTATTTTAATATCCTATTCCTTTAGTTTGTAAGCTGGGAAATTTAAATTGATTAAATTAATTAATATCAAAGAATTTGAAATTTTTAAAAAGCGCTACATTGGAATCCTCTAAAAGTAGGATCCTATCTTTAATAATTAGCACTAGTGTTAATTTAATTTAAAATTTTAGAAAATTTCAATTTTTAATAAATTTAAATAGAAATTTTAAAAACAATTGAATAAAATTCTTGTCAAAATTTCAATTATTTTCAAAAATTTTCATCAATTCAGTGATTTTTAATATCTATACTATTTTAATAAAATTTTCCAAAAGAATTCAATTATTTAAACAACATTTTAATAAAAATTTTCTCGATGGAATTTAATTATTTAAAAAAAAAAAAAAATCTTCACAAGAAATTAGTTATTTTCATAAATAATAATATTTTTTCTCTGAAATTCAATTGTTTTTACAATTAAACTTTTTCACAGGAATTCAATTCTCTAAAAATTTTTTAATAAAATTCGTTGCAAGAATAAATAACAAAACTTATCGCAGAATTTCAAATATTTTTAATATAATTTTAAATAAACTGATAGAAAATTGCATTTATTCTTAAATCTTTTTTCAAATTCATCGAAAGAGTTCAATTATTTTTAAATATTTTAATAAAATTCTTCATAAAAATTCAATTATTCAATAAATTATTTATTTTTCTATTTAAATAATTGAATTCTCGAAAAATTGATTAAAAAATGAATTTCAGGTAAAATTTTTGATAATATGTATTCTCTTTCTATTACAAGTGGCCTATTAGGATATATAATTTTTAATCCAATACATTTCTGAATGCCTAATGTTATCATTTTTTTGTAAATATTGAAGAGGTGAATAAAAATAACATTTGTATTTCTACGACTATTTTGGCCTATATAACTTTTATTAAGTAGATTAGATTATTATATTATTTTAAAAGGTTTTGGTGTTTTGACACGAATATCGAGTCCTCATCAGAATTTTCAATAAAACGTATAGGGGTCGTCCATATACTACGTGGACAGTTTAGGGGGGAGGGGGGGTTCGCCAAAAATCCACGATTTTCCACGAGGGGGGAGGGGGGGGGTCAATACAAATGTCCACGTGGACACAAAAGTTTAATTTTATATCTTTTTTTTTCTTTTTATTCAACTTTATTATTAGATTATTATTAGATTGTGATCAGACAATATTTGTAATCCGAAATTTATTTAACTGTCAAAAAAACGCCAAATTCTTTTTTAATTTATATTACAAAATCATTATCGTAAATGCACAAATATGAATATATGCAAATTTGACAATTAGGAATACAAAGCAACCTCTACAAACTCTTACAAATTCTAAAAAAAATAATTTCTATTATTGTTTATGTGAAGGCTTAAAGCTATTGGATTTTAGAAACTTTAAGATTTGTTACCGAAGAGATTAAGTATTTCTACTAATATAATAATTGAAGATATATTTCTGCCAAAGTCCTCTCTATAATACTAAAAATGGTATTTACCTATTTAATAATATTTTAAGATAATTTAATCTTTATTGAATTTTAAAGAAGTTTGTTATAAAAAAATTTAAAGAATTTTTTAATTGTATTTCTTATTAAATATCTTTTTATTATTCACTATTTTAAAATAAAAAACCCGATTGTACACGTGGACAATCGGGGGGGGGGAGGGGTTCGTAAAAAATCCACGATTGTCCACGAGGGGGGAGGGGGGGGGTCAAAAAGTGTCTAAAAAGTGTCCACGTGGTATATGGACGACCCCATAATGTTTGTTCTTATAAAGAAAATGATGCTGATTACAGGTAATAGAATAATAAAATATAAAAAAAATAACTCATACCATTGAAGTGGCTTTTTAATAAATAAGTAGGGTTAAACTCTTTTGATATTAATAATATTATTATTCTTCAGGTGTGTCTAATATTAATATATTTCAATTTATTACCGAGAACAGAAAAGTACTTTGGAGAATAATTTTCTTTACTTTTTCTGTAGGGGGACTCTGAGTTAGTGATACATAATACGTAATGAAAACACTTTTAATTTCCAGAGTGTTCAAAATATTAATGTTTTTCGATTAGTACGAAAGGTGAATAAAATTAACTTTTGAACTTTTATGATGAAAATATCCCATATATTTGATTAGTTAAATTATAGTATTACTCTTTGAAAGTGTCCACTGTTAATCGCATTCTGTTGATTACTGAGTAGACTACATTACTTTGAAGTGAAATTTTTTTAGACAGTCTGTTTTTGACTAGTGAAGAAAGTAGTTGTACACTATGAAGTTATTAGGAATATTTTTCTTCTTTTACATTTCCTGGAGTGAAATACTAGGAATGTCTCCGAATAGTAGTTATTTGAATAGTTCAATGTTTGATGGATTAATAAAGTATCTAAATGAGGATTCAAACTTGCACCAAGTGGTATTTATTCTGGATAGTAAACTAAAAAATACGGATCCAATAATGAATTCTCTCATCACAACAGTAAAATCGCATTTTCCATCTTTTATTATTAATTACAACGAAATCATGAACGGCGAATTTCATTTTGAATCATACTGGAAATTTGTCTTAGGATTAAGACGTACTACACTCTTTATTCGCCAAATGACAGATGATATTGTCAATATCAAAGATGACTACTATATAAATGATGACTATTATTTCTTCGAAGCATCATCGAGACCAAGATGTCTAATAATATACTCTTTTGCAATGACTCAAGATAAGATTAACAAGAATTTAGAAAAACTTTGGCACGCTGGGTATTTAGATATTACTTTTCTGACGTACAACAATCAGCAATTGCAAAGAATAATCGAACCAAGCTCTCCAGTATTACCTACTTTACATCAAATGAATCCATTTTTCAAGAATTTCACCTCGCAAGTGATATCATCTGAATCTCAGTGGTTTCCAAATAAACTGTTTGATATGAATGGTTACAAATTGAACTTCTCTATTCAACACGCCAATGATTCATCCGAAAAAGAATTCAACAGAGGATTAAAGTTATTGAATATTCTGCAGCAGGAAATGAATTTTCAACCAAACGTAGAATATATTTATTCTGAAAATGGTAAAATAATGAATTCGATAGAACATATTAAATTTGCTTCATTTCAACTTATAAATAGGCATGAAGAGAGTAAAGTGTATCCTGAAATTCATCTGAATATTAAAAAATGTTGGGAGGGATTTCAAGAAGTACAGAATCATTCACGAGTACTTAGACTTAGTCATGCTAGAGCTGTTATTCCAAACGAGGTGAAAGTCAGAAATGACATTGCAGTTTCATCTGAATTTTGGTACATGATCTCGGCAACAATTAGTATGATTTGTATCATACGACTGTTTGGATATTTATTGAAATTTCGAAGGAGTACATGGCAAACGTTGAACATCAGTCAAATTATAATGGGAGCGGCAGCTTCCGAGGAACCAGATAATTTACCAGCAAGAATAATGGTTGGTTCACTTCTCATTGCCTGCATTGTCTACACTAGTTATTTTTACTCTGTAATTCTTGACATTAGCTTTTAATCCTCTCCAGGAATTTCAAGTTTCAGTGAACTTACTAAATCCCATTTAATACCAATAATGGACAATGATTTGATAGAATCTTTACACGAAAAATTTTATGGTTCTCCTTTTTTTAATTGGGTATATAATGCTACAATTTTATATGGTCCTGAGGAAAATTGTTTAAAACATTTAGATAATTTTCGAAACGTAAGTTGTATTCTTGATGATGCTGCACATCACGTGAATTCTTATCAAGCTAAACATGGCTAAATAAATGTGAAAATACTTAAAAGAACTATTACTATTGGTTTCCATGTATTTGAATTGAAGATCAATTCCCCGTACCCTGAAAAGATAAATGAAATAATTCTCAAAGCTTCTGGTTTTGGATTACTCAACGAATTTTATGAAAATACTCCTTTAAAGAGTAGCCCACAGGAACCGGAATATATAACAAAGGAAAAATTATTGCCAGTGCTTCTTTTTGTACTAATTGGTGGATACTCTCTTTCTATTATTGCGTTTCTTCTGGAACTAATCACAGCAAAATTAAGGAGATTTCTCTACAAACCAAAGTTTCGTTTTGTAAATTAATTACCTGCCCCAGTAAAAAAAAACTAATTCAAATGAATTGAAACGAATTAACATTTTTGGTAGGCTCCAATTCGTATTTGTCACAAAGCGGGATTCACTCAAGCTCTTTGTATATTCAATTGAATTTAATTCAATATGTACCAATTTGTCCAAACGAATTCGCATTCGAAAGAAATGGCCAAGGAATGCATTGAATTCGTGCTAACGAATTGAAAAAAATTAAAGGCTCAAAACTTGTCCAGTGAATTGGTACGGATAGAAGGTTCGGAAGTTCAATACAGTTTCACGAATTCAGGAAAATTGCATCATGGCTCCAATTCGTATTTGTCACAAAGCGGGATTCACGAAAGCTCTTTGTGAATTCTTTTTAATTCATTTCAATTAGTTTTCGTTTACTGGGTGATATACTGTGCGCAAGAATAACTTTACTGTCAAAATGCCTATTCTAAATTTCTGACTACTTAAAAATACAACCTTTTATAAACAGTGAAGTTAAAAAAAAATGGTTTTCTTTATTATTAAAATTTCATTTTATGACTACTGTAAAGTACTTTGGACAATCATTTTCTGGACTATTTCAGTAGAGAGACTCTAATTGTAAGTTATAGTGAATCATTAGTTTATGATACATTACGTAATGAAAGTTTTATCAATTCCTGTCTGTTAAAAATATATATGTTTTTCAATTACTGAAAAGGTAAATAAAATTCACTTTTGACCTTTTAGGATTAAAATAAATTTCGATTGATTAGTCGAATTATTATATCATTATTTTTTGAAAGTGTCCAACATTAATTCCTGACGTACGAGAACCTTAATCAATCATACGTCAAATTACTCAAAGCTCCAAGAAGTGCTACACTATTTGTTTTACAATGAGAAGATAAAAATTGCATTTATGTTTATAGAGAATAAAATTTTGATAATCTAATGACTAATTGCGAAATTAAGAAATAGAAAAAAAGTGTGGTTGATTTAATTTTGAAAAACTGACATCGGATTCTTGATTAGTGTCAAAAAATGTTAATTTAATAAATTACTACTTACAGCTATCGATGCCTTGAAGTTGACTTTTTTTTCCATATTATCCAGTTCACTCACTCAATAGGTACTTGAATTTCAAATTATTCGAATCGACTCAAATTAATAAATATCTTAAGAATTTCTAGTTTTAATTACCTAGCAATCTAATTTAAAAAATTTACTTTCTTTATACTTAAGGGCAGACTGACAGAAAACTTTTCACTTAGAGGAGAATATAATCATTAGAAACTAGAGACAAATCACAGAAATATTTATAAAGATAATAATCGAAACTTGTAAACTTTTTTGCAACTTTCTCAATATGTAATTGCAGAACAATTAACAATAAATTCTTTATTCGATTAATCCCTTATTTATTATGTCGAGGTATAAAAATCCTATTATAGTCCTCAATTAGATCATCCAGTAGAAATGTGTGACATTTTTGAAAGTCGTTACTTTTCAGTGATTAAATTTTTTTTAACATGCCTTGGACAATGGCCCTTCGACAATCGAAGGCGAAATCGTGTTATTCAAATTTTTGTGTTTTGTAACGTTTTTGGCTTTTTTATTGCTGTGGTAATTTTTCT
Source organism: Leptopilina heterotoma (assembly GCF_015476425.1). Taxonomy (NCBI): domain Eukaryota; kingdom Metazoa; phylum Arthropoda; class Insecta; order Hymenoptera; family Figitidae; genus Leptopilina; species Leptopilina heterotoma. The sequence continues at coordinate 250,083 of NW_025111042.1, forward strand.
TCTTTAAACTATTTTCTTAAAACTACGTTTTCATCTTGAAAGATTAAGTCTATGTTATAATTTAGATAAAAAAAATTGTAACCCTAAGGTTTTAATTTAAGTTAAAAATTATAAAAATTAAATTCTAAGTTAGAAATTATTATGTCCACAGTCATCTTATATGATTTATGTATGGGGAGATGTGGTTAAGATGGTAGAATGTCTTCAAATAATGTTCATATGTATCGATGCTTTGGGATTTACCATCGTTTTCCATGTCAGTCGAAAGAAGGTTAATTTTCACTTTTGCTATATTCATATAATTTCTTACATTAAAACTCCTTTATCTCAAACTTTCAGCAATAGTTATTCTAAATGTATACATATTTTTCAGTTTAGAAAAATTTTTTATAAAATCAAATCAAATTGGAAAATTTGGTCTTCTGATGAGGAAAAAGTAATTATGTTCAAGTACGCAAACGATGGAAGACTTCTTACCAATCTTTGTACTGGTATTTGCTTCAAAATTTTTTATGTATTTACAAATCTAACGCTTTTTTGTTTTAAGGGGGGAACCTCTTTTATTGCGTCAAAAAATCGACTTTCTGGAAATAATTTTAATTGATTCTACAACTATTCAAGAATATACGGGTCAGACCATTATATTTCGAATAAAGTCATTGCGGCCTAATTTTTAAAAAAATTGATACTTTTAGAAATGAATCTGTATGATCTCTGAAGAACGAAATGAAAAGAATTATATTAAAATATTTATTACTTTTCATAAAATATGAGTGTAAAGTGGAGAATGTGCGAAAAAATGGCACTTTTTTAGCAATTAGAAAATATTTAAAAAAGTATTGAAAAATTCTTAAAAGTGCAAAAAGATTTATTGATTCATGTTTATTAAAATCAGTTGATTAATTATTCTTTAATAAAAAAAACTAGTAAAAATATAAAAATAATAGATAAAATATGTTTTTTAAGTCGATCCGTCAAATAACTTAATTTTGACGTTTTTATCAGGATTTCTTATCACTTTTTAAATTTTTTCTTTAAATATACAAGAAATATTGAGTTGAAACTTAATAACTCGGTTAAAGAAAAATAAAAAAATTTGGCACTTTCACAACTTCTAAATCACAACGAAATCTATACACTCAAAAATTTTCTTTTTGGTCCCGGGTCTAATTTAAAAAATATAAAGGTTTAAAAATTGCACACTTTTTCAGGTTAAGGGGAGACCCCACCTTAATTTTGACCCCTTTGAAATAAAATTATTAAACGAGGTAATATTTTTTTTTCTTGCATCATTTTTAACCTGAAAACATATGAAATGGTCAAAAATATTTAATTTTAATTTTTGAAGAGGTTAGAATTTTTTTCTTTTGACCTATTGCATATTATTGCAAATTCATGCGAGAAGTTGTTAAGAATGGTAAAATATGCATGGAAAAAAATTTTCGTTTAAAAATATTAAAAACTGTAAGAGAAGATCGATTTTTAATATTCAAATCTTTAAATTCTGCCAAAATTTCGAAAGCCTTAAATCTTTAATTTTTTTTCAAATTGTGTATATATTTACGTAATTTTATGCTATTCTTCAAAAAACATTGATAAAATTGACATTTAGCTCATTTTCGTGGTAAAAACCATAAAAATCATAGTTCGAAGCTTTTATGGTATACTTTATATATACCGAAATAAATGCAAAAAGCCATGATTTTTATAGTTTTTACCATGAAAATGAGGTAATCGTCAATTTTAACTATGTTTTTTCGACTCAGAGCATCAAATTGAAAAAAATAAAGGTTCAGGTTAAAAATGATGCAAGAAAAAAAATATTACCTCGTTTAATAATTTTATTTTAAAGGGGTCAAAATTAAGGTGGGGTCTCCATTAAAACTATTTATTTTCTTAAAATTGAAGTTGGTTTTTTATTGTAAATCACGTTCCGATCATAGTGTTTAAATTAAAAGCCAACTTCAATTTTAAGAAAATAAATAGTTTTAACCTGAAAAAGTGTGCAATTTTTAAACCTTTATATTTTTTAAATTAGACCCGGGACCAAAAAGAAAATTTTTGAGTGTATAGATTTCGTTGTGATTTAGAAGTTATGAAAGTGCTAAATTTTTTTATTTTTCTTTAACCGAGTTATTAAGTTTCAACTCAATATTTCTTGTATATTTAAAGGCAAAATTAAAAAATTGATGAGAAATCCTGAAAGTTCATCAAAAATACTCTATATTCGGTGAGTTTTTATTTAATTCAATAGTTCCACCTTCTTGTAATTAATTGATAAAAACGTCAAAATTAGGTTATTTGACGGATCGACTTTAAAAACATATTTTATCTATTATTTTTATATTTTTACTAGTTTTTTTTTTATTAAAGAATAATTAATCAACTAATTTTAAACATGAATCAATAAATCTTTTTGCACTTTTAAGAATTTTTCAATACTTTTTTAAATATTTTCTAATTGCTAAAAAAGTGCCATTTTTTCGCACCTTCTCCACTTTACACTCATATTTTAAGAAAAGTAATAAATGTCAAATTTTAAGTCGATTTCTGTATTATTGAAGAAGTTACAAAATTTTTAATTATTTTTTTTTCATGCGTCGTCTGGTGAAATGTTTACCAGAGTCCAGAATTTTTTCTGTTTTAGCATTCAATCTGCCTCCTTCTTTCATTCAGAGTACCACTGTCAGTATAATTTGTAATTTCTATGTAGCAACCCTTCTTTCATTTGTTTGACATTCGAGTCACTTTATTTAAAAAAAAATTTCAAACGCATTTTTCTCGAAACACCATTTTTTAATTTTGTGAACACGATTGAGAATGCCCTTTTGAACCAATCGGGCTTTATGATACATCATTTTAAAGATAATTAAATAATCTTTAATGTGACATTTAGTGTTTCTTGAAAAAAATTTTTTTTCATATTTTTTTGGAATTTTAAAATTAATTTTTATGCACGAAAAATCACTTTTAACTTAAAAGTGGGTAAAAAAAATCAATTCTCGAAATTTTTTTAAAAAATTCGAAATGTCACATAGAAGGTATTATCCTAAAGTTTAAAAAAAACGTTTGTTTCTTTGTTTTAGAAAAAAATTCAGAGCGCTAGAATGTTCACAGATAAAATGAGGTGCCATGGACGCGGTATATATTTCCATACTAAAAATGTTTTGCTTTTTCTTCAAAAATTTTTTTAGACTCTCAAGACATGTATTAAAATACCCAATAAATTACAAAACGTTTGAAGTTATTTTACCCGAGAAAAAAAATCCCAAAAATGATGCATTTTTTGATCGTCTAAAGGAGGTTCTCCCCTTAAAGCCAATCCAAGAATTGAAACGCCAACAAGTAACTTTTAACTGAAAATTAAAATTTATTTCAGTAATTATGATGGCCCTGGTACTTGTAGTTCTAATACCGCCATTAGTTCCACCATTTCTTGATATTATTCTACCTCAAAATGAATCACGATATAAAGATGTGCCATTTCCAATTTATTATTTCGCTGAATATTACGAGGAACATTTCTATTGGATTTATGCTTGTGTCTCCTTAAATTTTCTACTGCAAATGTTTTTTTTAATTACTTGTTTATCTCTTTTGGCGGTAACGATTCAACATGCCTGTGGATTATTTTCAATAATTAGGTAATTAACAATCTGTGAGTAATTTTGAATGTTCGATGTTTTGGTTACAAAAGCTTCTAAACTTTAAGAGTTTTGCTTTTGAGTTTAGCTTTTTATATACAAAAGTTTAGCTATTTAATGAACAAAAAGAAAAAAAAATCTATCATTTATTTGAGGTTCTTGTTTAAAAACTTTTCTTTTGTTAGTTTGCATTTAAGGAAAATAGATACCCATGGTTCTGAAGAGGAAAACTTGAAGGCTGTAATTTTTTGCATCAAACAACATAATCAAACTATTGAGTTTGTATATTTATGACTTTATTATGTTATTGAAAAGAATTGAAAAATCAGAATCTGGTTGTTTTAAAAATTGACTATGTATTTAATGGTATATTTAATATCCGGAAATATGTGAATCCTTTCTGTATATTTTAGATACTGCAACGACGTCGAATCTTTTTTCAGTCCCTGTCTATTCTTTGTGGTAATAGTGAATTGTATCTTCTTGTCCTTTTCCCTAATTCAGGTGAGAACGGTTTGTTTTTTCAACTTTAAATAATAAACTTTTGTTTACAATTGCAATTATTTTTCTTTATTTCTAAATTTATCTATTTCAGGTAGTCTTTAATCTTAGTGATATGAAAATGATCATAAAGCCTGTAATCTATATGTCAGGGGCTTTAGTGAATCTTCTACTTCACAGTGTTGCTGCACAACGATTATTGGACCACAGCAGTGGTCTAGGAGACAATGTGTAATACTAATATTAATAAATAAATTTTTAGAAACCTTTTGCTTTAATTTTTGAGTATTTTGAACTTTTAACTATTTTTAAAATTTTTAGGAATTAAATAATTTCTACTTTATAAATTTTTGCAGGTACAATGTTTCTTGGGATGAAATGTCAGTGGCGGTAAGAAAACCATTGCTCCTTATGATGATGAGAAGCAATCATCCTTGCAAAATAACAGCTGGCAAAATTATGGAAATATCATTTCGATTTGCATCAGCGGTAAAAAATATATTTACAGGACAATTTTGATTAAATTGCTTATATGAAAAAAAAAAATTTAAAAATCTCCTCTCGTTATAAAAAATATTTTTGTGACAAGTTGGTGGAAATTTAACTTCTCTTAATTTTACCCTAACAGGCTCTACGCGCTTCATTCTCGTATTTTACTCTGCTATCATCAACGACACCGTAGAGGGAAACAAATATATTTTATCTCAAAGAAAAAAGAAGATTCCTAAATAATGAATTGAAAATAAGTTTTAGAAAAAAATCTAAGTGCATACAGACACATTAGAATCAATGTTATACTTTTGTAAAAATATCATTAAAAATCTCTCTTATTCAGAATTGAAGAGAAACATTACTGTTCCTATCTAATCGAAGGTTGAGGAAGGACTGACTGAAAAATAGCTTGCAAAAGCTATAGAGACTTTCGTGCTTTATAGCGTGAAACTCGTTAGAGAATTATTAATGAATATAATTATGGAAACCCGTAAAGTTCCAATGAAACGATTTTAAGATAATTATACATTGTCCACTCAGTTAAATACTAAGTGAAAATTTATTTCATTTCAGGAAATCCGAATAAGTGTTTTCTACCCTTCTTAAATGGCTAATTATAAATAATTAATTAGAATACGCGAGAGAGAGAGATTCTACTGTTTCACATTATGAAAATTCTCAGTCTTTATCAATCCCCCATAGGGTATACAATAATGTCGCACATCTTTAATAATCGTTACTTTTATGTCAATAAATTTTTCTTATCTTGCATTGGTCAGTGGCCGTTTCACAGTACGAGAAGAAATCTTGCAATACAATGTTTTATAATTTTACATCTATTCATTTCTTTTACTTCTAAGGTAATTTAAATCTGACATACTATTGATTGAATTTCGAAACTGTATAAAATAAATATAGTAAAATTAACGTCTCGATAAAATTATTAATATTTTCCAAAAGAAATATTACAGAATCTATAATTTTAAAAATGTAATTACATTTTATGTATGTACACTATTATTATAAATTTTATTATTATAAATTTTTAGGCAACTGGCTTTTTGAAGACATGTGGAAATTCGAACAGAATAACGGAGGGCATGCCGACAATTTTTGTAGGATTCACGTCTCTTAGTTTTAGCATTATATTTTTCTTTAAACAAGAAAAGGTCAAATTTCCAGTTTTTGCAAATAGAACCTACTATCTAACCTTTTTCCTTTTTTTTAAGAATGTAAAGTATAAAGTACATAATAATAAAAAATATTTACAGTTAAATAAACTATATCGTGAAATTAAATTCGATTGGGAATGTTTGTCATCGAATCAGGAGGAGTTCATTATTTCCAAACGTGCAAACCGTAGAAGATGTTTGACCATTTTTTTTACAGGTCAAAACATTTTTTCCATTTAAGCAAATTATTTTTTAATTTAACTGTTTTTTTTAAGTTTAAAATTTTTAATTTAAAAAATTTTTTAAATTAAATTCTAGGTTGCATAATAGGAGCGTTAATTACTTATGGAATAATATCAACTCTACATGTTTTTAATTTCCTCCTGGTGAATAAATCGCAACCGAATGAATGGACTTTTCAAATTTATTACTCAGTGACTTATTCGGAGAAGCATTTTTATTTGATTATACTTTATTTTTCATTTAATACAGTTTTGGAAACTTGTATTTTTATTAGCTTTGAATTAGTTTTGTCAATTTCGATTGAACATGCATGTGGTTCATTTGAAAAAATTGGGTAATTTAATTTTCCAAAAATTATATTCCTCCAATCTTTGATCTAATTCATTAATCTCTTTACCTCTCTCTTCACCTACTTCACATATCGTTTCAAAATTTTTTTATTGAAATGAAATTAATGTTTTTTTTTTACTTTTTTCTGAAATATTTTCCTTTTTAGATTATGTATACAGAAAATACATAGCTATCAGACTGAAATTGAAAATCTGAAAGCAGTGACTTATTGCGTTTCGCAACATAATCGAGCAATTGAGTTTGTATATTTAAAAGTTGTAGAATAAAATTTTTATTAATATTAGAGAAAACTATTTTCCTATTATTTTTTTTTAGATTTTGTGACAGTATTGAATCTCTCTATTGGCCCTGCTTTATGTGTATAGTGACATTGAAAAGATTCTTTATTTCTGTTTCGTTCATACAGGTGAGGGTCTAAAATTTTAATGCTCTAATTTTCTTAATTCCGTTTAGTCACAAATTTCGTATTTCTAAAAGAATGATTTTTTTTTATGTAATTAATATCTTTAGAAAAAATTACAAATTACTCATGTTACTTTATTCAAAAACTGATCGGGACTTGTAGCTGAGAGGTTAGCTGAGAGACGACCAACTGAAATACGTATCGTACGCGTTGTCAAAGAAGAAGGTAAAATGAATTTTTGCGTATTTCTATTACCATCTGTAGTTAATATGCATACAGAAGATTATAGCGTCTCTCAACTAACCTTCGATCGAGGCACTGCGAGGTTATATTTCCTACCGACCGAGGGGCTATTTAAAAATATATATTTCAGGTTTTCGCACATTCCAATAATTTCACAGGCTCAGTGAAATATGGCGCCTTTGTAGCAAGTTGCATAGTATACCTATTTTACAACACTCTATTTGCACGAAGAATAATCGACTACAGTACTAGTCTCACAGACACTGTGTAATAATTTACATAAAATGTTTAATATCAACTCTTAAAAGTGTATAAATTTTTAATTGTTGAAAACAATTGAAATCTTAGTTTTAATTTTAAAACATAGATAATTTACTTAGATCTGCAAGGGTCCTGGTGGAATATGGACTAACTAGAAAATCCCATTAGTAAGAAAAGAACGAATATACGACTATGCTTTTCCAACTATAATGGAATCTTTTGTTAGGTCCACATGCCACTATAGGACCCATACCGCACCTAGATACATTATCTTAGAAACTATCAAGAATTTATATGGAAAAAAATTCGTATACCATATCCAATATATTTTTACCAGAAAAACTATGATAATTTCTAAGAGAGCACAGCAAGCATATTAAATTTGTTATTAATTTACAGATACAATACATTTTGGTACCAAATGCCATCGAGAATAAAAAAGAGTTTGCTACTTATTATGATTAGAAGCAGAATTCCATGCAGAATAAGTGCAGTAAAATTATTAAATATATCGTTAGAGTTTTTGCTGACATTTTATATACTGATATGTCGACTCGACACTGCAAGAATTTTACATTAAATTCCAGTGCATGTAGTTTTAATAAATTGATAATTGGATAAATGATGTTATTTTAAGAATAATGTTGTCATACCTTCGGTTCTCGTAGACTTTTGCGATATCTAAATTGGTGTCCTGTATCCCCTATTTCCACTCATAGGTTTAATTTTTTAATTTCCAGAAAGTAAATACATTAACACGATTACTAAAAATCTGATTTTCACGATCTTAGATTTTAAAAATCGGCTTCTACTCCACTTCGTAGCACTTCTAACAGTAATGATTCCTTCCCTCTACCAAAACTTTTATTTTGGGTCGATTAGGTCTAACTACTGCTTTTTTACTTTTTGTAACAATATTTAGTAATTATTTACATTTTTACTGACGGAACAGATCTTGTTAGTACGATTCAAAAATGTTATGTTTCATCATTAATGATCTGTTTCTTAGAAAACTATACTCCAGTAAAGGTTAATGCCTATACATGGGCATTAAAAAATAAAAATCTAGAGGCTTGATTCTAGTTCAGAAATATTTATAAAGGTAATTGAAAACTAAACTTCTTTAAAAGTTTCTTCCCAAGTAATTTTAAGAGAATTAACAATGTATTTCTAGTTTAGTTATCCTGGGAAAGTTAATTTAACAGTAATTTATTATTTCAAGGTAAGAAAAAGTATCAGTTCACCATTATACCTTCTGATAAAAATGACTAAACTGTTTGATAACCGTTATTTTTATTTGCTTAAATTTTTCTTAACATGTCTCGGCCAATGGCCTTTTCATAATAAAAAACGGAACCTTTGCATTCAGTGTTTCGTATTCTTTAATTTATTAATATTCACTACGTCATTGGTAATTTTTCTCTATTTTCATATATGAAATTATTGTAGAATTAACATTTGAAATACTAATTTTTCCTCAGACTGGAGGTTGTTATAAAGCACGGGATGATATGGAAAAATTGATTGAGTGCATCGCAATAGATATTACGTCAATTACTCTTTTGTGTGTTATGATTGTACTTTATTTTAAACAAAATAAGGTAAAGGTCCAAAAGGTGGAGATGGGTTTTTGTAATTTAGAAATGTTTAACTACTTAGAACTGATAACCTACCAGGGTTAAAAAAAAATTTGGGCAAAAAAAAATTGTTTGTTCCAAAAAGATTCTTAAAACCTTTCATGCCCGGAAAATAAGGTTTAAAAAAATTTTAAGAATATTAATATGTTTGTAAAAACGTTTTAGGAAAGTTTTTGGAACGAACATAGTTTCTTGTTTTGTTGTCGAGTATTCTTTTTTATAGATTAGAGAATTGTTCATTGAAACGGAATCTATTTGGAAATTTTGGTCATCTATCCCGGAAAGAAAAATTATTTCCACCCACGCAAATTATGGAAGACTTATTACAATTATCTGTATAGGTCAAGTTGTTGTCTGCAAATCTCTTTCATCTTTCTTTACTTTATTTATTAATTAAAAAAGAATTATAATTTTGATTATTAATTTTTTAATTTAGAGTTTAAATCGAGGAATTAATTTTTAATGTAGGGTATTAATTTTTAAAAAATTTTTGTCAGTTTTACACAGATGGAATTTATTGAAAGATTATTATTTTTAGGAATCCTATCGGGAGCAGTAGCTGCTTATATAATACAGCCGATATTTCCACGACTTCTCGATATTATTGTACCTCTAAATGAATCAAGATCAAAGGAAGCGCCATATCCAATCTATTACTTTCTTAACTATTCCGAAAAACATTTCAATTGGATCGTCCTTTATTTTACATGTAACTCCTTTTCAATACTAATTATTTTAATTGCCTTTGAATCTGTTTTAGCTGTTAGTATCGAACATGCATGTGGTTTATTCAAATTAATCAGGTAACATGAATTTTCATTACAATTTTCAAAGTTTAAATTTTAATTTTGAAATTTTGAAAAAGAAGTTATATAAAAAATTTTTGTTTCAGTTTAAATTTAAGAACGCTTAATGCTAAAATGACGGAAATGGAAAATTTGCAAATAGTTTATTTTTGCGTGGAGCAACATAATCAAGCTATTAAGTTTGTATTTGTAAAAATTTTTTAAAAGTATTCCAGAAAATTTTTTTTTATATAAAAATGTAATTTTTTATTTTTTATTATAGATATTGCGATATTATTGAATCGATTTACAGTCCTTGTCTTTTCTTCGTAGTGTCGGTGAATTGTATGTTCTTTTCTCTCTCACTATATGAGGTGTATATTCAGATAATTTCAAAATAAAATTTGTTTAACTTTTGAAGATTAAATTTTTTTCTGTAAAATTTAGAAAAAAATTTCTATTCATGTACATACTTCTATTAAATTTCCATTTAGTATTTTTAATCTATTACTTTATCTCTAAAGTTTTGGTTTCTAATGAAAATGATCATTTTTTAGATTGTTACGCATCTTAATGATTTTGCAATAGCTGCTAAATTCGGATTGTTCGTTTTCTCTTCCTCAACGAATCTTATGATTCCAAATTTTTTTTCCCAAAGACTAATGGACCACAGTACCGAACTCGCAGATATTGTGTAATATTTCTTTATATTTTCTAACAACAGGTTTTATTATTATTTTTAAAAACTATCAAGTATAGTTTTTGTGTAATAAATGAATTTTCGGTTTTGCTAGATATGATATTCCTTGGAATCAAATGCAATTGAGAGTAAAAAGAAATTTTGTTTTTATTATGATGAGGAGCAGAATTCCGTGCAAAATAACAGCTGGGAAAATGTTGGATTTATCATTTAGAACTGCTACAGCGGTAAGAATTTTTCTCTTTCGATTTTTGAAGATTATCATCTTTAGAAATAATTCTTCTTATTAGTGATAAAAAATTTAAAACACTAACTGTGATTTTAAAAAATGGACAATTACTAATTTTAATACTTTAGGTTCTTCAGACTTCTTTCTCGTATTTTACTTTGCTGTTATCAACGACAACCTAGAGGATTTTGACTATTTTAGCAAAAGGGAAAATGGAAATAAAAATTATATGGAAATTGTAAAATTTGTAAAAGAAATTAGCGACCTAGTGGGTTAGAATATAAAAATTTTGAATTCCGATGTCGAAGTTTATTGTCTTTAATAGTAGACAGATTTTTCACTGATAAGAAGTAAATTTGTTTCTTTATGAAAAGTAAACTTACTTCCTGCTCGAAGATTGAGGGAGAACTGACAGCGAAGTCACATATGGAGACTAAAGAAGGGTGAAAATTCTATAGTGAACGTTCAACAAAGAATTATTTATAAAGATAATTATGGAGATATTAAATGTCCCTTGAAAACATATTCAAGATAATTACAACTTTAGGTTTATTCTGTTAAAAGATGATTTAAAATTCCCTTTTGGAAATTCAAATAATACTTTGTTCTTTTCTGAATGGATGAAAACGGAATAAATAATTTATGTTATAGGCATTGATTTTATCGCGAGTTAGCTTTTTACTTTTATCCGCTAAGAAATCGTGTGACTTAACCGAACCCTTTCAGGTGGAATATAATGTCGAACACCTTCGACAATCATTATTTTTATGTCAATAAATTCTTCTTATCTTGCATTGGCCAGTGGCCTTTTCATAACGAAAAGCGAAATTTTTCCATTCAGTGTTTCATCATTCTGCATCTATTCATTTTCTTTATTCCAACGGTAATATTTATTAATTAAAATTTTAATTCTCAGAGTTTTTTCACTTTCAAAAATATGTAGTGTTTTTAAAATACAGTACAATTTTCAAAAAATTACTTTCAAATTTAAAAATTTTTTTAATGTTCTATTTGAAAAACTTTTAAAGTTGCAAAAATAACCAGACTCAAATAGAAATTGGAATCTTAAAATTTTTAAAATACGAAATTTCGAAATTTTAAAAATTTTCAGTAAAATTAACAAAAATGTTTTTTTTTCTAGGCAACTGGTTTTTTTAAAGCATGCGGAAACATGAATACACTAACGGAGTGTATACCAACAGTTTGTTCAGGAATAACTTCTCTTAGTTTTAGCATTATTTTCTTATTTAAACAAGAGAAGGTTAATTCTTTGATAATTTATGAAAAATTTCCAATTTTTCTGACTAAAAGACTATTTCTTAAAATTTCAGGGTGGCCACTTTTTTATAAAAAAAATTCACTGATATTTCCCGGTCTCTTCAATTTTTTAAAAATTTTTATTAAAATTATTTTAAAAACTTGAAAGAAATTGTATATAAAATTCAATTACTGTAAAAATTTTCAATTAAAATTTATTAAAGGAATTCCCTTATTTAAAAGAAATTGAAAGAAATTCTTCAAGAGAATTCAATTAGGATTTTCAAAAATTTTAATAAAACTCTTTGCAAAAATTCAATTAGGTATTTCCATAAATAATAAAATTCTTTTGTAGAAATTCAATGAAAAAAATTCTTTGCAAGAAATCAATTATTTTTATAAAGTAATAACATTCTTTTGAAAAATTCAATATTATTTTTATGAATAGTAAAATTTTTAGCCAAATATTCAATTTTTTAAAATAATTTTTAATAAAATTTCACGAAAGAATTCAATTTTTTTTCTTAATTCGTTATAAAATTTTTTAAAAGAATTCAATTATTTTCTAAAATTTTTAAAAATCCTTCGAAAAAATTCAATTATTTTTAATAATACTACTTTGAAAATAATTCATGAAAGAATCCTATTTTTTTTTAAATTCTTAATAAAATTTCACGACTAAATTCAATTATTTTTTGAAATTTTAATAAATCTTTCATAATTAAATTCTTTTTTTAAATATAGTAAAATCTTTGCAAAAATTCAATTATTTTCAATAAATTTTCACGAAAGAATTCAATTTTTTTTTTAATTCGTTATAAAATTTTTTCTCAAGAATTCAATTATTTTCTAAAATTTTAATAAATCTTTCGAAACAATTCAATTATTTTTTTAAAAAGTAAAATCTTTGCAAAAATTCAATTATCTTCTAAAATTTAATAAATCCTTCGAAACACTTCAATTTTTAAAGATTTTTATTAAAATTATTTTTGAAAATTGTAATGAAATTCTAAAAAGATGTTAATTATTTTCTAAAAATTTTAATAAAATTCAATAACTTAATTGTTTAATTTCAATTATTAAGAAACACGGTTATTTTAAAAACTTTAAAAATCATTGAATTTCCAAAAAATTTTGTAATACATTTTTTTTTTAATATCTTTAATCGTAAAATCATTTACTGTCATTTCCCGGGTTTTCCCGGTACAAAAAAAAAATGCTTTTTCATTTTCCGGTTTTCATGGTTTCCCGGTCCAGCGGCCATCCTGAATTAAAATTAATGAAATTAGTTTTTAAATTTTAAATTTCTATTATTTTTTACAGTTGATAAAACTTTATCGAGAAATCAAATTCGATTGGGAATGTTTGTCCTCTGATCAGGATCAATTAATTATTTCAAAACACGCAAATCATGGACGACGGTTCACAATTTTTTTTACAGGTCAAACTTTATTTTTATAAAAGAAGGAAAAAGTTACATTACATTAAATTCTCATTACATGAGAAGATATTTTTTTTTTTAGAATTTTCGAATTCAATAAATGGCACCAATTTCCAGGATGCATAATTGGCTCATTAATAACATATAATACACTAATGTCATCAACTCCACAATTTTTCAATATGATTTTACCAGTGAACGAATCGCGAACAAATCAACTACCATGTCATGTGTATTATTTTTTTAATTATTCGGAAAAATATTTTTACTGGATTATTGTACATTTTTCCTTTAATACACTATTGGAGACGGTGATTTTTATTGTTTTCGAATCAGTTTTGGCTGTGTCCATTGAGCATGCATGTGGATTATTCAAAAAAATTGGGTAATTTTAAAATGTAATTTAAAAAAAAAATTATTTTGGTTACTTTTTTTTTTTTTTTTTTTTTTTTTACTTTTTTTTTAGTAAATTTTTGGTATTTTTTTAGTTTACATGTGCAGAAAATTAATTGTACTGATACGGAAAAAGATAACTTGAGAGCCCTGATGTATTGCGTTTCGGAACATAATCGAGCAATTGAGTTTGTATATTATTTGGAAAATTTCCTATTGTACTTGAAAATACGATTTTGAAAATATTTATATATTAAAATTAATATTTAATTTTTGAAAATTAAATTTTTAGATTTTGTGGCAGTATTAAAGCTCTTTACTGGCCGTGCTTTATGTTCATAGTTACATTAAATAGTATTTTTATTTCCGTTTCTCTGATTCAAGTGAGTATTATTTAAAATTTTTGTTTATTATTTCAAAAAGTATAATTAACTTTTATTAATTTACTTCTACTATAATTTTTAGAAAATTTCAAATTAAATTAAATTCAAAATTAACAATTTCCGTATTTATTTTTTCACAGATTGTTGCACATTCGAATAATTTCATAGTAGCTGTTAAATATGGGGCCTTTGTTGGAAATTCCATGATTCACCTGTTTTTTAACACACACTTTGCGCAAAGAATAATGGACTACAGTACTGGTCTTACAGATACTGTGTAATATTTTATTTCAAAAAAAAAAAAAAAAAAAAAAAAAAGAAAAAAATCAGGGACTTGTCTATAAAGAAGATCGTTTAAATTTACAGATACAATTCTTTGTGGTATAAAAAACCGTCTGGAATAAGAAAAAGTTTGTTACTCATTATGATAAGAAGCAGAATTCCTTGTAACATAACTGCTGTTAAATTGTTAAACATATCACTGAGGAGTGCTTGTTGGGTAAGAATTTCCAAAAAAAAATCTTTAGTTTAGCAATTTTTATATTTATATATATACAGTCGAACCTGTCGCTGGGGAATTTTGATAAAAAGTTATTTAAAAAATTTTTTTTTATTCAAAAATTTTGCAATATGAATTATTTTTCCACGGTCTAGGAATATTGTACAAAAATATTACAAAATTATAAGACAATTTTCTATGTATTGTTTGCAGTAATAAAATTTAGAAAATCGAGTTGCATTTCAACAGGTTTCACTGTATTTATTTTATATTAATATATTCGATAAAGAATACTTGATTGTATTTACAAAAAAATTTATTATTTTTACATTAACATCTTACTAATGTGGACTTCTCATAATATGTTTTAGACTTTTATCTCGTATTTCACTATGATGTTATCAACCACAACTTGAAGAGTTTATGAAATTACAATTACAATTACAATGGCTTACAGTGACTCCTTCTTAAATATTTTATCTTTTATTTATATATAGAAAAAATCACTTGTTAATTTCGAAAATAAAAAAGTTTATTGAGAATTAAAGAAAAGATTTAATTATTAATTAAAATTAATAGGTTTGTCTGCAATATTTTGATAAATTTTTCCCCCTCATTCATATTGACTATAATAATTTAAAAAAAATTGACTTAATTTGACTAACATATTACATATGGTTTAAAATCAAAGCAGAAGAGAACTGTTGTTTCTTACGTTTAAAGAGAGACTAATAAAAAAAAATCCACGCAGGAGGATATAGCCATTAGAAGCTAGAGACACAAATTCAGCATAGAAATATTTATAAAGATTATAATCGAAAACTACAAACTCGCAGAGTGGAGTAATTTCAAGAAAAATTAATATTGAACGTCTTGTAAAAAGTACCTGTAGGTAAATTTATCTATGGTGTCAAGGTGAGAAAAAAATCCGCAATTCTGAATTATAATTTCTAACAGAAATGACTGACTTTTTTGATAGTCGTTATTTTTATTTGATGAAGTTATTTTTGTCCTCCCTTGGCCATTGGCCTTTTTACAGTCGAAAACGAAATTTTACTATTCATATTTTCATCTTTTTGAGTCTTTCCACTTTTCTTATTTTTTTGGTAAATGTTTCTCCAAATAAATATTTAATTTATAACTTAAGTGTATTGAATCTTATAAGATTAAAAATCCGTATAATATTTAAATTTCAAAATCGATAGACGGCAGGTTTTTTTAATATATGGGGTGATGATGAGAAAATAATTGAGTGTCTCGCCATACATTTTGCAACAGTTAACGTCTGGACTATAATCAATGTTTTCTTTTTTAAACAAGAAAAGGTATAATTTTCACGATTTGTATATTTTTATATTGTCCATTTGGTCTTTTATTATTCGAATTAAAAAAATAAGAAAGTAATTAGTATTTAGTCATATATATATCATAAGATTTTAATCATAAAACAAAAAAATAATGTTCGTAATATTTTTAGTAGATAAAAAAATTACTGAACGAAATAGAATCAATATGGAAATTTTGGCCTTCTGTTCAGGAACAATTAATTATTTCTACTCATGCAAATTATGGAAGACTTGTCACTATAATCTGTATAGGTTCATATTGTACCATTTTAACTAATTCTTAACTATTAATTTATAAAATTTCCCATTTTTATATTCTACTTTCAGTTATTTTTAGTTTGTTAAATTTTGTTCAAGTTTGTTAAAGTTTATAAAAGTTTATCAAAGTTTACTCTAAATTAGCATACATTTTTAGGAAGTCTGATGGGAGGATGTATTGGTTACGTAATGCCGCCGCTATTTCCACAATTTCTTGATATTGTTGCACCTCTAAATGAATCAAGACCAAAGGATTTGCCCTTCCCTTTGTATTACTTTGTTGACTACTCTGAGGAACATTTCTATTGGGTCACTACTTTTGCTGCATTTAACTGTTTCGTTTTAGTTTTTGTTTACATTTTTTTCGAGTCCTTTCTAGCAGTTAGCATCGAACATGCTTGCGGACTATTTGAATTAATCGGGTAACTCATATGATCTCTACAACCAGAAATTTATCTCTTGGATCAAAATTTTCTTTTGGGTCGAAAGAAGATTTTCTGTTTTGAATCCCTTTTATACTTTTTTTTTTATCCAAAATAGAAAACCTTCTTTTGACCCAAAAGGAAATTTTGATCCAAGAACTTTTCTTCTGGTCCAAAACAGAAAAGCTTCTTTTGACCCAAAAGGATATTTTGATCCTTTATTTAGTATAAAAGGAATAAAAAATAGAAAATCTTCTTTTGATCCCAAAAGAAATTTTTGATCCAAGAAATTTTGATCCCTTTTATACTAATAGGGATTCAAACTAGAAAATCTTCTTTTGGTCCAAAACAAAATTTTGATCCAAGAACTTTTTTTATGATTCAAAACAGAAAACCTTCTTTTGACCCAAAGGGAAATTTTTATCCTTTATTTAGTATAAAAGGGATACAAAATAGAAAATCTTCTTTTGAGCCAAAAGAAAATTTTGATCGATTTTATACTAAAAGGGATTCAAAATAGAAAACCTTCTTTTGACCCAAAAGGAAATTTTTATCCAAGAAATTTTCTTCTGGTCCAAAACAGAAAACCTTCTTTTGACCCAAGAGAAAATTTTTATCCAAAAGATAGGAAAAGATACTAAAGAGATATAAATATAAAAGAATAAATATTTTTCAGCGTACATTTGAGAAAAATTAGTAATAAAAAAGCCGAAATGGAGAATTTAAAGATAGTATCCTATTGCGTGGAGCAACATAATCGAGCAATTGAGTTTGTATATTTAAAAAAAGAAAATTATTTTAATATTCGTCAAAGATTTTATAAATTTTCTTCACAGATATTGCGACGACATCGAATCGATATACAGTCCATGCTTTTTTGTCGTAATATCATTGAATTGCATTTTCTTTTCTCTTTCTCTAATTGAGGTGAAAATTTTTAAATATTTACATGTTTCTTTGACTCTATTTTTCTCAATTTAAATGACTCATTAAATTTTTTTGTTTCCATCATAAATATTACAAAAATTTTGCATTATTTTCAACTAAAAGAACAAAGTGTCTCAAATTTCTTTCTTCTTTTTAACATTGTTTTAGGTTGTCACACATATTGATGATTTTGAAATTGTTTTAAAGTTTGGAGTCCTCACTAGTGCATCCGGAGTGAATCTTGTGATTGACAGTTTTTTATCGCAAAAATTAATGGACTACAGTACTCGTATCGCTGATATTGTGTATAATATTTTTAAAAAATTATCAATCTTCCAAGTAAAATTAAAAATATTTTTGAACATTCATAATTTTTTTAAAAATAAAAACCATAAATTTACAGATACGATATTGAATGGGATCAAATTCCAGTGAGAGTGCAAAAAAATTTAATACTCATTATGATAAGATGTAGAAATCCTTGTAAAATTACAGCTGGCAAAATGTTGGATATATCATATCAAACGGGTGTGGCGGTAAGAATTTTAAGTTTTTAATTAATTTAATTATGTTTTTAAAGCAGTTTTTAATTAATTATTTTTTCCCCTATTTATTATTATAACAGAATTTAATTTTTCATATATTTTTATTTCAAGATTGTTAAGGCTTCGTTCTCGTGTTTCACTTTGTTGTTATCGACAACTTCTTAAGGAAAAATTTTCTTTTATGGGAATAAATTTTTTTCAAACCTATTTTTTTTAAGGGAGCAAATTTTTTTTTCAATTTTCCAGGTTTTATAGTAAGATGAGAAATTTTTTTAATACTGTTTTTCATTTTTTTTTAAAAAAAAACCTACTTATTCGTTGAAGGAAAATAAAAATTTTGAGTTTTTAAGAAAAATTTAACGATTTTTATGAATCTTGGCTAAGTGGTTTGAGTCTGGGCTAAAAATGTCGGTAAATTGTCGGTGCAGAAATCTGTAGATAGAACCGTTTTAACTCCTAAACTTTTGATTTATTGCAATAAAGTAAATTTTTTGTTTACGATATTGAAATAAAAAACAAAATGTATAACATCGTGGGTAGCATTTAAATTTAAAATTATTAAACTTAAATTAGAACAGAGGATTCAAACAAAAAGAAGTATACCACCAATCCCAAAAAAGCGTATTTTAAGCATACGGAAGAATTAGTGGTGTACTCATAATTGAAAATTGTCATTCAAATCCAAAGAGTATAAGTCTTATAGTTCTTCTCTGCTCTGTGGTTGAGGGAAGACTGAAGGAAAATTCTATTTTTAAACCTATAGAAGGGTGGAATCTCGTGTGAAAATTATTTATTAAAGTACTGCTGGAAACCTGCAAAACGACTTTAGGATAATTGTCAACTACATTAAATGCACATTATAATTTCTCTTCTTCCAGGAAAATCAAATAGTACTTTGTTCTTTTCTGCAAAAGATTGAAAATGAATAAATAATTGTGTAATATTGACTTTATCTTGAAATTCCCTTCTCTGCATTGTAAAGTAATCGTCAGTCTTAAACTGACCCTTTAGGTGAAAACATAATGTCTGACACATTCGACAATCGTTATTTTTATATCAATAAATTTTTCCTTTCCTGCATTGGCCAATGGCCCTTTTATAATCAACGGCGAAATTTTTCCATCCAGTGTTTTATAATTCTACATCTATATTCATCTTTTTTATACCCACGGTAATTTTTCCTTTAATTAAAATATTTAATAACAAAATTAATATTGACAAATTTTCATTTTATTCATCTTATATATTATACCTATTATTTAATAATTAATTTTATGAATTTTACTAATATTCATTTAATTCATTTTATATTCACTTTTTTTATATTGACGAAAATATCTTTTTTTGATTTCTAGGCAAATGATTTTTTAAAGGCATGCGGAAATGTAGAAAAATTAACGGAGTGTATTCCGACAATATTTTCAGGAATCACATCTTTTGGTTTTAGCATTATTTTCTTATTTAAACAAGAAAAGGTCAATTATGTTCAATATTATGTAAAACTAGAAAAAAATTTTTTTTGCTAATAAAGAAAAAAATTATTTACTAGCAAAAAATGAAAAGTTTAAATAAAAAATTGTACTATCTTTTGGCAAAATTTTTTTAATCGCTTTTAGATCATTCCAAGTAGACAATAATTCAATAAATAATAATTTATTTTACAGTTGAGTAAACTTTATCAAGAAATCAAATTCGATTGGGAATGTTCGTCCTCTGATCAGGATCAATTAATTATTTCTAAACATGCAAATTATGGACGACGTTTCACTATATTTTTTACTGGTAAATGTATTTTTAAGTAAATCACTTAATTAAATTGATTATCGTCTCTTTCACAATATTCTTATAATGCATTTATTTAAAAAAAAATTTTTTTTAATGCAAAAGAAAACAACAAATTCTGCACCTTTACTTTTTTTTTAACCCTTTCACGTGCTCCCGGGAAGCCCAGAGATTGGATTTTGTTAAAACTTATCACTTGGGGGTTTTCGAGATCGCTGATTACGAATCTGAAGTCAGATTTTCAAAATTCAAAATGGCGGATCCAAAATGGCGGACGAAAAATATTACAAACTTAACGAATTCGTTTAAAATTTATTACTCGAGGGTTTTCGGGGTCGCTGATTACGAATCTGAAGTCAGATTTTCAAAATTCAAAATGGCGGATCCAAAATGGCGGACGAAAAATATTATATTTTAACGAATTCGTTTAAAATTTATTACTCGGGGGTTTTCGGGGTCGCTGATTACGAATCTGAACTCAGATTTAAAAAATTCAAAATGGCGGATCCAAAATGGCGGACGAAAAATATTAAAACTTAACGAATTCGTTTAAAACTTATTACTCGTGGGTTTTCAGGGTCGATGATTACGAATCTGAACTCAGATTTTCAAAATTTAAAATGGCGGATCGAATATGGCGGACGAAAATATTAAAAACTTAATGGATTGGCTTGAAATTTATTACTCGGGGGTTTTCGGGGTCGCTGATTACGAATCTGAACTCAGATTTTCAAAATTCAAAATGGTGGACGAAAATATTAAAAATTTAACGGATTGGCTTGAAATTTATTACTTGGGGGGTTTTCGGGGTCGCTGATTACGAATCTGAACTCAGATTTTCAAAATTCAAAATGGTGGACGAAAATATTAAAAATTTAACGGATTGGCTTGAAATTTATTACTTGGGGGGTTTTCGGGGTCGCTGATTATGAATCTGAAGTCAGATTTTCAAAATTCAAAATGTCAGATCTCCAAGTAACAGGTTTCAAGCAAATTTGATGAATTTTGAAAAAAAGGCCGCCATATTGGACCCGACATTTTGAAAAATTCTAATATTATATACAATTTAAGTGTTATGTACAGTACAAAAATATAATAATACCTATGAAAACTTTTTTAGAGTTTATTTGAATACAATTAATCGACCAAATTCTAGGATGTATAATTGGCTCGTTTATTACTTACACATTAATGTCAACGAATCCAAAAGTATTTAATTTCATTTTATCATTAAATGAATCACGATCAAATAAATTACCATTTCGAGTGTATTATTTTAATTACTCGGAGAAATATTTTTATTGGATCATTATACATTTGTCGTTCAATACATTTTTGGAAACAGTTATTTTCATTGTTTTTGAATCCGTTTTGGCTGTTTCCATTGAGCATGCATGTGGATTATTTAAAAAAATTGGGTAATATAATTTCTTTTAATTAATTTTGTAATTAAATAAAATTATTTTTCCATTTTGATATTTCTTGCTATTAATGAGTATTTTTTGGATTTTAGTTTACATATAGAGAAAATAAATGGCAATGATAATGAGAAATATAATAAAATAGCGTTGATTCATTGCGTGTTGGAGCATAATCGAGCAATTGAGTTTGTACATTCAGAAAAATTGTTTTAACATTTTTGATTTTTTTTTTTAAATTGTAATTTAAAAAAAAAAGTTTTTGTTTAAAACAGTAATAAAATAAAAATAAAAGTTTTTCTTGGATAGATTCTGCGATAGCATTAAAAGTCTCTACTGGCCTTGCTTTATGTTCATAGTGACATTAAATAAAATTTTCATTTCCTTTTTTTTTATTCAGGTGAGCTATATTTCACGATTTTATTAATCTTTTGCGATTCCAAATATACATATTAGGATTTATTTTTTCACAGATTGTTGCACATTCGAATAATTTTATAGTAGCTGTCAAATATGGGGCCTTTATTGGAAATTCCATAGTTCATCTATTTTTTAACACTTTCTTCGCTCAAAGAATAATTGACTACAGTGCTGGTCTCACAGATATTGTGTAATATTTTATTTCAAAGGTTTAATTTTAAAATGATTTATATATAAAAATTTTATAAATTATTCATTTTTTCATAGTTTTAAATTTATATTTAAGTTTGTTTTTAAATTAAAATTTTAAAATAAAATTAAATAAATTTAAAATAATTAAAATTATATTTTATTTAAATATTTTTATTTACAAAATTAATTCGACATAAAGTTTAGAGTTCTGTTCGTAAAAATTGTGTCTCAATTTTTAATTCATTTTTAAAATATGTAATTTATATCAATTTACAGATACAATTCTCTTTGGTACAAGAAACCGAGTAGAATAAGAAAAAGTTTGTTACTCATTATGATAAGAAGTAAAATTCCCTGCAATATTGCTGCTGTTAAATTGTTGAATGTATCACTAAGGAGTGCTTGCTGGGTAAGAATGTGTCAAATTTTTATTTTTTTTTGGCCTCTAATGACAATTTTTTTTTAAATTAAAAATTCTTTGTTATTAAAAACGTAAAAATATCTAATTTATGTCGATCCTTTTTTATAATTTCACTGATGTTAATAATTTATAAGATCTTTTAGGTTTCTATCTGGTATTTTACCTTCATGATATCAACAAAAACTTGAACAGTCATCAATATAATTAAATTACGAAAATTTGTTAAAATTATGTTTAAATTAAATCAAATTAAAATTATGTTTCGTAAAGATTCTCTCGGTAATGGAAATATAACAAAAAAAGTTGATGAATATCGATTTTTAAAATGTAATAATAACATAAAATAAAATAAAATATAACATAAAAAATCTTATTTGAAAAGAGTATTTATTCGATAAGACATTTTCTAATTGTTAATAATTCAAAATTGTAAAATTTGACTCAAAACAATTCTGCCAGGAATTAAAAAACTATTTTTGAAAAATCCGACTTGAGGAAAACACAGTTTTTTTGAAAGTATCAAATTGATACTTTAAAGTTAAAAGTGAAAAAAATTGTTACTTTCCTTTTAAAGTTATTTTTTCAATATAAATATAGTTTATTTTATTTTTATTAAATTTTTCCATTGAATGTTAATAAAAACAATAAATAATGATATCAGAGTTATTCTATTTTTGACATTTCATTAGCGAATAACAATACATAGTAAACATAACCTTACCGTGCAACCAAATCTTCATTCTTCCTTAGTTGACTGTTTTCTGATACCTTTTTAATTGCACTACATTGTGTTGTTCTACGTTAAAATTTGACACTAATTTTGCACCAGGTACATTTTTTTTCTAAAATAACATGAGGAATAGACACGTTCAAACACACGTTGACAGTGAATGAACTGAAAGAACTAAACGTTAAAAATTGCGGGAAGAAGCGTCAATTTAAAACTAAAGTGTGCTCCACACTCACTGTGGTAATGCACAATAAAGCTCAATTCAAACGACTTTTTTCAATTGCCTCACTTTCAATATTATTTTCAGGGAACTCCCTGATTATTTTTTATATGATATTAATAAAAATAACATTTATATAATAATAATGGTAACAGTAATAAAAATAATAATAATGATAATAATAATAATAATAATAATAATAATAATAATAATAATAATAATAATAATAATAATAATAATAATAATAATAATAATAATAATAATAATAAAAAGAATAATAATGATAATGATAATAATAATAAAAAATTAAAATGATAATAATAATATTAATATGGTAAATAAAGGAGAAAAAAATATAATTTTCATTGTAACATAATTTTTATTATCTCTTCAATTTCTACATGCACAGAAGTGTGAAAAACCACGTTTTACCGTTTTAACAGTCGATTAATAATAATCAACTCTAGAAACTAAAAAATATAAGGCTCAAATTGTTTTCGAGCTAATATATTACAAAAAAAATGAAAAAAAATATTTTTTTTTAATAAAACAGTCGTTCTTGTTAATCGCATTTTTTTTCCAAAACACATTCACACATAAAATTTAGATATACAATTACTGCACGAAAAAAAATATATAACATTCATTCATCATTTCTCAGCGAATAAAATAAAAATTGTCGACAGGAAGCGCATCTGTTAAAAATTAACGTTGATAAATATTTTGTTTTTTTTTCTCAATAATATCCATAATATATAATAATAATAATAATAATAATCATTATAATAATATAATAATAATAATAATTAATAATAACCATTAATTTTTGTTTACTATTCTTAAATATATATCAATATAGAGTTGGAATGTTGTAAAAACAGTATAGCGATACTTTTTTAATAATAATAATAATATAATAATAATAAAAAGGAGAAAAAAAATTATCATGATAACAATATTATAATAGTTACATATATATATCAGACAATACTGGACGTAAATTAAATAATAACGAGATACGATTGGCTTAGGTGAGAAAATATTTTATATTTCTTTAAAAAGTTCTACTTTTTCTGCATTATTTTATTTTTTTTGTTCTTTGCTTGAGTATTGCTGAGACAGGGACGTACAAACAATATTCTCACTCTCTTTACATTATTTTCTTTTTCTCTTATAATTGTTTTTAACATCCAAGGTACAAATAGTTATATAGACTAAAATTGTTTATACTCTATAATATTATTTACAAAAAATTAATAAAAACTCGACACTGGAAATTTTGTCTATTTTAAGTTTTTCTCTTATTCCTGTTTTGCATCCAGTGCACTTTTTTTTTTGTTTCTAACGTACTTAAAAATTATTATAATTGTTCTATTTACATAAAAAAGAAATTTCCAAAGTATTTCAGCTTCGTGAGAAAAAAAAGCACCAAACAACTCTATAATCCAAAGCACCTGAAGCTCTTTTTTTTCTTATTTAAAATTGAATTAACTTATTAATCTAGTCAGCATTCGAGAGACCCGGCAATTCGCAGGGGAAAAAAGCTAACATAACCTAAAAATTTATTCTCTTGTAATTTGAGGTTAGGTTTGATAATTTGACTTTAAAAAGCATTTTTTTTAAATTAAATCAGTTCAAAAACGGTAAAAAAAATCAAATTTTTTAATTTTTAGCCGAATTCCAAACTTGTTAGGTGGAATTTTCAGTATTTTTTTCGAGTGCAGAAAAGAATTCAAGTTTATGTGGAATCAAAAATATTTTAATTTTTACTTGAGAGTAAGAAGGATAAAAATATCCTTTGCCTTTTTCTAGAAAGAGGCAGAAGATATTGCTGTCCTTTTCCCTCGCATATAAAATCGGCCTTTTAATATTTTAAGGTCTGTTTACAATTTCCACCATAGCAAGGTTGGGCAGTCGAGGAAAAATTCGAAATTTGACCAGAGGACAAGGCTCATTTTACCTCCTACCGAAAAATAGATTAAGAAATTACTAAAAGTGTCAAATAAATAATTGTGGTAATTATACTAATACTAGAGAGGTAAATAATTGTAAATTTACTATAGAAAAAATTCATTCTTACCTAGTAAATTGAAAATTATTTTCGATAAATAAATAAATAGTTATAGAATTAACTGTCGCATTATAATGAGATATATTAAGGTACGATTACAATTCTATGCGTACAATTCACAAATTTAAGCCCAAAGCTTCTGCTCAGGATTTTACGAGAAAAAGATTTGTGATCGTATTTTTTAAGAGTATTTTCACAGAAAGGCAAATAAACCCGGAAGGAAAAATATAAACACAAATATTTTCGAAGAAAAAAATTCTGCATTAAAACCGAAACACAGTGTAATGTATGAGTTAGAAAAGAATAAAAGTATATATCTATTCTTTTCTATCTCATGTTCGCGAAAACTATTTACATGAGAGAAAGAAGAATAGAAATATCTTTCATCCTTTTCTAGAAAAATGATTTACTATCCTTCTTTCTCTCATGTCTAAAAAAAAAGAAAAAATTTGAGGTTATGTTTATATTTTCTTCCATTATATTTATTTTGAGTTCTTTTCATAATTAACGCTTTTGTCAAATTATCAAAAAAGGAGTTTGTTTCCCTTCCGCTGAAGAATTGCGAGTCACTAACGCCATTTTTTGTTTGTAAGTTTCCCTACCACCGCAAACATTGCACGAAACCCCGTTTTGTGTCGTGTTTTATGTATTGTGTATTTATGTAAATATTTTCAAGTGTCAAGAATTGCGCGAAAATATCCGAAAATCGAAATTTAGAACGCGAGTCATGTGCCATTTGTGTATGTATAGTAATAAAAAAAAATCTAGCCAGTTTTTTTTTATTATTTTTTTTTCAATATATCACAGTTACCCTAACTAACAAAATTGTGCTTAAAATTTCCCATCGGGAAATCCCGCCTATACATTTTTTTTCATACGTCCTATTGTTTCCTCGTGATCAGTCGATAAGTGAATCGAAATCGTTCTAAAATTTAGAGATTCGTCCACTTTTTATGTTTTTTTTTGTAAATTTTTGAAAAAAAAAATATGGAGAGAAAAAAATTAGCCTAAAAATAGATCGATAAGAGAATACTGGGAGAATAGTTTTTAGCCAGAAAAGTTATGTTTTTAAATTGAAATTCAAAAGTTTGCTATCACTTGCCTTTTGCGATATCTGGCAAACCGTTTTTTTTTTGTCGTCGATAATGCAACGTCCTCTTGTTGTCCGATTTCCGAAACAAAATGGTTCTCGAGAAATGGCTTCGTTATTTAGACTTGGTTATTAGCAAGCGACGATTTTCAAGAGTTTTGGAAGTCTTCTTGACGCCGGTGTTTGGACTCCGTGAATCCGGTTGGAGAAGGCCACCCTGAAGAGTTACATCGTCAAGAACTATTTTCTTATGTGTAATTTTCTCTTGTCTCCCTCGAAATTAAATCCCCCCCTTTTTTTCTTTAATTATCTCTCATCTTTCAGTATCTTTCATCTTCAATCATCTCTATGCTTTAATCATCTCTAAGCTACAATCATCTTTAGTAATTTTAAAATTTATGGAATACCAAGATTTTATGGATAATCCTAGATGATTTTAGATGATATCGTCTATTTAGGGTGATACCAAGAAAGATAAGGTAATGTATCTAATCGAGATTCTAAAAAACCTATTGAAAAAACTAATCTCTAAATTATTGTAGACGGAACATTAAATCTCCGCACTTTTAAAAACGAGAAACTCGATTCGCTAAGTTGCTCGTTTTGTCAGTCTGTAGTTTTTTGTTTTTTTTTTACGTGCGCACCTGTAGCAACATGTTGGCGAAATTGCTGTTCGTGAACTTGAAATGCCGCTTATCGTAAAATTTTAGAAGTGCTGGACTGTAGGGATGTTTTTCTTTCAGGTGAAGATAGTGGACCTCTGGTTCTTGGGTGGTGTGACCGCACTCCTCGCAGACGTAAACCTGAAAAGAATTTTGAAATTAGAATCCTAATCTAATTAGAATTATAGAAGAATTTGAATTTTAGAAGTTCTTGTCGCCTTTGGGAGTTTCATGCCGTCCTTTCGGTTTGACGTCGTCCCGAAAGGACGGCATTGATGCACTTGACTGTATTTAAGGCTGCGTTTACAATTCGACGGCAGAAATAGTGGACCTACCTTTGTGCGTCGCTCCTTATACGCGTACTGATGCTGAACCCCGTGGACCTTGAGGCAATGGCTCTCGAGTGAACATCTCTGGGTGAAGCTCTTCTCGCAGAGATTGCATTTGTAGGGCCTGACTCCGGTGTGCGTTCTCGTGTGCCTCTTGAGGTCGAAGGTGTCATTAAAACCCTTCCCACAGAAGGTGCAGAGGTATCGTTTCACATCGCTGTGGCACTTCATGTGTCGATTCAAGAGTCTCTGGAGACTGAAGTGCTTACTGCAAACGCGACACGAGAATCTACTGGGATCGTCCTCCTTTCCTTGTGGAGGTCGAACCGCTCTTTCTTCTTCGCGAATCGTCGTTGTCTGCCGTTGGCCATCAATCGCCAATGGGTTCTTGATTCCATGACCGCCGTTAACGAATTCAATGGGGACATCTCCTGGGAGGCCCAACTGGAAAAAAGAGGAATTCAGTAAAGCTGGTGAATTCTGGGAAAGTGGGAGTACAATACGAAGATGGGATTAAGCGCCGAATTTGATTGGCATCGCATCTGGTAATTAGTTAGGTTTACGAAAAACAAACTTTCAAAAAGGTTGAATCCTACCTCACAGAGGAAGGATTCAACCTTTATGAAAGTGGAAAGTCTAGATATTTGTTTTTTATTGTTTGCAGAATCTAAAGATGCCTAAGAGGACCCTAACAGCACCTGAAGGTGAACTCACCGTAGCTGATACGCTCGAGGGACTCGGCGCGTGCTCCATTAGTGCACAGGATGGCGATGTGCTGGTCGACGCTGCGTCCAGGGAACACGAGGCTGCACCCGGACTTGGCAAACTCCCACCAGCACTACTACCGGAATCCAATTCCAAACCTGCAAAAAAGCAAATCGTTAAGTACATATTCCATTTTACCTGACTTTAAGTTTTCTTGGTATAGAATTTATTTACCACTGCCAGTGAAGCTCAAGCTAGGACTCAGCAAGCCCTGATGATGCTGATGGGGAGAACTCTGCTGCTGATGTTGCTGCTGCAATTGGACTTGTATTTGCAATTGCTGAAGTTGTGGTTCGGGTTGATGTTGATTTTGGTTTATATGAAGTGCCAATTCGGCGCGCTCCTTAGGTAGAGGTTGATAACTCGACTCTGCACTGGGATAGGTGATTCCTGAGATTTTCGGCGACATGTGTTGCGGAACTGTGTAATGCCTGGTGTTATCAAAACCTCTAGCCAGCGATATATTGTGTTCGGGAAAGGGATCGACACTGGGTTCCACTGGACTGGTCATCTGTCCATCTTGACCGATGACACTACCAGCGGACGCTGGGGAATGTAACGTTTCTTCAAGTAGATCATTGCCTTCCTCGGCGGGGAGTTTCGGCAAAAAGAGATCCTCCGCATCATTTAGACTCTCCAAGAAGGCGTTATGATCCGGCGGTGAATTGAAGGTAAACGTAGCTGTAAATTGCATTGGATCGACTACAGAACCAGTGACCATGTCCACAATCATACCCGAGTCTGTCATATCATACGGTCCATACTGTCCGGAGAGTAAATCGTTTGGTTGAATCTTATAGGCCGCTAGATCTTCTTCTTCCTTAAGGGTAATACCATACGAGGCGCATACATTCTGCAGCAGGGAGTACTGCTTCCCTTCCTGAGCACCGAATGAATGGGGGGAATTAACATCGTGCTGTCCTGTATCGCAGTCCATTCCAACAGCTGGCGACGCCGTGAGGTAACCATTTCCATTGTACTGATTCGCGAAATTAGCGAGGTTATTGCCTCCTTTCAACGATTCGTAGAATGGCGGTAGGGAACCAGTTGGCGGTGAACTTGGACCATAATTTCCACGACCACCATTACCACCGGGATTCATTCCACCCCCACCGGCACCACCGCCAATTGCACCGCCACCACCACTTCCCGTGTTCCCACCACCGGAACTGAAACCACCGCCAGAACTTCCGGAATTTCCACTATTTGACGAATTCCCACCCGAGGAACCTTGACTACCACCGGTATTACTTCCAGAATTAGACGTTCTTCCATGACCAGCTGCCGCGTGAATTGCCTGCTGTCCGGATAATCTCATCGCCAAAAGGGGCCTCGCTATTGAATTGCCCATTGTCCTCGAATTCTTCGCTCCCTCCCTACCCTTCTCCTCGTCCTCTTTTCGCTTAGGTACTGCATAGTCAATCGGTTGATCCTAAAAAAAATTGATTAATTAAACACATGTACTTATGAATTCCCGTTTTAATTAATTCTCTAAACTCGCGACTCTTACCTGCTCAGGTTCCTGTGTGCATGGGACCTCAATTTTCGTCTCCTCACGTCTGGGATTTTGCGCCTGGGGCGGCACCCTCTGAATTACCGAGACTCTCGTGGGAGGTTCGAGTTTAGCCTTCGGTGGGGTCAGTGGCCTGGGGAGTTCGACTTTGTCCGTTTTCGTCAGGAATTTCGGCTCCGATGATGATGGAGCAATTGGTGGACTACTGTATTCTTTACGTTCGGCTCTTGTCAGTACGTGACCTCTACTTCCATAGGGGACATCGCCACCGAGGATACTCGAGATAAATCTTCTCGGTGCTCCATGACTCGAATTCGACATCTGCGTCGCTTGCCATTGAATCGAGGGCGGTGGCGATGACGCTGGACTTGCACTGCGCAACGATTCCGGTGTCGTTGCTCTGTCATCTTCAATTCTCTCACGATCTGCAACAGGAAAAGAAAAGTTCTCTTAGAAATTAGTCACTAACTTCTTCCAACTTTGGTAAAGTCAGGTTAGTGTCAAAAATAGAAATAGTCAAGATTTAATAACACTTATAAAAAAAAAACCCGTTACTTTTAGGTCTTTAAATTCCGAAAAGTTTCTCTTTGTGCTCCTCCAAGGTCTAATGTAAATTTCCGAGGTCGCGGGAGATTATTCATTTTTTTTGACGTCATTCGAGACTATCAAGTCTCCTATTACCGAAAAGGGTACAAGGACCTTGGAATTTGAAACTTCGGGTCGTTACACTCTCTTGGCAATAATAAATTAGTTCTCTACTTTGCCGACAAAGAGGGAAAAAATTTTTTTTCGATTATTCGGTGAAAGTTAATAAAAGATACGTTTCGCGAATTCCACTTATGTAATTTTTCGTCCTTTCAGTATAGTGATAGAACCGCATCCTATCGGTAATTATCCCCATTCACAACCTGTTATTATAAACTGTATCATTTTCTCCTTTTTTTCAAATAAGAAAATCCGAGAATTACACTGAAACGCGGACAAGGTTTTTAATATTTTTCTTTTAACTTCTCTTCTTGCCTCATCACACAATAGCGATGATTCACAATTTCTAGCGGATGACTTTTTTCCAAGAAGATTCGCGACTAATTCGAAAAGTATTTTTTCCACCGCAGAGTGGAAAAAAAGAAAAAGAGTGAAAAAAGATGCAAATTCAAAATGGCGGATGTGTTCTCTTGACATTGACTTCGGGACAATGGAGCACGAGGACGCTATTGAAGCGGAAAAACCAGGAAATTGCGAGAACTGTTTTTTTTTACCGCAACGGTTGTGTGAAAAGATTATTAAATATCGGGATTTAAGGTCTTTCTACAATTCGAATATTATTTTACCCCCCTTCGTGATGAGACGAGAAAAAAAAATATTGTGGAAGCGGCATTAGGTTCCACATAACCTCGAAGATAGGGAAAAAGAAGAAGGACTAAAAATTCCAAGATCGGAGAGAAGAGTCGGGATGGGAATGTGGTGGATAAGTGATTGCGTCATATGGGACGGTATAATGTTGAGACAGTGTGTGTGTGTTATTTGAAGATGATCCAAAATGGCGTTACGGGTTCGTTAAGCAACCTTTGGTCAAGAGACTTAAAACTAAATTCTTTGTGTGTGTTTGTGTATGCTATAAATATACAAACTCGCCTCGTGATCGGTATACCAAGATTTGCGCTCTCTGTGTGTGCGCGCGACAAGGAGAGAAAACAAAAGGAGATGTTTTGCCCTCTGGCAAGAAAGAAGGAAGGAAAACGTTGGAGCCGGTACTTTGGAACACTAAACAGGACCGTACTCTCCATCGGACAAAAACTGGCGGTTTCTTCCATTTTCATCGCATCAATTCATCAATATTTACCATCGCATTATTTTCAATTGGCAGAAGATTTTAATAACATAACCTCAAAAAAATTTTTACCGAAAACTATAAAGAATCAAAAATGAATAGATGTTTATAAAATAATTCCTCCTTTTGGAGAAAGAAAAAACGATTTCTTTGACTGACGTCAAAGAAACCGTTTTTTCTTTCTCCAAAAGGAGGAATTTTAATTTACCAGCATCAAAATAAAAAATGTTGATAAAAACGAAATCTACTGTTTCAGCAACAAAATTCAATGGAGCGTTATAAAGATTCCAAACAGCCGAAAAAATCTTCCCCCTAAGCGGAACAAATGGTGAGAGATTATTCAATAATAAAATGAATAGAAAGTGAAGCGAAACATTTATATATCGACCGAAGGATCTGAAGACAAAAAAAAAATGATTGCTGGGTAATTTTTGGTTTAAGAGACCGAGATCGATTACGACCCTGAGTTGCGGTTATAAAGTGTGAGGGCGGTATTGTGTATGCAAGAGAGGAAGAGAAGAAAAATACGTTTCAAAGTGACTATGCAAGAGAAAGAGAGACAGAGAGAGAGAGAGAGAGGATCAAGAATGTGAGTGAGATAGTGAAAATCGAGAAAGAGATTCAAATGCTCACAAGAGCAATGAAGCAGAAGTGAACCGTTCAGTATAACTCCCCCAAGCATCCCTGATACACGTTTCTCTCCAGTCATTCAATTCCCATTGTTTTGTTTCCATCTTTTCTTTTATTTCAATTTAAAAAAAATTTTTAATTTCTTTTCAATTTTTTTCTTTTGTCATAAAAAAAAGGATGGAATTCCATTTAAATTGCGCGTTTGTGACATTCCTTGATCTGAGAATCAATTATAATGGTAATAATTGCAGTGAGGAGATAACGAGTTTATTACGGAATGTCTTTATAATTGAATTCATTACACCTTTGATTGGCTTTTTTTATCTCCATCGTTAATAGTTTGTCTTTTTTTGCCAAGGTATGGGTTATTTTAGAAAACTAAATCGTAATATCGAAACAAATTCGTAAATATACTTTCAACTATACAAGGATGGAAGGCGACTATCTAAAAATTTGTAATATTTTTGTTAAGGTGGGTTTTAGAAAACTAAATCGTAATAACGAAACAAATTTGTAAACTTTCAACTACAAGGTTGAAGGGAATTTCGTTCCCGAAAGTTACAAACATAACCTAAAAATTGGTAATAGTTTTTTTGACAAGGTGTGTTTTAGAAAACTAAATCGTAATAAATTTTTTCAACTAAGAGATTGAAAGGACTTTCGTTCCTAAACAAACATAACCTAAAAAGCAGAAATAGTTTTTTTTTTGTCAAGGTGGGTTTTTTAGAAAACTAAATCGTAATATCGAAATAAATTCGTAAAATTTCAACTACAAAGTCAAGAGGAATTTCGTTTCTGAAAGTTACGAACATAACCTAAAAATATTCAAGATTTTTTTCAAGCCCTTTCTTTAAAGTGCCTTACAAGTATAGTAGTATTTTTTTCAAATAGTAGTTTTTCTGTATAGTAATTTTTTCGTTCTATTTTTTTCATAGTATTTTTTGAAAGTATTTTTAAAGGAGTTTTTAAAGTCTTTTTTAAAGTCTTTTTTCTCTTTAATAATTTATCGAAAAACTTCTGAGACGAAAATCTTGAATTCAATATTTCGGGGGGCGGATTCCGTCGACAATCGTCTTTTTACGTAACACCGCATTGCGTACAACAATGTGAAATATAAAAGGTGCTTTCTGGGAAGCAGGTACGAAAAATATATGAGCACACCGGATGCGGGATCACATACATCCGGAAATGAGGGGTCTATCGATCGGATGACAATGAAAAACAGAAAACGACAACAATAGAAAAACAACAAAAAAAAACCTACTTCCATCTGCAAACGTATATATTAATAAACTACATCTTTATTATAAACAATACACAATTTTGTTTAAAAAATATAAAGTTTCCACGCAGAAAATTCAAAAGCGGGATCAAAAACGGAAAAATGTCAACTAATAAACTAATTTAAAAAAAAAAATTTTTCATTTGAATTTATTAGCTAATTAATATAAATATTATTAATTATTTATTAGTTACAATATAAGTTATTAATATTATTAATTCTAGTTAATAATTAATTAATAATTAATTGCTAATTAATAACAAATTATTAAATATTAATAACAAATTATTAAATATTAATAAAAAAAACATCCTATTAATTGCTATTTAATATAAAAATTATTAAAATGAAATAAAAATTTGTTTCAATTGATTAATTGCGGTAATTAATTAGAAAGAAAATGATATACAATATATTGAATCAATAATAAAATGAAAATCTGTAGTCTAGTCGTTGATTGAGAAAAATTCAGGTCAATGCCAATATGAAACGAGCGTCCGTTGCTTTGACACTGTAAATATAAGTTTCTATCGATTTGCCGTTTTGCATAAAATTAACAATAATAATAACAATAATAATAAAGAAAGGAAAAAATTCTCGTTTTTTTAATACATTGCCACTATGGTAAATAGAAGTTTATTTTTAGGGTTCATAATCGTGTATTTGACATTGGAGAGTGCAAATCTTACATATATAATTTGTATGTACAATAATTCTGACTCGCGAATACCTTCAAGTATAATGACTTTTTATTTCTGACCTTATTCGTAAATATATACGTATATATACGAGATGAGGAAAATAACAATTTCACCTTCGACAAAAAACCAACCGATTTTTTGTACTTTTTTTCAATTTTAAAAATAAGATAAAGATTTAATATTTTTTAAATTTTTTTCTTAAATAATATTAAAACCAACTTTTTTAGTTTTTTAAACTTTTTAAATAAAAGATTGCATAGTTTTTAAACTTTCTTCCTTAAATAATTTTAAAAACATGTTTTTTTAAAGTTTAAATTAAGATAAAGATTGAATCCTTAAGGATTCTATAAAGATAAAAATTAAATTTTTTTAAGATTCATTTTTTTTTTGTTCTATGTGTAATGTTCCTTTTTTTAAATTAAAATAAAAAGATTGCTTTTCTTTCGTTATTTGTATGGTGGAAATAAGAGAGGAAAAAAAATTACAAGAGAGACTAAAGTCGAATAATTATCCTTATCGGCCTTTAACTCCAGTGTGGGTCCGTCCGATCGAACAAAATACACTCGGTTCGCTTATATAGTCGACCTACTTCCAAGCAAACCACTCCCAGGAATCGTTTTTTTAATGTTTTTTTCTTTTTATTTTATATTATTTTCTCTCCCCGTGTCTTATATATATACACACGAGAGACATGAAACACCAACTTTAACAAATGCTGCATCTGTAAAATCCATTGAATTTCTTAGAAATACCGTATTTATATTGAAAAGAAGGAGGAGGCATTTTTTTTAAAACCGTATGGCAAATGTCATTGCCATATTGAAATATATATTGAAGGAGAAGAAAATTTCAATTCATTTAAATGAAGAAAATAATATTTGATGTTTTATGTTTCGATATGTGTTATTTCATATTTTTTATTATTTTATATTTCGTATCATTTTATATTGTAGGTATTTTTATTTTTTTATATTATATTTTAGAATTTTTGTAATTTCGCGCCCTTTTTGTTTTGATCTTGCTTAGATTGCCAGCACTGCTTTTACTATTTTGGTAAAATCGTTAAGTTGGTAGCATCCCTAACCTTAAAATAATTTGCTTCTTCGGTCCCTTTCTTCAATGGGCGACACATATTTAATTATATCATAAATTATTTAATATTATATAATATATATTAAAGTATTTTATATTTTAAATATAATACAATTTCCCAATTACGTTCACCATACACATAATGTCTATAAGCACACATAGCGACGATCAGCAAATAACGTAACGCTAAATATTTAAAGACCCTCAAGGCCAAGAGTATATAAAAATGACGACAAAAATTATATACCTCTAACATTTATTTGCCGAAAAAAGAAAAGAATTTTTGTCGAAAAAGAGAGACCGTGAACGCAATTTCCTGTCGGTTGTTCAAACGAATCATTATAACATCACTTAAAAAAAAGCAGCAGAGAGACATTTCGTAATTTTCTAACGAAATTTTTCGGGTTTGAGATTTCATTTTCGCATTATGTCATCACAAGCTTAAGCATCACAAGAGAAGAAGTAGGATTTGAAATTAGTGTGTTGAGAAATTATGATGACAGACAAGGTTAAAACTCCGTATCATGGTAAATAGATAAATTGAAATTACTTTATGTGTGTGTGTTACTAATACAAGAAGTTGAAAAAAAATTCACTTTTTGCTAAGTGCCACCTTTCTTTACATATGGCAAACATTACACACTTTACAAATAGAAGAAGAAAAAAAATTTTTTTTTTACTTGTATGTGAGTGAAAAATGTTAGTTTAGTTGTATATAAGCACCTGCAAGAACAATTTATTTGTATGGAAGTCATCATCCGTTAAGGAAGCAACCAACTCCCGTTGCGGATAAGGCGAAGGGTGCATTCATCAAAAGTCATTCAACAGAAAGTTAATTCTAGTTTTAGAAACGTATTTTTACTGTATGGCGATTGTAGATTGAGGGCAAGTGTTTTTAAACGTTTGTAACCTGCAATTATAATATTTGTAACATAACTGTAATATTTGTACAAGAAAAAAGGGTTTAGAGTTTGTAAAAAAATTACTAGAGTGACAAAAACTCTAGTAACTTTTTTACTGGCTCCTACTTTTCAATTGCGGACGTTCTCTTGCGAAAGTAATTAAAATAAATAGTAAATTTACTAATTAGAAGGTATATGTATTATTGGAAAGAGAAAAAAATATTTACAGCAAAGTATATCTTTCAGAAAACGTAAAGCTAGGCTAGTAAACAAATTACTAGAGTGACAAAAAACTCTAGTAACTTTCTTATTGACTCTCCTTTCTAACTAATGTAGATAATTATTGTCTTATTTTTAAATTTCTACTCGTTACCTTTTTCACTAGGAGAAGAGGATGAAAAAAATTTCCAAAAAATTTGACGTTAATATATAAAAATTGGGCAAATTTCCAAAAAATGCAAATGTAGTTTTCTGTGCTATTGAAAATGTGATTGTTTTTTCATTATGAAAAATGAAAAGAAAAGCGACTCATATCTAATATCTTTGGAAAAAAACATATTGTTTCTCTACAACAAATATAAAGGAAATAAACATAAAAAAACGAAGTGTATTCAACTTTCGTTA
Source organism: Leptopilina heterotoma (assembly GCF_015476425.1). Lineage (NCBI taxonomy): Eukaryota > Metazoa > Arthropoda > Insecta > Hymenoptera > Figitidae > Leptopilina > Leptopilina heterotoma. The sequence continues at coordinate 286,890 of NW_025111042.1, forward strand.
TTTATAGATTTTAACTGTCAGCGTTCAAAAACATTTTTTTTCACCATTTGCGCTTTCATTAACGGTGCAGATATGCGTGAAGATAGATTTCAATGACACATCATACATCGCAACTGTATGCCCGCATGTCCGTTGTTCAATGTGTGTCTATAAGTCTGCAAAAATATATACGTATTTTTGCAGGAAAAAAAAACTATAACAAATAATTGTAAAAGAGAAAAGTAACTCTGTTATTAACTTCCTTTTTTAAAAAGAAAAAAAATTACTAGATTGACATAAAAACTCTAGTAACTTTTTTATTAACTCTTCTTTTTAATTCTATAAATAATCTGTTTGCGAAAGTAAATCAAATAAACAGTAAAATTACTAATTAAAATTTTCTTATACAATTTGAAAGAATGAAAAAAATTTTACAGCAACGTATCTTTCAATAATTGTATATCAGAGCCAGTAAAAATGTTACTAGAGTGACAAAACTCTAGTAACTTTTTTACTAGCCTTGTTGAGTTTTATTATTATTATTATTGTTATTATTACTATTATTATCATTATTCCTATTATTATTACTATTGTTACTATCACTATTATTACTTATTAATTATATTAAATATTTTATAATGCGCATTATGAGTGTGAATGAAGAAAGAAGCAACGGAACAAATTGTAAATATTCAACAGACAATTGTAAATTGTCAATTCATATTCGCACATAAATATGCAGCACCATGTATGAATATTCAGTAAAATATACAATGTCGTTAAAATTAATGACAAATTTTGTTCATTTAACAAAAACGAATGTTTTAACAAAAAAAAAAAATTAAATAGTAGCAAAGAAAAGGTTAAAGAAAACATGGTTGGATGGTTGAAAAAAATTTTCTTAGTTAAAAAAAGCAGGGTTGGGTAGTTGAAAGAATTTAGTTCGGAAAAAGGGTTGGGTAGTAGAAAAAAATATTTAAATTCGGAAATAACAGGGTTGGGTAGTAGAAAATATATTCGATTTAAAAAATACAGCGTTAGGTAGTCAAAAAGAAGCATTAAATTATAAATAAGGGTTGGGTAGTTAAAAAAAAATTAATTTAGAAGAAACAGGGTTGGGTAGGTAAAAAACCAATTTAGAAGCAACAGGGTTGGGTAGTTGGAAAAATGATTTAAATTAGATAGATAAAAACAGGGTTGGATAGTAAGTATTGGTCATACGTAGCATTTTTTTTTCTTTCTTTAATTTTCAAGTGTAAGAACGTTTGCGTAGCGGTACTGTGCGTGGGTTTGTCAGCAAGGTTGACAACATGCGTGTGTGTGCGTGTTTGTGTCGCAGGACACTTTTAACCCATTGCGTAAGGATTCTCTCTGAAATAAACACTTCATTTCTCTATATATTCGGTTCACTCCTTATTTTCCGAGTACCCCTTCAATTACACATTTCAAAAAATAACTTTTTAAAAAAATGAAATTACTTTTTTAAAAAAAAAAATTCCTTTTGAAAAGTAGAGGAAAAATATTTTTTGAAAGTATTTAGAAAAAAATACTTCTTTAAATAAATGAAAAAAACGAAGAAAGAAAATTTTAATAACATCGCCGAATAATAAACGATGATAAATTTTAAAATAAAATAAAACTTAAAAAAAGGGAATAAAAAGTAAATTTTTACTCACGATGATGATAAATTGACATTAAATATGATGGAATTTGAAAAATACCCAGAGTTTATTACATAATTCCTTTTTCATTTCTTTTTTTTTTTGGCTATTATAAATGAATTTTGAGGTTACGTGATAATGGAAAGCGGGGAGAACAAAAGGCCCCTAGGGGAGTTTTAATGGCATTTTGTGTATAGATAAATTTTTTAAAGCACCTTCTTTGACCAGGTAGCTGAAATAAAAGATCCGTACCTGTTACTTTTAGTATATATAGAAGGTGATTTGATTATGTATATAAAACAACCTGAAGGCAATGCCACTTGAATACTATATACATGGCGCAAGAGGACCGTGACCGAAATTCTTGCCGACCCAAGAGGGCCAAGTGCAGGAGCCTGCGAAATCTTATGCTTCTTTTCCTTCGACCGCAGACATAATAAAATGTAATAATTCCTTTCCCCCACCCCTCTACCCTAAGAGCTGGCAAATCGTTAAACTATATGTAAAACGTACCATTATAAATATCATTTCTTTGTCGATCTCTCTGAATATTTATTAAATTTTTATTTTAATATTTATTATTTATTTTATTCAGTTTATTTACTTTCAGATTATTATTTTATAATTATTATTATTTTTAATATAACTAAACAGCTAATAATTATAACTAATTCTATATTACATTTTAAAATTATAATTAATTATAAACTGTTTACTGTAACGTATCTTTCAGAAAATGTAAGACCAGGCTAGTAAAAAAATTACTAGAGTGACAAAAAACTCTAGTTACTTTTTTACTGGCTCCTTCTTTTCAATTGCGGACGCTTTCTTGCGAAACTAAATAAAATAAACAGATTTACTAATTAGAAGGTATACACGTGACTGAAAAGAGAAAAAATTATTTACTGCAACGTATCTTTCAGAAAACGTAAACCTAAGCTAGTAAAAAAGTTACTAGAGTGTCAAAAACTCTAGTAACTTTTTTACTAACTTTGTTGAGCGTTACTATAACTATTACTATAATTATTATTACTATTATTATCTTTATTATTATATTATTTACAGTTATTGCAACCACTGTAAAATCAATTCATAAGAAAAAAAAATTGATCAAAAATTATCGTCACACTCTGTGTTATGAATTCAATGTCATAAATTTAATAATTCATTGATTGAAATTGGGTTAGAATGGCTAGATATGCGCGTATTGTGCATTAGTATTAGTTGAGGGGATTATAAATGTATTCAACCAAACGAGGAGTGCATTGTAATTCGTTACAATGGCTGCACATCCTGGTATACTGGCCTTTGGCACAGGTGCACGTCACTGCGTGATTTCCTATGTGCCGACGACGACGACAGGTACCTCTATAACTATATAGTGACGAAGTATGTGACTATCTTTCCTTCTTTCTTTCTCTCTTCAAAACATATATTTGAGTCTTGTTTCCGCTGAACGGTTTTTCCTGCTCCTTTCAAATTAAGCCGTAATATCTTATCTCATTAGAAAATTGCTATACGAATAATATATAATAATCGCTTTCGTCAACTAGAGTCTCAATTAAGCTATATATATATATTTATTTATGTATGCGTATATGCGGAACGTGATCATTTGAATATTACAGTTATGTGTTTATATTAGAATAACAAAAAAGGAAAAGAAAAAAAAACCGTTGACGTAATTTTTATGAGAGAGATAGAAAATAATGCGCGGTTTGTTCTTTGTTGATGATGTTCTGTATTTAATGTTGGATTTTTTTATTAGTTTTTGTTCTCCAAAAACAATAAATTTTTTAAGTAAAAAATTACTAGAGTTTTTGTCAATCTAGTAACTTTTTACTAACTCCTTTTTTTAGTTATGGAGCCTGTCTTGAGAAAATGAATCAAATAGACAGTAAATTTACTAATTTGAAGGTCTATTTGTGACTAGAAGGAGGAAAAAATATTTACTGTGACGTATCCTTCAGAAATTGTAAGTCTAGGCTAGTTAAAAAATTACTAGAGTGACAAAAACTCTAGTAACTTTTTACTGGCTCCTTCTTTTCAATTTTGAACACTCTATTGCGAAAATTAATAAAATGAACAGTAAATTTACTAATTAGAAGGTAATGTGATCAAATAGAGTTAGATTTATTACTAGAGTGACAAAAACTCTAGTAACTTTTTTACTGGCTCCTACTTTTCAATTGCGAACGTTCTCTTGCAAAAGTAAATAAAATAAACAGATAATTTATTAATTGATAGGAATATGTATGACTGGACAGAGAAAAAAATATTTACTGCGACGTATCTTTCAGAAAACGTAAACCTAGGCTAGTAACAAAATTACTAGAGTGACAAAAAACTCTAGTAACTTTCTTTATTAACCCCCCCTTACTCAGTTACAGTTATAATTTTATAGAAATTATACGTAAATTTATATTTCAAAATCTGAAATATTTCTAATGATTTTAAAATGAGTTAGATATACAAAAAGAGCCGGAGAGAGGAAAGAATGTCAAAATGCTGATTTTTAAGAAACAAAAATTGTGTTTGGTAACTTTTTATATCAAGTGTATAGAATAACGTTCCGATCGTTGTCATGCGGCACAATTGCGAAATTTTTTTTTTTTTTTTTAATCCACCGCTAGATTTGTGAAGTCTTTTTTCTTATACCTGCTCTCTTGTAATATATAAAAATGTATGTGTTTTGTCAAGGTGGACACGCGGGAGAGTTAGAAGGACAAACTGCGCGTTAAACCCATAATTGAAAGAGTGTCTCGAGAGAGAGAGAGAAAGAGAGAAACTAAAGATAGCACGTTCTTTTTTTTCCTTTTTCTGATTTTTGCGAAACATTTTCTTGACTCTAAAAAGCCTTCGAATTTCTAATCAATCTTGTTGCGTAAGTTTTATAATAATTCTGATGCTATAGCGAAATTTTAAAAAAAGTAAGTTAAATTTTTTTTCAAATTATCAAAACTGTATATATGAAATAATAAATATAAACAAAACGTATCTATTTGTATACCAACGTTAAAAAAAATAATAATGATAATAATAACAATAGTTATAAATAATATAATCATTAGAGTTTAATGAACCTATAATTTAATCATAATTCAATCAAATTGAATCAATTTATAATCCTACCGCATTTCCTTCTAAATCTTAAAAAAAAACTCTTTTTTCCAAAAACCATATAAAATAGAAAAAAAAAATTCCCCTTCCATTAAAAGAGAATTACTGGTAGAAAAACAATTTTTTTTTATCATACCTCCCAATATATTAAATCGTTGGATATATTATAAATAATGAATGGGACGTGCCATTCACTCGTATATCTTTTGAAAACCTTATATATATTTTTTTTCCTTCTCTTATAATCTTGCTACATATGTTATTTATTTCCCTCCCAGAGTCAAGTTCGAGAGAGAAACTGTGAGTAAAGCACAGATCGCATTCAGGTGAGATTTTTTTTTTCTTATATTTCTTTCATTCCTTTAGATTGTGTGTATGTGTGAGTGTGAGCACACAGGTTTTATTGAAGAGTCAAGTCGAGGTATTTGATTGCCTCTCGCCGTACATAGAAGGACCTGTAAAGCTTTAGCGGTACAAGGCGAGGATGGAAAACTGGTCCCTGGACCACTCTTCACCGCATCCCTGCAGCATCGCGTCGCATCTCACAAACACACACAGACACACTATCACATCAACGTTATAAGATACAAATATTCATACACCAGAAGACTCAAGTGCAGCAACTTTGCTCTTTGAAACGAGTTGAATAAGTTACTTCTTGAGTCTCTTATTCGCATTTAGTCCCTTTTATATGAAAATAGTAGTAGTATATATACTAGATTTAGAAATACTAGTAATTCTTTTACTGCCAGTACTATTAGTGTATTTAGTAGTATAAAGTAGAACTACTAATGTATTTAGTAGTATAAAGTATAAACTAACACTACTAGTATAATTAGTAGTGTACACAAGTACTACTAGTATATATATATATATATATATATATATAATAGTATAAACTAGTGTATTTAGTAGTATACACAAGTACTACTAGTATATTTAGTAGTAAACACAAGTACTACTAGTATATTTAATAGTATATACTAGTCAGAGTTTAAAATACTAGTAGTAAATATACTAGTAGGAGTTTAAAATACTAGTAGTAAATATACTAGTAGGAGTGTAAAATACTGGTAGTAAATATACTAGCAAGAGTGTAAAATACTATTAGTAATAATTATAATAGTAGGAGTGTAGTATTCTAGTGTAGTAGTAAATATACTAGTGACTATATATATATACCTATACTACTACTATATGCTAGTATTTATATATGTAGTATATATAAACTTATTTTTATTTACTTTTTTATTTTGAACCGGTCGAAGGGATAAAGTGAACCACGGACGTAAATCTATTTGAAAAGATGAAGAGATATCGGAATCGAATGAGAACACCTGTATCGTAAGAAGAATATATAAGCATACAGCAATGCCTTAACTTTGCTTTAGGGAAAAAAAATATATCGCATATAAGATTCAATGTGTGATTCTCCAATACGATATATATATATATATATATATATATATATATATATATATATATATATATATATATATATATATATATTATTCACATTTTTTAAATGCGCAAGCAACAAGAATGATATTATTTTTCATTAAAAAAGACAGAGAAAAGGTTATATTTTTTCTTTTATATAAAAGAGAAGGTATTAGTTTATTTTAAAAATAATTTTATAATAATAATTAATAAATTTAAAATTCTATTTAAATTTAAAAAATAACAATTGTTATAGTACTACATATGGTTAAAAATAAAAAATAATTATTATTGTGAATAATTTTAAATCTTCCTTTACTTTCAAACAAGAGAAAAAATCGAGAAAATAAAAATATAATGAAAGAGAGTTAACGGCTACGAGGTTAGTGTAGCCATAATGATTCGAATACTATATAAGCGTCTGGGGTTCGATCCCCCCTGTGAGCGAAATTTTTATTAATTGTATTTATGTGTATAAATAATAATAAGAATATAAATATAATATAATAACAGTAAAAATAATAATAATAATAACATTAATTATAATAATAATATTAACAATAATAATGATAATAATAATAATGTTAACAATAACAATTAAAATCCAAGGTGGATACAATTTTTTTGTGCGCGCAAACTATTATCGATTATTGTGAAATTGTTTATTAACACAATCCTTTTTTTTTTGTTTCTACTTTAATGATTTAATAAAAATAAATGTTTTGTTTAACTCGGAGAAATGAGAAAAAAAAGAAAAAAACTGTCATTTTAAAAATTGACCCTGTCTATTCACACTTTTTATATACTTTGCTGTAGCATAATCGTATTGTTAACGGTTTGTATTTCTATCTCTTTTTTTTAAATATATATATAAACAATATTTTGCGCACACAATAACCTTTGTGTCGCAAAAGCGGAAGAAATTAAATTTTATGCATTTTTATATACTAAGACTGTTTGTATACATATATATATTTAAAAATTCTTATAAAAATCCAATTAGTTTTTCACATTTTTTTTACATATCCTTCAAATTTTTTTCTCTCTCTATTATGTGAAAATTGGTTTGTTCCACTGATTTTTTATTTATTTGTTTAATTATTATTATTAACAAATGTATCTTTATTCTTTTTTATTATTATTATTATTATTATTATTATTAAATTTTTATTGTAATACTGTGTAATGTTTGAAACAGAAAAAAGGGTCTGGAGCTAGTTAAAAAAGTACTAGAGTGACAAAAACTCTAGTAACTTTTTTACTGGGTCCTACTTTTCAATTGCGGACGTTTTCTTGCGAAAGTAATTAAAATAAATAGTAAATTTATTAATTAGAAGGTATATGTATTATTGGAAAAAGAAAAAAATATTTACAGCAAAGTATCTTTCAGAAAACGTAAAGCTAGGCTAGTAAAAAAATTACTAGAGTGACAAAAACTCTAGTAACTTTTTTACTAGCTCCCTCATTTCAACTGTACGAAAATTGTCCTAGGAAACTATAAAATAAAGAAGAGTAATATAATCTAGAGTTATAAATTTTTTAATTGCGTAATAATTTCATTTTCTTTTAAAGTACATATCAAAAAAGGAGGAGTTATATTGATTAAAATTTTGATTTTAATAAATATATTTATATATACATAATTGTATATGTATTCAGAGCATATCTTAACCAAGCGTTGAAATTACCAAGCGCAAGAGGCATTTCTATATAGTATATTACAAAGTTAAAATTACAATAATGGCTTTCACGAGTTATTACGATGAAGGGAGATTACGTTAAAATTCCAGACATTTTCTAATCAATTTTTCGTGGGGATTTGGATTTTCTTCTCTCTCTTTCTCTCTTTACCTGTCGAGATGTGTATAGATGAGAATCAAAAAATTCCTACTTCAACTTTAAGAGGAATGCCTTGCCTCTGAGAGCGTGAGTGGAGATAAATCGTTTTATAAATACGGTGAGAACATAAAATAGATAAGAGGTAAAAATGCTTCTAGGCCCAGGGGTCGAAAGCCCCTTTGAAAAATCATTATTGAGACACCCAAGAGAGAAAAGGAATGAGAGACAGAAAAAAACCGAAAAAAAGGTACCAGAGAGAGAAAAAAAACTGAGCAAGAGAAATTCTAAACCAGTTTTAGGAAGAGGGACTCTTGCGGTCCAGCGCAGCATCCGCACCTATACTCACTATACCGTTGTTCGATGATGATGATGATGAAGAAGAAGCCGAGCGTTGGTTATCATCAACCAACAAAAACTTAAAGTGCTTCTCTACAAAACTGTGATTAAAAAAAAGAGGGGAAAAAATATTGTTGCGCAAGAATTACGAAATATTTTATATCTTAGCCGGTTTTAAGAAAGAAAAAAATCATGTTCCTAATTAATTTTATTTTTTTCTTCTTCATCATTACTTCCTCTCTGACATTAAAATAAATTGTTATCATCTATCTTTCCATTTTCATTTTTTCAAAATGTGCATTTCAATAAGAGGACATGGAAATAAACTTTAAACATTTCTTTTTCAAATAAAAAAATGAGTTTTTTCAAATAAAAAAATGAGTTTTTTCAAATAAAAAAAAATGGGTTTTTCAAATCAAAAAGTGGGTTCCTTTTGAACTCTCAAAGAAAGATTTTCTTCGAATTAAAAAAAAAATTTTTCTTTGAAACAAAAAAGATGATTTTTAAGGCCAAGTTTTTTTGTTTTTGAAAACGGTTTCTTTGAATCAGAAAAAGTTTTTATGTATATTTTAATTATTATTTATTTTTGGTTCATATTTTAATCAAGAAATAGTTTTTCTAGTCAAATAAAAGTTTTTTAAAATAAAAAACGGTTTTTTTGAATCTAAAATATTTTTTTTTTTTTAATTTTATAAATAAAATACTAGATAAAATTCCCAGATCGTATTTTAAACTCCACTTTTAAATTATTATAAAGACAATATCTAAGTTTCTTAAACAAAATTCTCTCGATAAAAAATTTATGAGAATAATTTGACCTTTTGAATGTAAAAATTTTGATTATTTAAACTGATTTAAAATCATTAACCGCGCAGAACAAAAGTGCCTATAATAATATTTTATCCTTTTTTTAAACCGTACATATTATAAAATTAAAATTAATATAAAAAATAATAAAAAATAAATCGTACAGTATTTAAAATAAAAAATAATAAAAAAGAAAGGATGGGAAAATTAATTAAAAACCTTTCTTTGTAATAACTAAAATTGCAAAATTAATTTATTATAGTTATACGAGTATTGACATTTATAGTCACATTATTTAAAAAAAATTTTTTTTGTTCCTAAATTTTTTTCTCTATTGAAAATAATTTTCTGAAATGAATTTTTCAATAATCACGCATGCATCATTGCAGACAAGGTTTTTAAAGGTCAAACGCCGCGCATATTTATATAGCGTCGAGCGCGAGATGTGTAAACCGCGCGCGCATATTAATTCCTGGAACGCGGAACGGGATTTCTTCAAATATTATAATTTATTAAATCTGTTTCGTCATTTTTTTTTCATTTTGCAAAGGAAAAATTCTTCATTTATGAATCAAGTAATAACTGTGCTAATACCATATTTTATTTTTTTTTTATTTATTTTCATTCATATTTGTAATTATATCATTGATTCAAACTATCGTATAGTAATTATTACTATACCACTGTTTGTAACAATCATTTTCTATAAAAATTATTAACAATTGAAACTACCATATTGTAATTTATGAAAAGTACAATTTTTTTAAAAAAATTTGAATTGTGTTTGTAACAATCATTTTTTATAAAAATCATTAACAATTAAAACTACCATATTGTAATTAATTGTAAATACCGCATTATTTTTAAAAATTCCAATAATTAATAATCAATCAATTTAACATCTTTGATTAAATTAATAATCAATTCTATAATAAAGATGAATTATTTTTATATTATAAATTTATAATAATAAATAAATACATTTTTAATAAATTTATAATAATAAATAAATGAATTTTTAATAAATAACAAATTATAAAAATTGAAAATCAAAAATAAGAAAAAATGAAAAGTTTCTCAGTTCTCAAAATAAATTTTCTGTGTTTTTTTTAATAATAATGAATAAACAAAAAAAAAATTAAGCGATATTTCTTCTTTTTAAGTATCGAGAGCCCTAATGAAGACATTTTTGAAATTATTACACACAATTAAAATGTACAGAAAAAAGCAGAAAATTGTCGACTAGAATTTTTTTTTTTCATGTAAAGTAAGAAAACGGTTTTTATTTTATATACAACTTTTTGCAACCGGTTCACACACAGCGCGCTCGCGCGTTTAAAAGTCATTGAATTAATTATTTTACATCGATGGACGAGTAATTTTCTTCCTTTTTTTTTGCCAAGTCGTTTCTTTATAAAATTATGTAACTATTGAAACATTCAACCCGTGTGTTGTTTGAGTTTATAATTTTATTTTTTCATTTTGCAAAATTTATTTTATTTCTCCTCTATTCTTCTATTTTTATTTCCCTTACATATATTGTTAATTTTTATTTTAAAACTTCGCTATACTTTATTTTTATTTTATAATTTCAGATGATATTAATTTTTAATTTATATTAATAATATTAATTGTGCGGATCTTGTTTTTGAATTTGTAAATTTTACTAATAAATTAGTAGAAATTACTATTTATTAATAAAATTTATTAATTCGAAAGCAAAATTAGTTAATTTTTGAAATAAATAGTAATTTCTACTAATTTATTAGTAAAATTTACAAATTGTAAAGCAAAAATTCTACTAAGAAAAAATTTACTAATTTGAATTAATGACTGACTTTTTGCTTTTGAATTTAATAATTTTACTAAAAAATTAGTAGAAATGACTATTTATTAGTAAAATTTGCTAATTAAATAGCAAACAGTAAAAAGTAGTAATTTTGACTAAATAAATCAGTAGAAATTACTATTTAATATTAATAGTAAAATTTGCTTAAAAAAAATAGTAGAAATTACTATTTATTAGTAAAATTTCGGAATTAAAATGCAAAAATTGAGTCACTAATTCCAATTAATAAACATTTTTACTAATTCGAATTTAGAGAGTGATTATAATTTGCTTTGTCATCTACGATTTTAATTATATGTTAAATAATAAATGTGACGCGCACTGAAGAAAGACACCTAAGAAGCAAAGAATTTGAAGGTTATGTTTGTGATGCACTTTCACCTTGATTAATTGTTTCTGTATTTAATTTAAAACTAAAATCAATTTTTATTAATTATTTCAAATGTAACAAAAAGTAAAAATTCAATAATTAATATTGAGATAAATAACCTCAAATTTTTTGCTTCTCACCTTTCTTCAGAGTGCGTCAAAATTATTAAAATTTGTTTCAAAACAAAAAAAGGAAAATTTTACATTTTCTTTTAAATATAAGAGTATAATTATATATTTGTTCTTTAAATATAGAAAGAGAGTAAAATAAATAATTTCAAAATATAAAATCAAAAATAAACTCCTTGTTTTTAAATATTAGAGTAAAATATTTTTGTTTTTTAAATATAGAAAGAGCGAGTAAAATAAAATAAAATTCAAAAATAAGTGTAAAGCAACAAAATTATTTTTAGAACATAAAATTACAATTTTTTTGTTTTCAAATACCCTGGTAAAATTTATAAACTTAGGAAACAAAAAAAAAATTAAAAACTTGTATTTTTCCCCCTTTTTATGTAAAAAAAATTATTATTTTTTTTTTAGTGGGAAAAATTTATTTCTCTTTGTGAGATGAGTGAGGAAGAGGAAGGAAAAAAGTGCAAAAATATATATATAGAGAAAAAGAGGAGTGGTTTTTTGCGAGAGAATCTCGCGTGTATATATGTAGAGAGCGAGAGAGAGAAAGAAAATCTTAAGTCAAGGGTATCTTCGTCGTTAGGTCATTATATTATTATTATCTTCACTTATTTCGAGTTTTATTCGTTAACGAGCTACGGAAGCGTATATACATATAGTATTCTGAAAGTCAAGTTGAGCCGCGCGATCAGGTGAGGCACCTGCGTGTCAGGTGCCCTCACCTGCACGCATCGCCAACTTCTTCAATCCTAATCTCAACCAAAAACCAAAGAAGGAAACAAAATTTTTGAAAAAAAGTGATTAGCCGACCCTAAAAATCGGGGATTCTACAAAATCTACTCTAGTTTCGTATATATTATGAAACCTCGGTGTTTTTTTAAAAATTTTAAGTATACCTGGAAATTTATATTATCCTCAAAATTAAATTATAGTATAATTATAAAATTTAGTTTTTTGGATTTTATAAATTTGATTTTTTGTAAATTAAAACTTTGATGCATTAGATTTTTCATAGATTTATTTTTTTTAAGTAAATTTTAGCTTATTAGTAAATTTAGTTCTTAGTAAATTCAATTTTTAATCGAGTTTAGTTTTTGGTAAATTTAGTTTTCAATCAATTTAGTTTTTAATAAATTTAGTTTTTAGTAAATTTAGTTTATAATCATTTTACTTTTTAGTAAATTCAGTTTTTAGTAAATTTAATTTTTAACAAATTTATTTTTTAGAAAATTAAGTTTATAATCAATTTACTTTTTAGTAAATTCGATTTTCGGTAAATTTAGTTTGTAGCTATAGTAAATTTAGTTTTTATAGGAAATGAAAGTTTTTAATAAATTTTGTTTATTATTTTATTCTTAAATATAATTAATTAAATTTGAATTTTATTTAATTAATTTAATTTCAAAGTAAAACTTACTAATAATTATAATATTCCCATAAATTGAATTACTCAATTTTTACTGCTACTTATTTATTAAGTAAGTTATGTAACTTTTTTTAATGAGCAATTTCATTTCATTTTATTATCAAATTTTTGTTTTTGTAATAATTGTAAATTTCTTGGATTTAACAAAAGTTTCTTAGAATTCTTAAGAATTCTTAACAAAATTTATTAGAATTAAATCAATTTTAATCAATTTCTTGGAATTAATCAAATGTTTCTTAGAATTAATAAAAAATTTCTTTGAATTCACTAAAAGTTTCATTTATTTAACCAAAAGTTTCTTTAAATTAACAAAAAATATTTAAATTAACCTTAATTTTTTTAGAATTAACCAAAAATTTCTTCGAACTATAATAATTAAACGAGTCCTTCAATTAATCGAAATTTAATTCTTGGAATTAGCCAAAAAGATTCGTTGAATTACCCGTAAGTTTCTTTGAATTAACTAAAACTTTCTTGGAATTAACCAAAAGTTTCTTAGAATTAACCAAAAATATTTGAATTATCACTAAATTTTTTGGAATTAACCACAAATTTCATAGAATTGACCAAAAATTTCTGAGAACTAATTAAAATTCACTTGGAATTAACTAAAAGTTTCATAGAATTAACCAAAAATTTCTTGGAAGTAACCAAAAGTTTCTTTGAATTAACCCTAAATTTCTTGGAATTATTTAAAAGTTTCTTTGAATTAACCCCAATTTTCTTGGAATTAACCAAAAGTTTCTTTGAATTAACCCTAAATTTCTTGGAATTAATTAAAAGTTTCTTTGAATTAACCCCAATTTTTTGGAATTAACGAACAGTTTCTTTGAATTAACCCTAAATTTCTTGGAATTAACCAAAAGTTTCTATGAATTAACTGAAAGTTTCTTTGAATTAACCCCAAATTTCTTGGAATTAACCAACAGTTTCTTTGAATTAACCCTAAATTTCTTGGAATCAACCAAAAATTTCTTTGAATTATCTGGAAGTTTCTTTGAATTAACTAAAAGTTTTGTTAAATTAACTATAAGATTCTTGAAATGAACTAAAAGTTTCTTTGAATTAACAAAAAGTTTGGTTACATTAACCATAAGATTCTTAGAATGAACTAAACGTTTCTTTAAATTAACTAAAAGTTTCCTTACATTGACCACAAGATTCTTGGAATGCACTAAACGTTTCTTTGAATCAACTAAATTTTTTTCAATCAACTCTAAATCCCTCTCAAGTTAACTACAAAAATTTTCTTTCATTTTGCAAATTTTTTCTACTAATTTTCAATCAATAAAAAAAAATAGGATATCGCAAAAAAAATAATTAAAATCCACTTACATTGATGTTTGTTAACGATGAGACTGAGGGGTTCGCTGCCCCCAAGGGGGCTATCCTTTCCGCCTCCGTGTGGTGGACTTTTCCCCGAGTGTTGTGCCTCCAACAGCTTGAGCTGCTGCTGGTGGAGGCGATTTTTGATCAAGAATATTTTCGGCATCTTGTTATTATCACTGCCAGCCTAAATTTCGTTTCAAAAAAAGAAACGAAATTCTCTCAAAAAACCAAAATTTTTGAGAAAAATAAACCCCCACTTTTTTTCCCCTTAAAAAAAGGAGAAAAAAAAAATTTGCTTTTTCCCCACAATAAAAAAGTCGTCTCGCAGCACTTTTCACCGCGATCGTGTCACCATTGGTATCCAAGGTCACCGCGACCTTTCCTCCCGCGAGAACTCCCAAGGCCCAAACAAAGAATCTCACTCGAGCACTAATCAAGTTCGCTTTGACAATCGCTCAATAAATCAAGGTCACTTTTTTTTCCAAATATCGCACTTCTCTTCAATCCATGAGAATTTTTTTTTTTTTTTAATCCAAAAACACTTTTTTTTTCCCCCACCGAAAAAAAGTCACTTTTTTTCGAGAAAACAAGTTCACTTAAAAATTCCAAAAAAAGTCACTTTAAAAAAAATTATAAAAAGTACTTTTTTTATAGAAAAAAAATTAACACTTTATTGGGAGAGAAAGAAAAATGAAAAAATCCTTTTTTTTCGCATTTATTAATTTACAGTTACATTGAAATGGGACCGACGTGCCGTGATGAACACGAGTCTCGGCCTCTCGTATGCGACTGGTGTTCACCAGGTATCGTGAACAGGACCCCGGGCCCCGACTTGTCAGTCGCCCCCACCTTTTTCTTTACCTGCTTCGCTAGAGGTGAGAGATGTGTTTGTGTGTGTGTGAAAGATCTGTACACGCCCCCTCCTATTGCACCCCCCCCCTCCACTAAAGTTAGGTGAGTCCGCTCATCGACTACAAACCACACAGTGCCAGTGATCTGACTCAGTTTGTATTACCACTATAAATGTTATAACGCAAAAATATTCGCATCAGAGACCCAGTGGACGAGAAATTTTTTATTTATAGAAAAAAATATGTCAAAAAAAATTTTTTTTTTATTTATAGCAAATGTTAGGAATGTTTGTTAGTATTTTTTATGCTAGCAATAAAATAAAATGAGGAATAGTATCAAATAGCAATAAATAGCAAGGATTATTTGTAGTACTTTGTAATTGTAGCAACCGTTGCTATATAGTAACGCTAAAAAAATAGCAAAACTATTTATAGTAACGCTGAAAAATAATATCAACCATTGTTGAAAAAAAAGTATAGCAACAATTGCTAGTAACGCTTGAAAATAGCAGCAACCATTGCTATTAACACTTAATAATAGTAGAATCCATTCCTAATAACGCTTAAAAATAATATCAACCTTTGACAGTAACGCTTAGAAATAGCATCAACCATTGCTATTAACGCTTAATATTAAGAGCAACATTTCCCAATAGTAACGCTAAAAAATAATATCAACCATTGTTAGTAACACTAAAAAATAGCAACCATTGCTAGTAACGCTTAAAAATAGCAGCAACTATTGTTATTCACGCTTAATAATAGTAGCAACCATTGCTAGTAATGCTAAAAAATAGCAGCAACTATTGCTATTCACGCTAAATAACAGTAGCAACCATTGCTAGTAACGCTTAATAATAATTAACGCTTAAAAATAATTCAACCATTGCTAGTAATCAACCATTAAGCTATTAACGCTTAATAATAAGAGCAACCTTTCCTAGTAACGCTGAAAAATAATACCAACCATTGCTATTGCTATTAACGCTTATAATAGTGTAGCAACCATTCTTAGTAACGTTTAAAAATATCAACCATTACTAGTAACGCTTAATGATAATTAACGCTTAAAAATATTAGCAACCATTCTTAGTAATTTTTAAAAAGTAATATCAACCATTGCTAGTAACACTTAATAATATCAACCATTGCTATAGTAACGCTATAATAAAATAGCATCAATAACCATTGCTATTAACGCGCTTACGTAATAATCTTAGTAACGTTTAAAAATAATATCAACCACTACTAGTAACGCTTAAAAATAATAGCAACCAAATGTTTAATAATAATATCAACCATTGCTAGTAACGCTTAATAACATAGCATTTACCATTGCTATTAACGTTTAAAAATAGCATCAAATGTTGCTATTGACGCATAAAAATAGCATCAACCATTGCTAGTAACCCTTAAGCGTATAATAGCAACCATTGTTAGTAACGCTTAAAAATAATATCAACTAATTCTAGGAAACAACCATTGCTATTAACGCTGAATAACCATAGCAACCATTGGTATAGTAATGCTTAAAAGCAAGAATTGCTATTAACGCTTAATAATAGTAGCACTTATTGCTATATAGCAATGCTTAAATTTAGAAGAAACTATTACTATCAACGCTTAATAATAATAAAAACCATTGCTAATAACGCTTAAAAATAATATCAACCATTGCTAGTAACAATAAAAAAGTATAGTAACCATTGCTATCAACGTTTAAAAGTATAGTAGCAACCATTGCTAGTAACGCTAAAAAAGTAGCAAAACCATATTTACAGTAACGTTTAATAATAGTATCAACCATTGTTAGTTATACGCTAAACAATAATGTTAGGGACTAATTATTTATAACGCTTAATACAAGTAACAACCATTATTTTTAATACTTAAATATAGTATAAGAAATATTGTATTTTAAGCAAAAAAAAATGTTTTTGTATAACGCTAATGTTTGTAACGCTAAAAAAAATATAAATTGTTGGTAGTAACGCTAAAAATTTGCGTGGTAACCATTGTCTGTATATAGGACTAAATAAGAGGAGGAACAATTTTTTTTATGCTGAACAATATTATAACAATATTCTTTGTAACGCTGAACAACAGTAAAAAAATGTTGTTTTTAACGCTAAACAATAGTAAAAAATGTTATTTGTAACGCTAAGCAATATAGTAAAAAGGGGCCGTTCAAAAAATAGATAAACCTTTTAAAAGGTATTTTGTTAAAACTTATCACTCGAAGATTTTTGGGTTCGCTGATTACGAATCTAAAGTCGAATATTCAAAATTTACAAAATTCAAAATGGCGGATCCAATATGGCGGACACTTTTTTTTAAAATTGCTCAAATTCACTTGAAACATTATGTTACTCGGGGGTTTTTGAGGTTGCTGATTATGAATTTAAGGTCAGATTTACAAAATTCAAAATGGCAGATCCAAGATGGCGACTGAAAATTTTGAAAAATCATCAGATTCGCTGAAAACAGTCCCTAAATCTTCACGTGAATTAATTCCCAGATAGCAATTTAAGTAACCTTGGAGCAAGCTTGCGCACTATTCCCTTGCTATCTTCCATCGACATAATATTAAAATAGTAACAAAAATGTAAAAAAATCAACGTTCCCCCACTCCTTCTTCCCTAACCACTTCTTTTTTTTCCCCTTTTTTTTAATTAAAATTTCCATGAAAAATTTATATTTCCCCAATAAATTTACAAGTTGAGACACTAAAAGCTTTAACACACATCCCAAAGTGCATTCCAACTTTTATTACAGTGAGCGCTATCTTTTATGAAAATAAAACTCAAAAAAAGAAATACTTGACATTCCGCAATGTTATAGTGGCGGATATCTTTTCTCGATATTTGCCGATCTCAAGTTCCTAAGAAATTCAAGATCATGGGGAGAGTGCATTTTGGTACCTGTTTCATGTACTGTGTATATGTATAAGTGTGCGCCGGAGGGGGGGAAGAAGAAGCAGGAGGAGTAGGAGGGGAAGTAGAAGGCGTCTTGTAAGAAAAGTACAGAATGCGCATGCGCCTAACGGACAGAGAGGTACATTTTACAGCTTCTTTACTACTACTATATAGGTATCCCACTCGACCTGTATATACAATGATATACCCCTACTTGTTTTTGCCCCCCACTCGAACAGTATCTCCCCCCCCCCACCTCCACTACTAGCAGTGTGTCTGTGAATTTACTCTACCGTTCGCCAGCGAAACACCTTCTTCTCTCCCTCCCCCCACTCTCGGCGATTTTGTCCGTTTCCACTGTTCTTATGGTCTCTCGCAGACACGCTCTCACGTTTAGCTACATGGATTTGATTCCTTCTTGTTGAGAGAATATTGGTGTGGTTTTATAAGAGTGGCTGTGTGTGTGTGTGTGTGTGTGTGTGGTACTCACGACGAATCCCGAAGAGCCGGCAAGGTTACGTTTACCTTTGCAGTTTTAGCCGCAAAATGCCGGTTACGTCTCGTGAAGCGGTATATGCCGCCTAGCGGCATAGAGTCACAACCGCTTCGGCTCTGCGTCATATACATATATACACACTTATACATATATGTGCATTATTCACATGTATGTGTAAAACTATATATATATATGCAATTTTTAAATTGAGACGCAATTTTTCAGTAGAAACAGAATTTTTTTAAATCTTTTTTTTTCATTATTTTTCTATTCCAAGTTGCCACGTGTAATGTTTAGGTATATATACATTTTCACCGCAATGAGGAAAACTAGTATGTATATGTAACTAATTTGTCGGATTTTGTAATCCATTTGTCTGATTAGGAAGCATATTTTAAAATTTTTATTAAAACGATTAATGAGACTTTTCTTTTTTTTAAAAAGCGATTCCTTTAATTATGTTTCTTATAAAGTATCAGTTTATTATTTCTTAATTTTTTATAAACTTTTTTTTCAATTTTTAATTATTTATTTATTTTTTAGTTTTTTATTTATTTTTTATTCAGTTTTTAACTTGTTTTTAATTCTTGGTTTCAACCATTTAAATGTTTGAATATTAGTTTAATAATTTATTTTGTTATTATTTTCTGACAACCATACTGTGTAACTTTTGCAGTTCCTTACAATCATATACGCATCGTAACTTATTTTAACCATACTATACTATAAACCATACTAAAAAAGTTGTAGTTTAGAACCGTAGTTATATTATTATAACTACAATATTTAAACTATGGTTGCTATAAACTACAAAAATTACAAATTATGATGCTAAACTACAAAAGTTACAAACTATGGATATTATAACTACGAAAGTTACAATCTATAGTTATATAGTAATTTTTTTAGTTTATAACCACCACAAAAAAAATAGTTTGTAACTTTTGTAGTTTATAACCATAGTAGACTGTGATTTTTGTAGTTTATAACAACTATAATTTAAATTTTGTTGTCCTTAAATTTTTAAGTTAAAAAACTATGGTTGTTATAAATTACGAAAGTCACAGTCTAAAGTTAACAACCATAGTTAGTAATTTTTTTAGTATTCAACTATACAGACTGTGACTTTTGCATATAGTTTATAACAACCATACTTTAAATTTTGAATTTTTTAACTTAACAATCATAGCATGTAACTTTTGTAGTTTATAACCATATTTTGAAGTTTTTGTAGTTTATAACTAATAGATTCTAACTTTTGTATGTTTACAACCATAGTTTGTAACTTTTGTTTGTTTACAACCATAGTTTGTAGTTTTTCTAGTTTATAACTACAGGTTCTAACTTTTGTAGTTTATAACAGCGATACTTTAAATTTTGCAATTTTTAACTTTAAACTATGAATTTTGTAGTTTATATCAACCATACTTTGTAACTTTGGTATTTCTTAACAAAAATACGATTTTAACGAAAAATAAATTAGTAAATTTAAAAAGAAATAGAAAAGAAGAGTAGGAAAAAGAAAACGATGAACCAAAGATGGTTATGGTTGTTGTCACAACCATAACCATTTTTGGTTTATCGCTTTCTTTTTCCTTCTCTTCTATTCTCTTCTATATTTTTTTACAGAAATTTATACTTCTCTTTATTAAAAAGTGTCATATATAAAAATGAATATAAACTTTTTAAATATAAGAAATACAAACGAAAATCATAAAATACAACATGCTTTTCCCGAGAAAAATTCTTCATTTTAATATATATACTAGCAACATATACCTCACTCGCTAACGCTCGTTCGGTTGTATTTAAACTTTTTAGTTTTTACTTATTTTTTTTTTTTATTTGAACTAAGTAAATATTTACTGGACATAAATATTTTAATTTATGGTATCTATTAAATAGTTATTTGAACCAAATACAAATTACTTAAGTCAATTAAATAGAATAATTTAATTTAATAAATATTGCTTTAAATCAATTATAAAAATTACTTGATTAAATAATGCATAGTTTTTAATTAAAATAAATATTTATTTGCATCAATAAAATAATTTTTTTGAAATAACTAAACTTAGAAGGTTAGATTTTGAATGTTAGCCTGATTCTCTGAATAATTAGTAAGAAAAGGGCGAAGATACGTCCATTCTTTTCTTACTAATAGGATTTTCTGTAGGTAATGATCAGGGTGTTTTTTTGAAATTTTTACTGCACTATTCTTACGCATGTCACCGTCACCAATATTGTTACAATATATATTGTAACAATATTGTTACAACAAAGTCTAGACTTTGGGTTTTTGCAAGTCTAGACAATATAGTTGTATAATAATATAAATTTTTCTTTCTAAACCAGAATTTGAACATTTACAAAATTAAAACCTTATAGTGGTTAGAAAATGTAAAAAATTATTAATATTTATAAAAATATAAATTATTTTATTTAAAATCATTGTGTAATAAGACAAAAATTATGAAGTGACATTTACAAAAAATGTCATTGTACATTATACGAAATGTTATTTTTACGTATTCTCTTACTAAACCTTTCATTTTCGTCCGCTATCCTGGATTCGCCATTTTGTATTTTTAAAAAGTGACTTTGGATTCATAATCAGTGGAATTTTACTGAAAATCAGTTGAAAAGTACTAAAATATCAGTCATTCTTCACTGATTATTATTTTATTGTGATTTATTTATTAATATTGTAAATTTCTGTCAAACAAATAATTTTACTAAAAGTCAGTTAAAAATTACACTTACAGTAGTGTTTCATTCGAGCAACACGATCCGAGAAACGAACAAAAAACGATTTTCTTTTTGTTTTGATAACCAAGCTGTCATCAGGGTGTCTACTATTTTCGTTTAACAAAATTCCCGGTTATTTCCCGGTTTTTCCCGGATATATCCTAATTTTTTCCCGGTTTTTTTTCTTATCAAATGTAAATTTAAATTTGATTTTAAACATAAATAAATCATTAAATTTTCTGAAAATAATGATTTTTTCAAGTTTTTAAAAATAATCTTGTCTCTTTATAATTATAATTGAAAATTGGATTTTTCAATTTTATTAAAATTACATTGATAATAATTGAACTTCTGCAAAGAATTTTACTATTTATAAAAATAATTGAATCCTTCCAAAGAATGCTATTATTTATGAAAATAATTTAATTTTTGTGAAGAATTTTATTAAATTTTTTGAAAATAATAAGCAGCAATAATTAATTATTTACTTAATATCTAATAAACATTTAATTTGCTCAAGAAATAAATAAATATCATTTATTTGAACATTCAGAAATTTAAAATGATAAAAATTTAAGAGAAGTTCAATAATTATAATTATTAAATAATAATAGAATAGTATAATTTTTAGAAGCAAAAAATTGATTTAAAACTGTAAGAGGGACTTAAAATTTTAAAAATAAAATTATAATTATGGTCACTAACTTCCCTTGATTATTTTCGAAAAATTTAAATAAAATTCTTTAAAAAAATTCAATTATTTTTCAAAAAAAGTAAAAAAATTTCAATGATTTGTTTAGAAAAATTCAATTATCTTGAAACAATAGAATTGAAAAATTACAACAATTTTATTTTTTAGATTTAAAAAAATTTTGCGAAAGTTCAATTTCATTAAACAATTTTAAGTATGTATATTTTTTTAAATTAACTAATAAAAATTTTAATTATTAATTTTCGCAGTAAGAAACATGAATACATTAGAATTTAACTCTTTATAATATTCAATTATTAATCAATTATTAAATTAAAATACTTTGAAAATTCTATTTGTTAAAAAGTTTCTAATGAATTTCTTTAACAAATTTAATTACATATTTTCAGTCGAATTTCACAATATTTCTATTAACTCCATAATTTTTTAAAAATTTATTTACATAATATATTTGAATTGGTAACTGATTTTTTATCATCAAATTAATTATTTTTAACTAACTTAAATTTAGAGAACAGTATAAATATCTATAAAAATTGAAATAAAAATTGATTTTTTAAAAACAAATTAAAATAATAAAACTTTTTTAATTTTTGTGAAAAAATTCCCGGTTCGGTATAAAATTTCCGGCTAATTCCCGGTTTTTCCCGGTCAAATAAAATTCCCGGTTATTTCCCGGTTTTCCCGGAATTCCCGGTTAGTAGACACCCTGTGTCATGTTCGCTCGTCTTATTGAAGTAAATTTTCATAAATGTTTATTTACATTATTCGAAGATAATTAAATCTTAAAAAATTACTATAAAAAAATTCTAATAATATTAGTTTTTAAAAATATTATAATGTTATTTTTCGAAAATAATTGAATTTCTTAAAATAATTCTTATATCCTAATTTACCTTTAAAAATTTTTTTTTAATTTTTGGTAATTCAATTATTTTCAAAATTTGCAATTAAAATTCTTCAAAAAATTGTAACAAAATACTTGAAATAAATTAATTATTTTCAATTAAATTTTGCACAATTTCAACTATTCAAAAAGGTTTCTATTGTAGACATATTTGAAAAATTTAATTGTGTTAAAAAATTATTCAAAGAAATCTAAGTATACTTATTTTTAATTATCTATAACTTAATCTATTGAATTTAGAAAAATTACATCAAGAGGACAAAACTTTGTTCTTTCGTCTACTTTTGAATAATGTTTAGAAAACTAAATTTTTATTAATGTTTATTAAAAAATTATTTTATACCTAAAAATGTTAAATTTTTTTAATTTAGGCATGATTACAATCACAGGCACACAAAAAAAAAGTTGTCTGTTCATTGAACAAGACCTACATGTCTTATAGTATTTTGGCCCCCTGAATACGAATATGAAGTCAGAATTGCTCCAGCACCCTCTGTTTTTTTTAAATCGAAAAAACTACCCTTAAGTCTAAAATTCAAGAATTAAAGTAAAAAAAAATAAAAACACGGCTTTCTTCGGAGTAGAAGAATATATTTGTGCGTTTTCTTCTTTCAACAACTCAAATAATGTCAAAATTGCTCCACCACCCCTGTTTTTTTAAATAGGAGAAACTACCCTTAAATCTAAAATTCAAGAACTAAAGTCAAAGAATGAAATAACCACTTTTTTGCGAAGTAGAAGAATATATTTATGCGTTTTCTTCCTTCAACCACTCAGAAATATTGTCAAAATTGCTCCACCACCCCTGTTTTTTTAAATGGGAGAAACTACCCTTAAATCTAAAATTCAAGAACTAAAGTAAAAAAATATGAAATAACCGGTTTTCTTAGGAGTAGAAGAATATATTTATGCGTTTTCTTCCTTTAACCTCTCAGAAATAATGTCAAAATTGCTCCACCACCCCTGTTTCTTTTAAATGGGAGAAACTACCCTTAAATCTAAAATTCAAGAACTAAAGTCAAAGAATGAAATAACCAGTTTTTTTGCGAAGTCGAAAAATATATTTATGCGTTTTTTTCTTTCAACAATTTAGAAATAATGACGAAATTGCTCCATCACCCCCTGCCCTTAAATCTAAAATTCAAGAATTATAGTAAAAAATGATATAACAGGTTTTTTCCAAAGTAGAAGAATATATTTATGTACTTTTTAAAAAAGCATCAGCATTGCTTCATCACCCTCTTATTGATTTATATTGAAAAAACTACCCCTTTAAGTATGAACCCAGAGTATACTAACAACAATAAAAACAATTAGTTTTAGACAAAAGCATACGTTCCTTTATTTTTGTCAATTATAGGACAAAGGTAAAATAAAGTCATAACATAGTAAAATTAACAACAGAAAACTTGGATTTATTTAAAATAAAACTATCTTCACTTAATAAAATTATACAAATATATACATATCGCCAAGTCCCGGGTACAACTGAAAACGTGGTCCCAAAGGCCAATTCGTCATGAAAATCTCAGTAAATTGCGCAAACGCAATTTACGGTCTATCCCTTCTCTAGAACCTTTATTCGTTCATGTCTTTCGTCCTACTCAACAATTTTTGTTCTCATAACTAAAAAGCAGAATCAGAGTTAATTTATCATTATTTGTTGTTGAAAGAAGAAAACGCATAAATATATTCTTCTACTCCGAAGAAAACCGGTTATTTCATTTTTTTTCACTTTAGTTCTTGAATTTTAGATTTAAGGGTACTTTCTTCGATTTAAAAAAAAGTAGGGGTGGTGGAGCAATTTTGACATTATTTGAGTTGTTGAAAGAAGAAAACGCATAAATATATTCTTCTACTCCGAAGAAAGCCGTGTTTTTATTTTTTTTTACTTTAATTCTTGAATTTTAGACTTAAGGGTAGTTTTTTCGATTTAAAAGAAAACAGAGGGTGATGGAGCAATTCTGACTTCATATTCGTATTCAGGGGGCCAAAATACTATAAGACATGTAGGTCTTGTTCAATGAACAGACAACTTTTTTTTTTTAATAATAAAAATTAAAAATAATTATTTTTAATTTTTATTATTTAAATACACAATTAAAAATAATAATAATACTCCGCAAAAAAGCCCAACTAATAGAAAAATAAAAAAGTAGGTTAATTTTAAATTTAGATCCAACTATTACAATGTCATAGATTTATTAAGTAATATATAACAAGTAATATTATATATATTTCTCTAAATAAAGATGTCTATTGACTTTTTAAAATTGATTTTCTTAAAAATTTCTTTATTAAAAGTATTAATATTTAAATTTTATAGTAATTGCTGTTTTAAAAAATCAATCCGGGAATATTTATTTTTGGTCCGGGAATTTAAAAATAATAATTCACTAGACACCTTGAATTAATTTTTAACTTGATATAATAATTTTAATTCACTAAAATGAATTTAATTTTAGTTTTTAATAGAATTAATAAAAAAGAATTTAAATGTTTTTGGATATCGATTTTTTTTCAAAAAATAGGTTATTATTGTATTATTTTTAGTTGTCAGTTATGGGAAAGTCGAGAAGCAGTCGAGAAGTTCGGTCGATGACAATTAGAAAATTAGACGATACGATTTGACAATTAACAAAAGAATAAACAAGATGATCGTTTGAAAACCAAAGACGATAACCAAATAATCGCTCGAAAAAATGAAATTCGCGGATCGAAGTGAAACACTAACTTACAGAAATATAAGTCATTTTTCACTGATTATCCATTTAAAAAATTATTGTTGATGTCTGCCAAACAAATACAGGGTTGCCACGGACTTAAAAAACCTGGGAAACCCGGAATTGTCATGGAATTTTTTTTCAGTCATGGAAAACCTGAAAAATCTGGAATTGTCAGGGAATTTTATAAAGCCTGATACTAAAAGCTCAATTTTTTGTATTTGAGTCGTAAAAATTTCAAGTTTTCAAGTTGACATACAACTTTTTGATTTTAAATTTAGTGCTTACAATTGAAATCAATATGGCATTTCTAAATTTTAGTTTCTTTTGGTCTCTATCTTCCTTTAAATAATTTTTAAATTAATACATTTTAGAAACCCCAAAATGTTATGAAACTGAAGCTACCAACTTTTATGCAATGAAAATTTTTTCTTTTGCTAATTGTTTTTTAATGTAAGAAGCCCTTTAAAAAATTGCAATCGAAAAAAATTGCTTCTGAAGCAAGGAAATAATAATTTAGTTAAAATTTCGGGATATTTGGAAAATCTACGAAAAAATAATTAAAAATCACTAATTTCCTTGCCTTCCTTAGATCCTCTTACAATTTTTTTAAATGACTTGTCACATTAAAATAAATAATTTGTAAAAGAAAAAATTGCTTATGAGGTGAGGAAATAATAATTTTGTTTAAATAATATATGGATTTTTCGAATATCTGTGTAAAAAATCAAAATTAATAATTTCCCCGACTTCGATCTTTTAAAATTTTTTAAAAGGCTTCTAACATTAAAATAAATAATTAGCAAAGAAAAAATTGTCATTGAATAAACGTAGGTAACTTCAGTTTCATAAAATGTTATTAAAATGCTTTTTAAAATACTGGTTTAATAATTGTGAAAAATTCTAAACTTAACTAAATTTTTAAATTTAAAAAGATTTGCTCCTCATCTTTCTTCGGAGCGTATCTCAAATAACCTTACAAATTTTAACTTAATTTTTTGTTAATAATGAAATTAAAAATTAATAACTTATTTTGTTAACAATTTACTTAAAGGATTTTATACTTTTTGTCGTAATTAGCTAAAAACATACCAAAACAATTTTATTTCTGGTTTGGAATTTTTTAAGAAATGGTCTGGAAAACCTGGAAAAGTCATGGAATTTTAAAATCGATGTCTTGTGGCAACCCTGAAATAAATAAGTAAATACACAAGTAAATAAATAAGTTCCATTACAACACAGACAGCGCAGCATTAGCGAGTGAGGTATTTACGTATATTTAAAAAAATTTCAACAGACACTACGTGCATCAACGAACCTTAAAAAATTCAACAATTTATATTATCAATCGTTTATTAAATCTATACATATATGTGATTTGTGTATATGTAGGAGTTTATATCTGCATATGAGCAGTATACATGTGTATGTAATTTATGAACATGTGTGAGTATACATGTACATGTGATTAGTGTATATGTGTGAGTATACATGTGTGGGTGTTATGCGCGCATGCTTGATATTCATAGAACACTACTGCGCATGCCTGATATTCATAGAACACTACTGCGCATTCCTCACATTGATAGAACACTACTGCGCATGCCTGACATTCATAGAACAATAGTGCGCATGCCTGACATTGATAGAACACTACTGCGCATGCCTGATATTCATAGAACACTACTGCGCATGCCTGATATTTAAAGAACACTACTGCGCATGCGTAATATTGACAGAACACTACTGCGCATGCCTAATATTGACAGAACACTACTGCGCATGCGTGGCACTAATAGAACACTACTGCGCATGTGTAATATTGTCAGAACACTACTGCGCATGTGTAATATTGACAGAACACTACTGCGCATGCGTAACAGTGATAGAACACTACTGCGCATGTGTAATATTGACAGAACACTACTGCGCATGCGTAACAGTGATAGAACACTACTGCGCATGTGTAATATTGACAGAACACTACTGCGCATGCGTAACATGGACAGAACACTACTGCGCATGCGTAACATTGACAGAACACTACTGCGCATGCGTAACAGTGATAGAACACTACTGCGCATGCGTAACATGGACAGAACACTACTGCGCATGCGTAACATTGACAGAACACTACTGCGCATGCGTAACAGTGATAGAACACTACTGCGCATGCGTAACAGTGATAGAACACTACTGCGCATGCGTAACAGTGATAGAACACTACTGCGCATGCGTAACAGTGATAGAACACTACTGCGCATGCGTAACAGTGATAGAACACTACTGCGCATGCGTAACATTGACAGAACACTACTGCGCATGCGTAACATTGACAGAACACTACTGCGCATGCGTAACAGTGATAGAACACTACTGCGCATGCGTAACAGTGATAGAACACTACTGCGCATGCGTAACAGTGATAGAACACTACTGCGCATGCGTAACATTGACAGAACACTACTGCGCATGCGTAACATTGACAGAACACTACTGCGCATGCGTAACAGTGATAGAACACTACTGCGCATGTGTAATATTGTCAGAACACTACTGCGCATGTGTAATATTGACAGAACACTACTGCGCATGCGTAACAGTGATAGAACACTACTGCGCATGTGTAATATTGACAGAACACTACTGCGCATGCGTAACAGTGATAGAACACTACTGCGCATGTGTAATATTGACAGAACACTACTGCGCATGCGTAACATGGACAGAACACTACTGCGCATGCGTAACATTGACAGAACACTACTGCGCATGCGTAACAGTGATAGAACACTACTGCGCATGCGTAACAGTGATAGAACACTACTGCGCATGCGTAACATGGACAGAACACTACTGCGCATGCGTAACATTGACAGAACACTACTGCGCATGCGTAACAGTGATAGAACACTACTGCGCATGCGTAACAGTGATAGAACACTACTGCGCATGCGTAACAGTGATAGAACACTACTGCGCATGCGTAACAGTGATAGAACACTACTGCGCATGCGTAACAGTGATAGAACACTACTGCGCATGCGTAACATTGACAGAACACTACTGCGCATGCGTAACATTGACAGAACACTACTGCGCATGCGTAACAGTGATAGAACACTACTGCGCATGCGTAACAGTGATAGAACACTACTGCGCATGCGTAACAGTGATAGAACACTACTGCGCATGCGTAACAGTGATAGAACAATACTGCGCATGCGTATCATTGACAGAACACTACTGCGCATGCGTATCATTGACAGAACACTACTGCGCATGCGTAACATTGACAGAACACTACTGCGCATGCGTAACATTGACAGAACACTACTGCGCATGCGTGACATTGTGAATATGTATACATTTGTGTTAATATTATTTTTAAAAGATATACATATATATACGGCTAGGGTCGGTCGGTCGGTCGGTCGGTCGGTCGGTCGGTCGTTCTTCAACTTAATATAATAAGAGATATATATGTATAATAAGAATAATAATTATAAATTGTCATGAGAGCGACTCTGTTTTTAAAGGACCGCAACTTATATGACCCAACCTACTCTCAGCTGGATTCTGTCTTGTAGATATTATAATATCTATTTGTATCTCTAAGCTAAATCTAAGATTCTTTCCTATTATAAATATATATATACTACTAACACATGAATGCCCCTTGTTAGAAGCCACTGATTTAGGGGAATTCCTAGCCGCCACTTAGTACAATGACTTCTCTCATCCCGACTTTTCATTTCCAATTTTTGTAGGAAACATGTCTCCATGGGATTTTAGAGATATATATGGTTATAAATTTATGCGGAAAATACAAATCTTGATTCTAATTAAGACGTCAATATAAAAAGAAGGGAGAAAATTTGTTATAGAATTTGTTAAAGATTTTAATCATTGAAAGTGAATCAATTATATTAAATTGATTACCGCAGTAATTGGAACTACCACTACTTATAACTACCACAGTAATTGTAACCACTACTATTTGTAACTACCGCAGTAATTGGAACTACCCTACTTATAACTACCACAGTAATAGGAACTATCAGTAATTGTAACTACCACAGTAATAGGAACTATCAGTAATTGTAAGTGCCGCAGTAATTGTAACCACTACTATTTGTAACTACCGCAGTAATTGGAACTACCACTACTTATAACTATACCGTAGTAATTGAAACTACCAGTTTATGCAACAATCAGTAATTAGAACCACCGCAGTAATTGGAACCACCATTAATTATAAACACCTCTGTTTGTTACAACCAGTAATAACTTTAAGTCAAAATGGACTAATATAACATATTTCTTTTTTAGAGTGAAACATTTATACACAACTATATACTGAAACAACCAACATCGCTGAAAATACAATAACTTACTACATAGAAATAAACAATTCCGCAAAATACGGTAAGCTATATATTATAAAAACTATATATATATAATACCACATTGTCTTCACCAATCATTATACTTTTAAAAACCTATGGTTATAAATACCAGAAACCGATATAGTGCGCGCAATGACAACAAAGAATGAAAATAAAATACCGCGAACGATGATGAATGGAGAAACAATATTTTTCTCTTCTTTCTTTTTTTTAACGGATAAAATACGGAACTGTAAATGTGATTCTTCACCCAAGGCGTTGCGTTGTGCTTCCATCCAATGCGGAAGTGTCTGATGTGCAGTTGCTGAAGAGACTATGTGCGCTATACCCAACAAATGGTCTACAATGTTCCTCGAAGTTACATACCGAGAAGACAGGGCAAGAAAAGACAAGGGAAAAGGTGGTAGAAGTAGTAGTGTTAACAATAGTGGCATTGGAAATGCTACTACTACTATTACTTCCACTACTATTACTTCTACTATCACTACTACTGCTACTACTATTACTAATATTACTACTACTGATACTACTATTACTTCTACTACTGATACTACTATTACTATTATTACTACCAATGCTACTACTATTACTACTACTACTACTAGTACCTACTATTATTATTACTACTGTTACTATTACTACTGCTACTGTTACTATTACTACTGCTACTGTTACTACTACTACTAATATTATTACTACTACTACTACTACTACTATTATTACTACTACTGCTACTATTACTATAGTAGTAGTAACAGTACTACTAGTACTGTTAACTATACAGCACTAGTATAGTAGGTAGTGAAAATGTTAGTAGTTGTTAAAAAAGAAAAAAAAGGAAGAAAGAGAAGAAGAAAAAAGGTAGAAGAGGGTAAAGAAGCAAACAAAAAGAAACAACAATTCTCTACGCTATTATACTCTAATCTTGTTAGCCACATGCTATATAGCTGTTGGAAAAAGCGTCCACGCGAATTCAAGAGTAAAAAAATTTGTTTCTTCCTCTTATTTTTTCCCCTTTTTTTTCTTTTTATTCCTGTAAATTATCAGCGTAAATTGTTGATGACGATTATATGGTTGTCGAATAACAGAAAATGTGGTGCGTGTATTTTCCAACAAACGCTACACGGCTGACGCGTCCTTTTATATATTATTTTAATTTAAAGGGCAAGGATATATATACATACACGCGAGTCTCTGTTTATATACAATAATAATAATATGTGTGTTCACTCTTCGTTCACTCTTCGTTCGCACATAAAGAAGGGAACTTGAAGCATGTCGTAACGCACCTCGACTGGGAAAATTGATTTTAATCACCGCGTCTACTTTACGTTTAACCGCGACAAAGCATAGTCATTCTCGGAATCATTTAGAATGAATGATTTTTGTGTATTTTATGAGTGGCCTGTGGTTGGAGAAAGACTATTGTTTCTTTTGCTTATAAGTATGCTGATGAATACCAAATAACATTTGGTAAGGAAAATTCTTTAGATAAAATTTTTTGATCCTAAAATAAGCAGGAAAGGTTTATAGAAGCAGTTGCATCAGAAGAAGGAGATTCTTCTTCTTCTTCTGTTGTAGAAGATGCAGAAGGAGCAATGATAAATCAGTATAGAAGTTGTAGCAAAAGAAGAAGGAGCAGCAGAAATAGTAGAAGCAGTAGCAATAGAAGAAGAATAAGAAGATGAAGAAGGTGCTACAGAAAAACTAGAAACAGTAGCAGAAGAATTAAGAAGATATACAGAAGAAGCATCAGCATAACAAGCATCAACAATTGCCAATTCATTGTCAAGTTATTATAACGGAAATGAAAATCCAACATTCCACCATCACAAACATTACAGATTATATATAGTGTTGGCCTAACAAGCTAATAATAACAATTTTGAAAATTAATCTCTACTTCAGTCCAAATCTAATATTATACCGCAAATATTGCATGTCCGTTTAACTTATAACCCAACTAGCAGACATAATTCCGTATATTGTACACATATATATATATATATATATATATATATGTATATATAATATTTATATACAGCGTTAGATAATGCCACCGTCGACGCGCACACGTAATCGGTGTTATGCGAACAGCGCCGTCATGGAAGTCATTGAGGTGAAATGAAATTCTGAGAATGGAACGAAGCGAGGGAGGTAAAGAGGACTCTCCACTGGAGAAAGTATATTATATGCCTCTCATCTCCTCTCGTTGGACCACTTTTTGATCTACCAGACTTTATATACACATTATACATCATTTATCTCCAAGCAGTACATTAGGATAAACAAATTAAACACCGCATTTACAATAAAATTAATGATTATAAACATTATATGCAGAATTATGAAAATAGAAGAAGAGGATTCTCAATTTGCTATAATGTTGCTTATACTTTTGGTTCGTTTTTCGTCTCAATTTGATATTCGTAGAAAAACTCTAAAAGTATCAAATTGCAACGGATTGAATCAGAAAATTGATCTAAATGTTTGGCACAATTTTGTGTATCCTATGCGAAAGTGAATGAGTTTTAGGTTGTGCATATTTGCCTTTGTTACTTCTAAAATATATAATGAATAATGAAATTTGATTTTAAATTAACAGAGGCTTTTAATTATAAGTTGCTAAAAAACGAACATAAGCTTAAAATGGTTTGCTTCTAAAGTATATAAACCTTTTTTCAGAGTGCGTCACATTCTATCAAATAGGAAATTTATAGGTTCACTATCATAAATGACTTGACGTGTAATATCGTAAAACCTTTTTAGAAGAGAGGAGGTCAAGTATGATGCTACCCTAATTATAATAAATTAAAGCATCTTTCATTTAACTCAGTATGCTCTCATCATACACATTATACACGACATATTCTATCTTAGCTATATAGGATACAGATAGATCTTGATCGTATATGAGCATTATCGCAACTATATAATATATATAGATAATTTATGATATTACACATATATATAGATATGAACGATTATCTTTCATCCATGTTGTAATATGAGGCTAATCAGTGTACAGATGCTCATCTCCTACATATGTGCGAATATATACATATACATCATATACTATATATCTCATAATCGAAAGGATCGAGAATTATATTAAAAAGTATCATGATCAGGTAAATTATATGACAGGAGGGTACATACATACATATAAAAACTGGAAAATATATATATAAAAGATTATTATACAACACTATTTGATGATTAAATCCATATCGTATATTAAAACTCGCATCTTTGTTTCAGGATGCTGATGTTGATGCACTATAGCGCATGCCGAAACAAAGTTACGCGAGTTATGCGCATCAGCAAAATAATTTATATATTATTAATTATATAATACAAAAGAAAACAAATTAAGAAGCATTTTTTTGATCATAATAAATTCAGTGCGCTATTAAAGTTATTATAATGATGAGAAAAAATGTGTTAAATATAATTAAATAATAAGAAAAAAAATGCTTTATAACATTTATTGTGTATGCACAATATAAATATTATAATACAGACCATAAAAAATAATATATATTTGACTCAGAGTTTACTAAATTATATATTTTTATTTATAATTCTAATATTTACTAATTTCTATATATAATTTACCAATTTTTCGTTTATCTTAATTGACTAATATGTTGCCTAATTTTCAAAGTACTAAAATAGTTACTAAATTCACTAACTTAGAAATTTTTTTTTTCACTTTAATAAATTTACTAAAGTCACTAAACTTACTAAAGTACTACAGTGTTTAAAGTTTACTAATTCAGTTACTAAATTTACTAAGTTTACTAAAGTTTACTAAAGTTTACTAATTGAGTTACTAATGTTTAATAATTCATTTACTAAAATTACTAAATTACTAAAGTAGTTACTAAATTTACTAAAGTTTAGTACTAGTATATATAGTATATCAAGTAAATGAGCAATTTTCTAAAAAATTAGTTAATTTTTTTGACTGCACAATAATTAGTCAAATCAAATTAATGATGCAACGATTAATGTGATTTATGTTTATAATTAAATTATTGAAAAATATGCAACCGGTGTGTAAACTCGATTCTCGTGATAACGACGATCTTGGGACTTCAAAATCTCGATATTACGACGGAAGGAGAGGATCCTACTTCACGTTCTATTCTAACGCATAAATTTATCTGTGATTAACAGTACAAAACGTCAAATACGTGCAAAATTTTTCGTAAAGTATATTTATTTATATTAAAAGTTTCTGAATTATGGAATCAGTTTAAAGATAAAGTAAGTAGTTTTAATAATAATCGGATCACTAGATTCTTTAGGTTAAATAAAGTTAAGAGTTTATTAACTTTGTCGTTTTTGTAGAGTTAACCAAAATTTTGGTTAAATTAAATTCTTAAATTCGTTCGTGTTTTTTTTGTCGTTGTATCGAGAGTTTTAATGTTCGTTATAACGAGAGAACGTTGTAACAAGATTAGTTATAACAAGAATCGATGAGTATGTATTTGTCTTTAAAGATCATATTAAAATGACATCAAAATCACATCGTATTTAAAAAAAAAAGTGGTATAATTAAAGAATAAAAGAGTGTAGTATTAGTCGATATAAAAAAAGCTTTGAAGAAAAGTCATAAATTACAGAAAATTTATAAATAATTTATAGCAATAGTTGTATATATATATGTAGTTGCAATAATAATCATTTTACATTTATTAAAAGTATTTTGCTTATAATAGGAAAATGTTTAATAAAACCGTTTTTGTTTCTAATTATCTCACAGGAAAAAAGTAACTATAAAATAGATTTTTTGTTTTCAAAATAAAAATAAAAACAAGTTGCATATGCAAAATTTAAAGCATCATAAATTATATTTTGCAACTTCGAAAAAAGAAAAAAGTCAGTAAAACACTGAAAAAAAAATTTTATTTGATTCAACTAAACACGTGTCGATTATTATCAAATAAAATATAAATTTATGTAGGAATTATTTTTTGACCATATTCTTGGACGAGGTTGGAAAAAAGCTTAAAATTTCTTTTTTTTTTATTAAATTGTCGACGTTTCAAAGTTGGGTGTCGGACCTCCTCTTTAGGATTTAAAAAATAAATTTTAACCTTTTTTTCCAACCTCGTCCAAGAATATGGTCAAAAAATAATTTCTACATAAATTTATTATTGCATGGACGTTAAACTAATATTTAAATATTTATATTTGAGTCAAATATTAATAAGGAAAAAATACTGAAAACAAAATTTCCCATTATGTAAAATTCCTCTCGCACTGATTTTACCATTTGTAAATTTAAATATTTTATTATTATCGAATCATGTTAAGAGCTATATATGTATGTATATATAATATATTTTATATATGTATTAGTAACAATAAAAATATAATGAATATGAGGAAGTTTTGCTGAACAAAGAAACACGTTGAATGATTCTGGTAATTCGATAATAAAAAAAAACATTAATGGCGTCATATATATAACCTCATGATCATAAATGGACATCAAATATAAAATGCATAAAAATGACAAGATGATTGCATTCTATCTTTGATTTTAATGACATCAACTATATACTCCACGAGGATTTATTATTTTTCTATGCAGAAGTTTCGTTGCTCCATAAATGTTTCTAAATTTTTAACAGAATTTACTATTTTTATTCTTCTTTTTTTCTTCTTCTTCTTATTATTATTATAATTATTATTTTTATTCTTATCCCTTTCGTGCCCCCGGAAAACCCAGACAGTGGATTTTATTGAAACATTTGTTACTCGAGGGTTTTTGGCGCCGCTAATTTAAAATCTAAAGTCAGATTTTCGAAATTAAAAATGTCGGATCCAATATGGCGGATCTTTTTTTATTAAAATTGATCCAATTTGCATAGAATTTATTACTTGAGGTTTTTTGAGGTCGCTGATTATGAATTTAAAGTCAGATTTTCAAAATTTCAAAATTCAAAATGGCGGATACAAGATGGCGGACATTTTTATTAAAGTTATTTAAATTCGCATTAGACTTTTGTTACTCGGGGGTTTTTGGGGTCGTTGATTACGAATCTAAAGTCAAATTTTTGAAATTCAAAATGGCGGTTTCAATATGGCGGATTAAAATTTTTAATTTGTTCAAATTTGCTTAAAAAAGTAACAACTCGAGGGGTTTTCACAGTCGCTGATTATGAGTCAGTCAGATTTTCAAAATTAAAATGGACCACTACAAAAACCTTCGAATAATATAAGTTTCAAGCGAATTTGATCAATTCTGAAAAAATGTCCGCCATATCAAATCCGCCATTTTGAATTTTTAAAAGTTTGAGCATTTTATATTATTATTATTTTTATTATTATTATTATTATTATTATAAATTAATTACTATAATTCTTATTAATAGTATACTATTATTATATGATTATGTAATAAAATATAATCAATTGGATAATAATGATAATATTAATAATTTCAATAGTTGTTCACGCTTAATTAACGATTTTATGGCTAACTACGTCTTC
Source organism: Leptopilina heterotoma (assembly GCF_015476425.1). Lineage (NCBI taxonomy): Eukaryota > Metazoa > Arthropoda > Insecta > Hymenoptera > Figitidae > Leptopilina > Leptopilina heterotoma. The sequence continues at coordinate 323,448 of NW_025111042.1, forward strand.
CAATTATTCCTTCGATTCATTATACTCACGCTAAACATTGTCATTATTTATGTACCATTGTTGTTGCGGTATACCAATAATTGAAGTTACTATACTTATAATATCATTAAATAATTTCAGATATTATTCTTTAATAAACCACTAAATTATTATTCAACCTAAAATAATAATTTAGGCAACAGCTCTAGGTTAAAAATTCTCAAAATTTACGTGACGTAATATTTAAACAATTCCAAAATGTTAAAAGATTTGAATTTATTATAAATTTAATTTTGTTGTAAACTGAATTGAAAAAAAATTTGTTTTTTTTTTGACAAACTATTAGAGGAAAAAGATGATCGAAAAGATGGAAAATAAATAAAGAGAAAAAAAAATCATAAATGCATATATAAGTCAAATCCCACGTGGCGAGTTGCACTCTGCTTCGCACCGTTGCACTGCGAAAGGTGTCTAGGCTTGCGAAACTGTTTGTTGTCGTAACCAAGAGCCAAAGTCAAGGCCAAGGCAAGAGCGCTTATGCAACTCGTGCCATAGTCGCGCAATGTACTCTCATATTGCGGTTCTAAACAAGCTAATTCCGAAGTTAGAAAAATTCAAATCGCATCATATTGTATATAATTATACAATATCCACGTTATATATATATATATATTAAAAGGTATAACATGTGCGGTCACACTCTAGCATTCATCTTCTTTATGTCTTCTATGTACTCTAATTTATTATTCTTTTTATTCCTTTATTTTTATTTTTTTTTTATTTTTATATTTTATTTTTGTTCTATTTTTTTATTTATTTACAAAAAATTTTGTCATTCATTTTTTTATTCATTTTTTATTCATTTTTTAAAATTTATTCTTTTTATTTTCTTATTTCTTTATTATTTTTTTTAACTATCACTCTGTTAACTTAAAAGTATCAAATTTCAACGAATTGATATCAAAAAGGTGGATCAAATAAAAGATTGATCTAAATTTTTGGTGTCAATTTGATCCACTTTGGTATCAATTTGCTACTTTCAGAAAAAAATGTGATTCTTTTTTATTTCAATTTTTAATACTTTATTTATTCTTTTTATTTTTATATTTACTTCTTACTTTTTTAAAATAATTTTTTGTAATATTTCGTCGCATCTCCAAAAGTTATTTGAGGATAAATATCGAAAAATCACAAATTTTTACATTTTTTTTTTCATATATTTTAGAATATCTCGTCGCTTCTCTAATTTAAAACTTATTTGTGGATAAATATCTCGCAAAGTCGCAAATTTTAACTGCCGTTTTTTGTTATATAATATTTCGTCGTTTCTTAAAAATTATTTGCGAATGTAAAATAAAAAAATATAAATTTTTACTGAAAGGATATTTCTATCTTTTTTGTAAAAAAACATATGTATTTCTGGGTATTTACCTACACTTTTCTCAAAATCCTAACGTGCTAGACAATTTTGGATTGTATTCAGTGGACAAAAATACACTGAAAACGACTCCAATGTCAAAAATAGGCGAAACAAAATTTTTTTTTGGTTTTTAACCCCACTTTTCTCAAAATTTTGACATGCTATGCAATTTTTGAACCTTGCATTGTATTTAGTGGACAAAAATACCTTGAAAACTACTCCAATGTCAAAAATAAGCAAAAATTTTTTTTTGGTCTTTACCCCCACTTTTTTCAAAATTTTAACGTGCTATGCAATTTTTGAACCTTGCATTGTATTCAGTGGATAAAAATACCCTAAAAACCACTCCAATGTCAAAAATAGAAAAAAAAAATTATTTTTGGTTCTTTACCCTCACTTTTTTTTTAAATCCTGACATCATGGGCAATTTTTAAACCTCGGATTGAATTCAACAGACAAAAATACACTAAAAACCACTACAATGTCAAAAATAAGAAAAACAATTTTGTTTTTTATTCTTTACCCCCACTTTTTTCAAAAACCAAAAATTAAATTTTTTTTTGGGTATTTACCCCAAATTTTCTCAAAAACTTGACACTCTTGTCAATTTTGGAAAACTGGATAACATTTGGCGGACAGAAATACATTAAAAATAACTTTGATATCGAAAATTATAAAAAAGAATTATTTTTGGGTCTTTACCCTCACTTTTCTCAAAATTCTGCGGTTTTGAGCAATAAAAAAAATTAAATTTACTCTAAATTCTTCGTTTGGGAGCGTTCACAAATGATGTCACGCAATTTTTGGAGATTTTCGACCCCCTCCCTCCCTCTCCCCTGTCACGCAATTTTTGCAATTTCACATGAAAAAAATACATTGTGTCACGTTTAGTAAGACCCCCCCCCCCCTCTAGCCCCAAAAGCGTGACATCATTTGTGAACGCTCCCTTTGAAGACTTTAGAATCAAACCGTGATTAGAAAATTTTAGTTCTTGTTTGCCTTTTTAAATTTTTAATTGATTTAAATTTTGAATGATGAAAATCACTAGTAGCAGTAAAGTTAATTAGTAGTATTATTAGCACAGTAACGAATAACAACAAAAATCCGCTGTCAAAATTTTTCCAAAACCCAATGAGAAATGCCAGTGTAGTGCCGATGTTCACCACTGGCTTAGTACTCAGACGATTGTTCGGCGTAGTCTAGCCGAGCCTCGACAATTAGTGCTGGCGCAGTACAGAATTTTTGTTTCACCAAAGCTTGGACAAGCCACGGCGGCAAGTGCTGGCTGAGTATAGAAAAATTGTTCACAACGCTCTTAGCCAACATTGCTTTTTTGACATAAACTTGAAAAAAATTATTATAAAAAAAGTTTATAAATATTTATAAATATAAATTTATTGAAAAAAATTAATATTTTACTTTTCAGTTGTTCATTTTTTATTCTTGTCAAATTTAATAATAACAATTTAACACAATTGTCTAATTTTGTAAATAATAAATTATTTAAACAAATTAAAATTATAAACAAAATTTAAACTTTAATCTCAATAATAATTTGGTTCCTATTAAAATACTATTATACTTCTTACTATGAATAAAAAATTATTAAAAAATTACCACGTAATTTAAGAATTACGTAAAATGTTAAATGCAATAAGTAAAGTAATTTAATTTAATTATTAAAAATTTAGTTTAATTTATTTTATTTCAATTTATTATTTCTAACGTATCCCTATTTTTTTCTCATCTTTGACTCAATAATTGTATGTCTGAATGATACTGAGATATTAATACTTTACTGTACACATGTGTCGTTAGCATAGTGGTTAGAGCGTTAGTCTGTTAGTACGTAGGTCGTAGGTTCGATTCCCCTCGTCAGCAATTTTGTTTATTTTCATAGGTTTGCGATATTTCAAGATTCCAATCGATAGGTACTAAAATATGAAAATCTAATGCACGCTTACTGTAATTGTTTATTATTTAATTTTTAAATGTTATAAACAATTTTTTTCTACTTCATTTACTATATCCATTGTTAGTCTCCATCTTTAATACAATTTCTTTAAGAAGAGAAATATTTGATGAATAATAACTATTTATTAATATTATTTACCATTTTGTTGTTAAATTATTTATAATTATGAATTTACGACTAATTAATAACAATACGGCATTTATTGCGGCAATATTCTCAGCCAGCACTGGTCCAGTGCTGCGCCAGCGCTTTCTGGCAGCACTGACAGACAGTACTTCGGCAGCGCCAGACGGCGTTATCATCCCAGTGCCATGCCAGTGCTGGCTCTTAGCCTTGCCGCCAGTGCTGCCAGTGCTGGCGCAGTACTACGCCAGTTGTAAATTTCCCATTGGGAATCCTAAAACAGGAAGAAAACCACAGCAAGAAATCAAGTTAACCAAAAACACACAATCATGATGTACTTCTTAAGTTTTAATCTTTCAGCGCATAAACAATAGGCGCAATTTGCAGTTAAAGTCTATAGAAAACAAGCTTTTTGTTTCTCCCCTCCCCCTTTTTTGCCTCTTTCTTTTACCGATAAGAAAATGTTGGCAACTGAAGAATGACGAGATAGGCAAAGAGTGTAGTGTGTCTCTTCTAGGAATATATTCTTCTCGCTTCGAAGGTAAGTGCGTACACATACACGCATTTAAGTTCAAAGCGAGTGGAGAACGGTGTTATTTTGCCTGGAGACAAGCTTCAATGCCAGTTTTACCTAGTTGGTTGACCATAACCGTTTAACGACCACCAACTCTCTCTGTATATATATATATATATATATATAAAAGACACCATATGGACAATTCATGTCCTACGACGGACATCGCGCAACTATACCTCAAACACCTGTTCACTCAAGCACGTTGTGCCATCCTGAGAAATTCCAGTCAGGCCCCTTGGAGTCGTCTTCGTAATCTCATCACAGCCCTTGACCTCATTTCTTATGCAATACAAAGAAAGCCTTTTAAAAATGAGGGGGACGAAATTTCTCTCTCACTCTTTTTTCTTCAAAAGTTGAGATTTTTTTTTGGTCAACACACGTTTTAGATCCGTTTTCCATTAAAGTGATATTTTTGTTATCGGATTCTTCTTTCCGTTTCTTGTACATTATATCTTCCTTTTTTGTATATAATTGTTGGGTATTTTTATTGAATTCTTATCGTTGGTTGTTGTTATTTTTCTTTCTTAGTGGTTTCTTTTTTTCCGACTTTTGGTTTTTCAGTTTGATCATTTTTTATACTACTTCTTTATATATACTGTATTCTTTTAATTTTTATCTGTTAGTTCTGCATCTTCTATACTAATGCTTCTAATGCTTTGGCATTTTTATTTGTTGTTCTGCATCTTCTGCTAATGTTTCTACTTTTGCATTTTTATTTGTTAGTTCTGCATCTTCTGCTAATGCTTCTAAAACTTTTGCATTTTTATTTGTTAGTTTTAGCATTAATTTGATTTATTTGTTAGCATCTTCTGCTAATGATCCTACTTTTGCATTTTTATTTGTTAGTTCTGCATCTTCTACTATATTGATTCTCCTAATACTTTAAAAGAAGGAATAGCAACATCATTTCATTTTAAACCTTCCTCAGAATCAGAAAACTCCACGAAGTTTGGAGTTTAAAACAAAAACAACGTCACCTCGTTTTTAGTACAGTTTCCTTTCCGGTCAGTTATTATTATAAACTTCTGATTTCCGCTATTCTCGCATCATCGTTAAAAAGGGAACAAAGACTCGCAATAATACTTTATAATTATTGATTCATAAAATTTTTAATTGCCATTTCTTAAAGGCATTGTTGAAATGGCCCTTTTGCGCCAGGCCAATTAACAACAATTTCTTAATTACATCGAAGAAGGAAGAAATATTTTTTGTAACCTTTTTCAAAGAATTGTATATAGCTATGCAAAGAAAAGAAAGAAGAAATGTACAGTTTTTTTTCAAAAGAAAAAGAAAACTCCAAGCGACGACGACGACTCTGCGGTCTATGTAACGACTTTTCTTCTGTATATAATATACAACACTTATTGTATTGCCTTTAGAGTGTCGTTCATCTCTCTTTTGCATTTGACTATATAATATATATTAGTCGTAGAAGTCTAATATTTTGTCATTTCTCTCACTTCCCACTTTTGAAATTTACAGTCATCATTCCTGTCATCATTCCTCTTTTTGCTCGTTACTCAACACTTTGTGTATTTTTTTTTATTTTTACAGTTTTATTTTACCTATGTATAATTTTTATGATATGTATATATTTATAAATTTTTTTTTATTTATTTATAAATATATACATATGTACCTGTACATTGCAGTTGTGGAACTATTTCGTCTAATCTTTGAATCGCATCTCACGTTCTGTTGATCGCGAGCGACTTAGAATAACAAATTCCGCTCGAATTTTTTTTTCCTTGTATAATGTTTACATAGAGTATAACAGAAGTCGTGATGTGATTTTATGCACCGAGTTTTGCTACGAGAATGTTTATATATATATATAGGTATACATACACAAGTTACGCGCATTCCCATCGTAAAAACTTGTCCAGACATCGCAGTAACCGCACACAGTTTGTGTTTTCGTTAACTTCCCATCAGTTTTTGAATTCCGTGATTCGAATATTCCCCCTTTCTTCACCATTTCTCTCTCTTTAAAAAAAAATTCAAACTTTGTTCAATATAAAATTTTTAAACAATTTTCGATTTTTTGTTTCAATTATAATACACTTAATGATAATGATCATAGTAATAATTCATAATAATAATTGAAGCTAATTAATAGTTGAAGCTAACAATAATTAAAGCTACTACTAGTTGAAGCTAAAGAATAATTAAAGCTACCACTAAGTAGTTGAAGCTAAACTATAATTGAAGCTAACAATAGTTGAAGCTAAACTATAATCGAAGCTAACAATAATTGAAGCTATACCACTAGATGAAGCTAAACAATAATCAGAGTCACCACTAATTGAGAAGCTACTTCCAATTGAAGCTATATACAAAAAGCAAAAGGCAGAAAAAAGCATCATGTGAATAGCTAATTGAAGCTATAAACATAATAGCTTAACTATTATAAAAATTACATTCGAAATAGTGAAAAATTACCATAAACAAGCATATAAGTTCAATATATCTTCTTTCGTTTGAAGCTATATACTATATAGAGATTCACTTTTATTCATTCCATGTAAATACATATGGATTGAAAAGATTAAAATCCCTCGTATGGAAAACCGAAGGCCATCTTCGTTATTTTCTCCTCTTCGACCTTTTTCCCCCCACCCCACCCCTCTTCACTTTATACGTATTTTGCGCGCGCTCTTTGTATATATATATGTAGCTACTGAAACTAGCACTTGTTCGCATTCCCTCTTGATCGGATCACTCTCGATGAATCACTTTTCGTTTAATTACGAAAAAAAGAGAAAAAATAGAATGAAAACTACATTCGACATAATTTAAACGCAGGGTGAGTGGCCTTTTTTTAAAATAATTTTATATAAATGGAATATAAATGTTTTGTATTTTCTAATCGAATTTTCTAGTCGAAAGAGAAAAATGATTTAAAGTTATTATTTTAATTATCAATGAATAATAGCTTCAGTTGTTAAAGCTATTAATAATCAATAGCTTCAATAATTAAAGCTATTAATCTTCAATAACTTCAATTCTTAAAACTACCATAATACTTCATATTTAATTAATAATTAATTCCCTTTACTTGATTAACATTACAAATCTCACTAAAATCTACTGATTCAAATTAAGCCAGCAATATTATGAATTAGAAAATTGAAGCTATATATACTAATAACTGAAGATATAACAGTAAAAAAATCAACCATATAATTTTTCATACAAATTGTTATTTATATTAATGTGGGGATTTTTTTTTCTTCTTTATTGAAGTATATTATTATCAAATGTATAATGATTTGAAATTGTTTATTGTAGCGGTATTGTGTGACTTTGAGAAGTAACATATATATATGTATATATGTATAAGTTGTGTGTATATAATACCATAAGAAACTTGGTCGAGACAGGTAAAAGCAATTGCCTTGAAAACTTCACGGTTCCCGCGACTCGGTCTACCCCTTGTCTCGTTCGTTGGTGTCCCAAGTTCATTGACCTCACGTCATCATCTAATATCAAACTCGTTTCTCATTATTACCTTGGATGCCGCACAATTTCCAAGAAATTAATTACCTACTATATAAGAAAAATTCAATTTTCAATGATGAAATAACGAAAGTCTTAAAGGGAAGAAAGAAATTTTTTTGTACGTACAATACTAGATTTTACGTATAGAATACTAAAAATTAATTTTAAAAAAATACTAAATACTTAGAGTTAAAATTATTGAAATATCGTCCGCCATATTGGATCCGCCATTTTGAATTTTCGAAATCTGACATCAAATTCGTAATCAGTGATGCCAAGAACTTCAGGGTAGAAAATTTGAAGAAAATCTGATTTATTTTTATTTTCGTGTTTGAAATTTTTAATTTTGGAAATTCGAGATCAAATTTGTAATCAACGATCCGAAAAAAGTGTTTTTTGAGGATTTTCAAGATATTCTAGGTTTTTAACTTGACATGCTAGAGACTTCCATGAGGTCTTAAAATGAAACTTGAAACTTGCAGTTTAAGACACATAATCGCAAGACCAAAAAAGGGGCGGATTTTGAGAAAAGTGGGGGTAAACACTCCAAAAATATATTTTTTTCTTATTGTCAATATGGGAATGGATTTCAATATATTTTTGTTCGCTGAATACGATTCCAATTGTTAGAATTGCTCAAAATTGTAGAAATTGAAGAAAAGTGGGGGTAAATACCCAAAAATAAATTTTTGTTTATAATTTTCGATATCAAAATTGTTTTTAATATATTTTTGTCCGTCGAACTTGATACAGTTTTCCAAAACTGACAAGAATGGCAAGATTTTGAGAAAAGTGGGGGTAAAGTCCCAAAAATAAAGTGTTTTTCTTATTTTTGATATGGGAATGGTTTTACATGTATTCTTGTCCGCTGAATACGATCCAGGATCCCAAAATTACATAGTTCGTTCGGATTTTGAGAAAAATGAGGGTAAGACACAGGAAACGTGCGTTTTTAGCTTTCATTATACCCCCACTTTTTTCAAAATCCTCTACTTTTTTATGGTCTTGTGCATATGGGTCGAAAAAAGTACACTTTTAAAATCTAAAGGCTTTTAAAATATGAAGGTTTTTAAAATTTTTTTTCACATTAAGGCTTTTACATATAAATTTTTAAGGCCCTTATTTTAATGTATTTTTTCGGTTTTTTTTTCAATTTTCCAACCACACATTTTTTAAGATATTAGGGGTACTTCAATACCCTTATAAGGGAGTAACTTTGTCAGGGAGATGCGAGTACAGGTTAAAACTCTGCTTTCATTTTTTTCTCTTTCGCATTAACTATACATTGAGTTGAAAAAAAATAAATGTGAAAAATATTGATTTTTCACATTCTTTTTGTAATTTAGAAACAAGCTCACTTTTTTTTTCTTTTTTTTATATATAAAAAAATATAAAGTCGCAGTAATAGAGAAGAGTGTATATATATGGCTCATTTCCTATAATGGACGCGCGTTTAGAAAAAGAATCTTGGATGTAATTCTGTTGAATGGAGAGATTGAAGGAAAAGGGTTTGCACATCGCGATTGTATATACATGTATTGGCAACGTGATGTTGTGCATTATATATATACACGAACTCATGTCGAAGAAGACACGTCCTAGGTCCCGTACACTTCCCGCGATAGCAGGCCATAGCTTGACCAATTAAGGGCCTCCTTCATGAGAGCGTGCTTTTCTCTCGCTCGTCTACTATAGGCACTCGTGCATGCCTTGTAACGAGTTCGGACTTGCACATGCGTTATTTTCCTTCATGAGCTACTATATGTATATACCTTTATCACGCTATTCTCCTAAGACAGGGGCACTTTACTTTTTTCATTCTTTTCTCTTTCTCTCTCTCTCTTGTTCTCTCTATTTATCCATATATCTTTCTCTTCTTATCCTTATATTTTTCTCTTCTTCTCTCTCTTTATCCTTATCCTTCACTTATTTGAGAATCCTTATGTATATAGACTACTTCTTTTCTTAAGATTCTCAAATAAGTAAAGGATAATGATAAAGAGAGAAAGAAAGGAAGAAAGAGAGAGAGAGAGAGAGAAGAAAAAAAAATTGTACATATATGTACATGTGCGAGTGTATTTATATTCATATGTGTATATGTGCTCTGTAAATGCGCTTCCTTACAATATCGACGGGAATTGGATATCCAACTCACGCAGAAGAAAAACGACCGCCAAAAAAAAGAACGCTGCCTGCGTTACAAAGACGTAAGATGCCCTTAGTTGGACCCCAATATATTCTTCGTTTTGTTCTTCACTTGTCTCTCTGATGACGTCCTTCCTCCACAAGTGAATGGAGATACTTGTTCCTTCTTTGCACTTTAACGTCACCTCTTTCTTCTTTATTGTCATTTTTCCCCTTCATTTTTTATACTCTTATTATTTATTGTTATTTTTTATAATCATTTAATATTTATTATTATCTATATTATTTATTATTTATAATTTATAGCCTTTATTCATAATTTATAATATTTATTTATATTTATAATTCATCATCTTTTTTTAAAATATTTATTTTATAATATTTATTCTTTATACCTATTATTATTCCATTATTATTTCTATTATTATTACTTCCACCATTATTTTGTACTATTAAAGTAATAATACTTTCTTCAGAGATGAGCGACTCAGAAATAATTTTGAGTCGCACTCTGAAGAATGTATTATTTTCCAATTATTAGTAATTATTAAAATTTATTAATAATAACACTAATAATATTATTATTGCCTTCTTGTAAGTAAATAATTTCTAGAATTAATTTTCAGATAAGAATAATTAATTCCGAAATATAATGAAACTTTAAATAGACGTTTAAATTTCCCGCCACGATTGGCAAACCTGCTGTTCCAGCCTGCGCACTAATGTTCTAACCTCTAAACGAAAATCTAACGCCCGAAAACTTGAAATACAGCAAAAAAATCTATAAAAACATCAAGATTATAAACCCATATTCACAAAAACAAAAAAATTATTATACAGAGAAAGAGATTTTGAATATAGAGAAAGATTGTACATGTTCGCAAATAAAGAAATACAGAGAAGGCTTGAGAAAAAAGCAGGTAAATATCTTTATAAAGAAGTGTGAATTTCTTTAAAATGTTTTTGAAATTTTAAAAGAAGGTATTCTTTTTAAAAAAGTACACATATATACATTCTAGAAGCGAGATATCAGAAAAGAAAGGATGTCGAAAAATGCGAGAAACAGTGAAGAAAGAGCAACAGTATAAAAGAACCGTGTAGATTTTAAAATGCAGAAAAGTATTTCTTCTCGGGTCTATATATATGTATACCTAAAGGAAAAGATCCGCTTCCGGTAGAAAATGCCTATGAGCATATAAAATTTGCATCTGAGGTTTTTGAGAAAAGTATGCACTGTTTTGCATAGACGTGTTCAGGTACTATAAGTGCATGCATAATGGGCGAGATAGCCATTCATGTATCTGTATATATTTATATATATAGTATAGAGAACCCGGGTAACCTCGAGAACTTGACGGGTTTTGTGGCTTCGCGCGGTTTGACTTGAGAGTCTCAGGTCGAAACCAAGCGCAGGAGTCTAATGAATGCGCTGAAAACTTTATATATCTATATACATATAAAAGTGAGAGAGAGAGAGGGAAATAATGAAAAAGACAAAAAAAACACCATCGTGGATGAAGAGAGAGAGAGGAAGAGAGAAAAGAAGGCGCAAAACGGCGAACGTGTACACACGCTCGTGACCTCAAGAAGAACTTGCTGAGAGACCGGTCTGGAGGACTTGAATTCAACATTCAAGATGGCGATGCGAACATACGACTTATTTCTCCTCCTCCTTCTTGTTCTTCTTCTTCTTCTTGGTCGTCGAGTCGTCTTTGGCTTCTCATCCTTATGTTCCTTTATATATATTTCACTCAAAGTGAACATTGCTCTTTCCAGTTTCTCAGGCCTCGGAAACTTTTAATAAAACACTTTAACGTTTCTTTCTTGTATATATATTTGAAATATCAAGTCGAAAAAAAGTCTCTTCTTTTCTTCACTCATTTAATTGTTTGTGTTATATTTTTCCTTTACTGACATTTTACTATCCTCATAGGTATATTTCTTGGAATACTTAATAAATATATAGTTCTATATATTTAATAATAGTTTTAAGAAATAGAAATTGAAGATATAGAAATATGCAAGTATTATAAAATCTTCAAAAGTTCAATTTGAGATCACTGCGGTTTTTGGGGTCGAACTTCTGCGTTGGAGAGAGAGTCAAGCAAAAGGGAGATGCGCTCTTTTAGTGTAACGATCTACCTTAATGAATATTAACAAATTAAAACAAATCCTACAGTTGTTTAATGAAAAAAATGTTTGTCATTCACTTTCGAGTGTAATATAATAAAAATATATAATACAAGGGGAGCTATTTTTTCTTTTAAAAAGAAAAAATGTTAACTTGTGCCCTAAGATAATTATTATTATTACTATTATTAGGGAGATATTATTATTAAAAATGCTGAGTGCAAATGAATCACTTTGTTATAAAATCGACCGTTATAAATAAATTATGATTGAGTTTAAAGTTTAGTAATTAGCATTCTAATTGTAAAAGGCGTCTATAATATTATATATAATGATGATTTTGAGTTGCTGAAAGGTTAGCACTTAATAAAAAATTCATTCACAGCTGCGTGCGTATATGTATTTTATATGCGCGCCTATATATAGAACATATATCTATATGAGGGAATTCATAAAATTTTTTCTTAACACCTATTTAGTGTTCAATGTACTGATGCAAATAATGTGTAAAATGCTAATGAAAGAAAATTACGCAACGGAATATAATGACCGGTGTATGTGTGCGCGAGCGCGATATGCTTTCCGTTGCTGCTATGGGCCTAATAGACGCGCGATTTATTATTCGCAATTAATTTCATTTCAGGTGGAAATTAATCTGATACTCTCTCTCACTCTCTTTCTTTCTATCTTTCTCCTTGCATCTCTAATACTATATATCGTTAACATGTGAACTAATGCCCGTGTAAGTAATTTTATATTTATATATAGAATTTACTCATATATATATATATATATATATATATATATATATATATATATATACAAAGAAAAAAAGAGAGAGAGAGGAGCAAGATTGTACGCTACTGCTTGCATTAAATAAATTACCGTGGCCACGGACCGGTAACACGGGAACGCTGTTACCTGTGCACCCTCGCCTATAGTAGTTGACGACTTCGTCCTAGGAATACGTGTATACCCGCCTCGAACTGTTTCGAGCGACGAACTTTCCGACTTGTTTCTCGCGGCTCGAAGGAAGTCGCGTTCTAATGATTGTTTCCCATGACCGCCTACCCGTGGCTCTTTTTTCAAGGCAAATTGTCTCCACGAATATATATATATATATATATATCTATATATATAATAAATTACGATTTATCTTCATTAAATAACAACTTTTGTTTCTTCATATCGATGGCGATTCTCCTGGCGATCAATTTCCTCTCTCCTTCGCTCTCCAAACGATTTTTACTGCAACTGAAACAAAACAAAATTATTTGATTATTTTCTATTCATAAATTTAACTGAAACAAAAGAATTATTAAAAATTAATTACTAAAGAAAAATATTATTATTAGTTAAATACAATTAAACTAAACGAAATAAAATTTCACTATGTATAGTAGTGAAAATTTTTATCAATTTCACTCAGAGGTTGCAAAGTTTTTGAGGTTATCATTTTCTATTAAGGAAATATTCTGCATTACAAAGAAAGTATTTTATTGTACTATGGAATATACATTTGAAATTATAACTGGAAGAAATTTTGTTTATGATACCCTTAAGGGTCATTGTTTACGGAAGTGAAATGTCCGATAATGTATTCTCGAAACCAGCATAATTTCCTTCTTCTTTCTTTTTCGAATATCGCACTTATCTATTGTAGCGGGTACCTGCATTTCAATTTATGACTCAGCCTATATATATATAATCCTTCTAAAATTGAAAGTTCTTTTATCAATAGAACAATTATTTATATGCGTTGATAATTCACTCTGAAATCTAAATATACACCTTCTGTTCATTGTTATAACGAAAAAATTTTTAAAAAAACAAAAAAAAATTTTTTAATTTTTGAAAAACTAAAAACATTTAATATTTTAATTTATAATAAAATGCAAACATTTTTTTTGGTATATCTTTTAACCATCACTAAATTTTTACGTTGACAAAATTTGAAGTACAAAATTTGAAGTATAAAGATTTTTTACGTTCTGAAAATAAAAATTTAGTTTATACTGAAAAAATAGTTTCTTTAACAAAGAACGTACAACAGAGTTCAACAATCAACAGCGCACAACTTAGCGTTCTTATAACCATGAAAAAAGTACTTTTACAAAAGAAGGAATCATAAAAAAGAGAAAAGCACGCTTGTAATAGAAAACACGAAAATAATTGACGATGAAACGCATTTTCAAGCTTTACTTCGGAGTATAGAAGTATAAAGAAAAGTATATAGAGAAAGACAAGTTTAGTGTTATGTTTTTTGCTTCGGTCTCGCGGGAAGTTTATAACAACCATAGAAGAGGATATATTCCTTGAAAGTAACATGAAAATGAGTAGTTTACTATGTACGATGTATATATATATATATATAGGAAACTATATACATATATATGTTGTAGAAAAACATAACGAACTGTGCGAAAATCGCGAATAGCGGCTATATAGGAATGAACCTAACCTCACTTTTTCCCTCGCAACTCGATCGTAAAACCGGATCGATTTCGCAGTCCCGCAAACACTCTCAAGACGTACTGTTGCGCGCCCACTACTTTACTTTCTTTGTAGTCCCGTTAAATATCTACCAAGCAGCGAACGCGATCGCGAATCCAGGTGCGGAGGTCAACTTACGTCAGGTTAGGGTCCCAGGGAATCTCCTCTCACCTGCTTATTCACTTTTTTAAACACCATTTTTGCACGACGTCATTCTTCCCCCCCCCATCACTCCCAAATTTTGAAAGAAAATTTCTAGGTTATGTTGTATAGAAATATTTCTAAATAACATAACCTAAAAATCATCTTTCTTTTGAAATTTTCACGAATTCTCTATTCTTTTCTCTGCGGTTACTCTTAGTTTATCAAAATAGTTGTAACCATGTCGTAAATTTTCTATTTAAAGAATTAATAGTTTTGATCATTTTTGCTGAAAATGACACAAATTTATAGTTAATACGATACGCCGCGACAGGGTTGGGTCACTCAGTACAAGAACAAGTAAAGCCTCGTTCATAATTTTATTATCTGAATTTTAAAACAAATCAGGGTTGAGTCGCTTACAACTAAATTCTCAATCATAATTTAATTACCTCAGTTATGATTAGGACTTAATTATAAAAAATAAATATTAATATTTATTTTTAATTCAAGAAATTAAGGTACGTATTGCTATCAATTAAATGAATTTACACTGTAAAAAATTTTTGGGGAAAATTCCCCAAAATCTTGGTGACGCAATTTTAACCAAAAAAGGTAAATTTCCACCAAGAAAACTTGGGGAATTTTCCCCAAGAAAACTAGAGGAATTTTCCCTTTAAAATCTTGTGGAATTTTCCCTTTAAAACCTTGGGGAATTTTCCCTTTATAATCTTGGGGAATTTTCCCCAAAAAACTTTAGGAATTTACCCTTTGAAATCTTGGGGAATTTTCCCCAAGAAACTCGAGGAAATTTCCCTTTAAAATCTTGTGGAATTTTCCCTTTGCATCCTTGGGAACTGTTCCCTTTGAAATCTTGGGGAATCTTCCCTTTGCAACCTTGGAAAATTTTTCTTGTAAATTCTTAGAAAATTTCTCTTTTAAATTACTTATTATGGAATTTTTCTCTTCGAACGTTGGGATATTTTTACTGTAAAATAGTACAGAATTTTTCAGTAAATTTTATCCTTTCATATTTAGGAAGATTGGTTTGTAAGGTTGAATAAATCTTGAACAAATTTTTTAAATACTGTTTATTATATTAGGTACTGTCAGTGAACGATAAGTACTTCAGTTAAAAGTACTACATCTGAACTTTACAACATTAATAATTAATTTTTTGCTTTCGGATCGCAAATAGTCTTTGTGTAATGCGAAAGTTCTCCGTTTATATTGCCTTTAGGGGGTTGATTGTCCAACAACATACTGTAAAAATAAATTATTATTTACCTTTTACAATTGACAAAAAAATACATAAAAATTAAATTGAACAATAATATATTTACCAAAAACTATGAATATATAGTAGTAATAGGGTTATGACTTTTCTAATTCAATATTATATTTCATATTTTTATTTATATATTTTTAAAATAAATTAAAAAATTTTTATTTTGATTAAAATATAAAAAATACCTAAACTACGTTATCTAACTAAAATATTAAAAATTAATTGAATTCTATAAGTCAATTGTTAAATTAACATTATATGGCAAAATATGAATAACTAACTAAATTTTTTGATAAAACCAAAAATAGTTTTAAAAAACTTTACAATCCCAGTAAACGAAAACTAATTGAAATGAATTAAAAAGAATTCACAAAGAGCTTTCGTGAATCCCGCTTTGTGACAAATACGAATTGGAGCCATGATGCAATTTTCCTGAATTCGTGAAACTGTATTGAACTTCCGAACCTTCTATCCGTACCAATTCACTGGACAAGTTTTGAGCCTTTAATTTTTTTCAATTCGTTAGCACGAATTCAATGCATTCCTTGGCCATTTCTTTCGAATGCGAATTCGTTTGGACAAATTGGTACATATTGAATTAAATTCAATTGAATATACAAAGAGCTTGAGTGAATCCCGCTTTGTGACAAATACGAATTGGAGCCTACCAAAAATGTTAATTCGTTTCAATTCATTTGAATTAGTTTTTTTTTACTGGGATACAATATGTTACACTTACAATATAATTATAATATATCTTTAAATATTATTTACCTTTTTAATAATTTTTAAATAATCCTTAAATATCGTTCTAGAATATTATTAAATATTGTCAAATTGTCCACTTCGCTATTATACATATAACCATCACTATATATTTAATAACTTTGAATATTTTTTTCACTCAAGGTTTTACTCTTACGAAGGCTGAAAAGCAACTAACATGTAAAATCATCTTGAAAGACTTTTCGAAGAAGACTTCTTGAGAATTTCTCAAACATTCTAGCTAAATAAATTTATAAGAAAAAACGGGTCCTGCGAGAAACTCATAAAATACGTCCCCTTGCAACGAGAAACCCTTAGGTATTGTTGGTCATCCAAAGACAAACCAGATGTGCCAAATCTTTCAAAATAAGAAAATGCTTCAAAACATTTTATACTTTTGACTAAGAGCAAAAAAATTTTAAGGCCCCCCATAGTATATATCTTTTAATAAACCTAACTATTTATGGCAATGCTTTTTATAAGTGAAAAATAGTTTATAATTGTTTGTTAAACATGCTTTATTAAAAAATTTTTTACCAAAGTATTAATTGTATTTTTAAGATAAAATTTTTACTATAAGTAGAACAAAAAATTTATGTAGTTCATAGTGAAAGTATTTTTTATTATATAATTATTAAATTATTAAAATTATAATAATTGTAAAGTTTAATTAATTTCATTTCTTCTAAATGCTTTTTCTAGTAAAAATTGTTATTTAAATTATAAATTAGACAAAGCTCATTTGTTTAAAACATTAATTTAATGAAGTATTATAAAAAAACATTTCACTGTAATATAAATTTTAATTTTTTAGCCCCTAAATCATACATTTTGTAAAAATGTTAATAATTTTGTACATGCAATTTAGTAAAAATTAACCCATTTTATAAAATTTAAAAAAGTTTTTTCAACTTTGTGGAAATTTTTATTAAATTTGGGAAAATTCCACAAAGCTTTCATAAAATGACATTTTCTTACTAATATGTGGAAAATTCCCTAAAATTATATACAAATTTCCCTATAATATTGTTGAAATCTTCACTATAATGTGAAAAATTGCACAAAATTGTAGTGAAAAATTTTTTCCCCTTCGCTTTGTAGAAAATTCCCTAATATTTTATCACTTTTCCCCAAGTTTGTTCAAAATTTCACTAATTTGTGGAAAATTCCCCAAAATCGTAGTGAAAATACTTTTCCCCGTGAATTTGTGGAATATTCCACAAGGAACCTCAGGGAAAAATCCACAAATTTTTTACAGTGTAGAAACATATCGTCAATCGTATTTACTAATCAAGTGTTTTCTTTTGTTTTAGGTGCAGCAGTATTCTTCAAGGACCAATAAGGGAATCATCATCGACATGAAGAAGAAGAAGAAAAAAGGGTTGTTTATAATAAACATAAATCGTAATTTCCATTTTGTAAAACGAAACCAATCAGGGACCAAGAGAATCATCGAATCATATGCAGGAATCATCATCGACAAGAGGAAGAAGAAAAAAAAGGTTTTAAATAAAGATAAATCGTAAATTCTATTTGGTAAAACGAAACCAATCAGGGACCAAAAGAATCATCGAACCATAGGAATCATCATCGACAAGAAGAAGAAAAAAGGGTTGTTTTTAATAAAGATAAATCGTAATTTCCATTTGTCAAAACGAAACCAAGGAACCAAGGATCACAGAAAAAAAGTTTAAATCCAGAATTTAAGGTAGTATATTTAATATATAAAATAGAAATTGATATTTACAAAGAAACTGAAAATTAAAAGTTTAGATCTATTAAGTAATGTTCACTGTTCGTTGGGTTGAAAATTTATTTTATAACGCGCGCAGATGTAATGATAGGAAAGAAATCTAAGATGCTATGCTTTCGTCTTATTTTTTTTCGAACACCTGTAAGAGGGGGCCGCATTCAAACAGGTGGATAAAAGAAGCGCCGTTCTTTTTGGTGTCCGCGAGAGTGAAACCAGTCGTTCCGATTTCGAGTGACCGTGTGCGCGCGCGCTCGCGTTCGCTCGAGTTGCAATGAACATTACGCAATGAAATTTTTAGAACCCGCGCGCAGTCGTCATTATCCACGCTCGAAATTTAAATTGACGCGCTATACAATTCCCACTGATTGGAATCGATTTTTAAAAACGGTTACGCTCCATCGCATTCGCTATTGATCATTCTCCCGTTTCGTAATTGTCTCGAAAAAAAAAATTATTATCACACCACAATTTTTATTTCGCATTTATTATATTAAATTATAAATTGCATACCTCTGGTGCATTTTTCAAGTATAGTAATAACTTTTCGAAAGTCATTTTAAAACCTAAGTTTTAGGTTAGGTTTTTGTAAATTTTTCCTAATAGTTTGTTATAGATGGTAATTTTTTAAGATTAGGTTCACTTTTCATGTGAACTTTTTGAGTTTATGTTTTTATTAATTTTATATTTTGAGGTTATGTGAAAAATAGTTTGAGAACGAAATGTCAACGGTGATGAATATTAATTGATTGAAAAGACGATAAAAATTCGTGAAATAAAAGTACAGAGTATAAAATAAACGATCGAGAAGCAAAGTAAAGCCTTGGAGTGGAACGAGGTGGTTTCCTTCTGCATCTTGGCAATTTTTAAACCATAAGAAAAGGGCGGACCTTGCTCTCAAGTTTGAATCGGTTCGTCGCAAGTCCGTTCACCGTGACTTCTCTCCTCGCTTGAGAGCCGATCGTAAAGATCGGTTCACGAGTTTCGTCTCAAGGCCAAAGAAGCCAGGTATCTGTATCTCTCGCGATCGCAGTCAAAATTGTCTTTTATATTGATTCACGAGTTTCGTTATCCTATAAATAATTTTCAGCCTCTTTTTTTTCAACACTATTATTACCGGAGAAATTATTCACTCCAGAGTGGTAATAATAAAAACAATAAAAGTTATATTTATTTGATTCTAAAATTTCAATTCTATTTAGTTTTGTCGTATAATTTTATTTTTTAGAGGACAACACACTGAGAGAAGGAGAGAAAAGAAAAATTGGAATTTTTGATGTGGAAGCTGAAACAAAGCACGGAAACGGGAATAACCTGTTAACTGACTGACCCATGGCGCCATTCGCGCGAATCATTACCAACAAGGAAGTTAACGACGTGAACTTGCAGTTGTATCTATTCTAGCGATGGCCTACTTTGCATCCGATACTTGTTAGCGAGGACTACGCCTCTACCGGTTTCTATAAGGACGATTGACAATCACTGGGAAGTCCTTCCACAACTTCCGGGTCTATGCCAAGATGGCAGAAAAATGCGAAAGAAAAAACAATTCCTAATTAACAACCGATTCTATTGTTGCAAAGCAGAAGTCCAGACGAGGGATCATGGAAAAATTTTTAATTCAGGAAATTAAGGTACGTATTGCTATCAATTGTTATTACTGTGTCAATTAAATGAATTTACAAATAGATCGTCAATCGTATTTATTTCTATGTTAGTAATCAAGTGTTTTCTTTTGTTTCAGCTGCGGGAGAATTCTTCGAGGACCTAGAGAATCATCACCAGGAATCATCATCAAGAAGAAGAAGAAGAAAAAAGGGTTGTTTATAATAAAGATAAATCGTAATTTCTATTTGGTAAAACAAAACCAATAAGGGACCAAGAGAATCATCATCGACATGAAGAAGAAAAAAAGGGTTGTTTTTAACAAAGATAAATCGTAATTTTCGAAATTTAAACCATGTGGAACCAAGGGAATCGTGACCAGAAATAATAATTGGCATGAGGAAAAAAATATTTTTCTCCTACAGTTTTTCTAAAAATATTAAATTGAGCCAAAAATCGTAACAAAACCTTGCACCGCAACAAATTTAATACGTCGTTTGTCTCAATTTGATATCCTTAGAAAAACTGTGTAAGAGAATTTTCTACATTCGTCGCGATAGTTTAATCCGAGTCAAACATTAACTATAATCCGTTCCCTTCTAAAAAAAACTTAAATTCTTACCGATTAGAATATTTTAATACAAAAGTATTTATTTGCGATATAAATTTTTATAAATGACCAATCCCCCCCCCCCCCCCAAGAGAGAAATATGCGCGACAAGAATGTAGGACATTCTCAGATTAAAAAGCAAGGATCCGTGAAAAATTTAAAAATAAATAAAATACTTGGGTGTAAATCGGTTGATAAATCTGCATGATTAGAGTCTTGAATTCTTGTTATTTCATCCGTGCGCGAGTTGAGTTGGGAATGCACAACAAAGATATAATTTTTTTTTGCAATGTAAGTTGAGAGCCTTCTTCTGGTGAACTTGGGGTTCTAATAATAATTGAATATAATGATAATAATAATAATAATAATAATAATAATAATAATAATAATAATAATAATAATAATATTCTTAATTATCTTAATAAACTTAATAATACTGATAACAATAAGTATACTAATGACAGTGGAAAAAATAATTCGTAGTTAATAATTATTATTCGTCACTCGCATTAGGTGGAGAGCGACGATTAATTTTCAACAATAGAAAAATATCTTCTCATCTTTCGGATCAGTTTAGAATTACGTGAGTATACCTATTATGAAACAGATTTTTTTTCTCTCGATATTATGAATTTGGGGTTTAGTGTTGGTTTCCGTTACAAAAATGTACAGGTGGATTTTTCTTTTTACGCGGATGAAAAAGTAAAAAGAATTGAAAACCGAACGTAGACAATGGGAATTAACCACGAACTGCTGTCATTCTTTGATCTTTTCATCATTTCTCATCTTTTACTTCCACTGCTTCCTTTTTCCTTTGTGATTTCTTGCTCGAGTGGTTATACTTATACTTCTCGAAAAGTCAGGACATCACGTTTTGCGTTTAAACTTCCGCTTTGTGAATCTTTTTTTTTAGGGAGGGGTGGTGGGGGATTCCTTATTCTGTCGACTGTCAAATGGAATCTGAAGAAGGCCTTCTTATTCTAGCTTGGGCTCACTGGGTTTCGCCAAGAAAAGTTAACGGTAAATCCGCGGCCGCTGGCGTCCAATGAACCCACCACTCTCGGTGGCCAGGGCAGGCGAGGCGAGGCAAACCACGTCCTTACCTTGCTATGCCTCTTCTCTTCGACTGTGCGAAGAACGCAGATATACCTTATATTTTCTACTATGCACTAATGTCCGTACAAGCAAATTGTCTCCCTCTTTCTTATATTCTCTCTTCTACATTCACTTGTTATTTTTTTTTCTTCCTCATCCCGATTAGTTCTACAAGTGTGTATTAAAATTCATTACAAATTGTTGCTTTTGAATTTTATTTACCGCGAATTTTCTCATGTAGGCGTAAAATTTACGAAATCTGAAGAACACTAAAAACACAAGTTTTTTTAATATTTCCTACGCAGTATTTTTGTTTTTCTTTCTTAAAATTCTGCTTTTTCATCATCATCATCTCGCTCTTCATTTTTATTTATTATCAGAGACCTGTCTTTAAAGTACTTTTGTGGTGGGAATGTTGCGTCATACGCACAAGATCACCAGCCTGAATCTGGGTCGTCTACGTCGCAAGGTTTTCGGGGCCTGAATGCCCCTTCTCTGGGTGGAAAAAAAACAACTTTGGAGATTTTACTCACACAGACATATACACGGACTGAAAGGGATCGTTACGTGATTTGAGAATCGATTATTTCTTTTTCAAGTGCCCGCGAAGATGAAGAATTTAAGGCGCAATTACCTTAAAGGAAAGTCTGTTAAAATATCCGATTAGGTGAGATAATACGTCTCTTTGACAGTTATTTTATACATAATAATTTTTCCCCTTGTTCTTTACGAGGCGACGTGTTAAAAAGGATTGTATATAACGTTGTAAGGTGTATATTGAAATTTATACTGCGAGACGTATATGGAAATAAAATTCCAAGCCAGATTTGATTTTTTTTAGGTTAAAAGTGAAGTATAGAGAAAGAAAATATGAAAATATTTTTTAATCACTCTAGTAAATTTTTTACTAACTTCTAATAGTTTTTCTTGTCTCTACATTTGGTAATTGAAAAATATTTGTCACTCTAGTAACTCCTTTTGGCACTCTAGTAACTTTTTATCACTCATAGTGACTTTTTGACACTCTAGTAACTTTTTTACTAACTCTTAATGACTTTTCTTGTCTTCTCCCCTGGTAATTATGTAACATTTAGTCATTCTAGTAACTTTTGGTCACTCTAGTAACTTTTTGTCACCCCAGTAACTTTTTTACTAACTCTTAATGGCTTTTCTCGTCTCCTTGTCTGGCAATTGAATTTTTTTAATGTGCAGATTCGTTCCCTCTGCCTTCTGACGCATTATTATAAAATTACCCTTCATTCTTTCTTTCTTTCTTTTTTTCCTTTTTGTGTAAGTGAATTATAAACCTCACCCATTTTATTTCTTCCAGTATCATTTGGAGCGAAGTAGAAAATAATTTACATTGGAATGAAGAAATATATGATTTTGACCATGAAAGTTGTATATATGTATATGTCTACTACAGACACTCCTTGCCTTGGTTTTTCTTTTGATGGGACCTTGGACTTCCATCGTTTCAATTCGAATGAACACAAGAAACATGTCTTGAATATACTTTCTACTTTCAAAATCTTACAATCTCAAAAAAGCATCTTCCTAATTAAAAACATGTTTTTCATCTCACATTTTCGGGTAAACATTATAATACACATATTTATTTTTTTATCGGTTATTATATATCGAAACAAAATTTTTGTCCATCCTTTTTGTTTTTAATTTCATTTCGTTTCGTATATTTTATTCAAATATATTTATCGATATATCTTAAAATATATGTATCTCTAGAAATACAAATCGGGTTCAATGTCTTCATTAATTTTTTTTTTGTCTCTATCAAGAAAGTTGGAAAAAAATCATTTCTAAAGAACCTAATGTAAAAATTTCAAAAATACTTTTTAAAATATAAAAAAAGAGTTCCTTTTTTTCCTCAGAAGAAAATTTATAATTTCGAGAAGGAGTGAAAAAAAAGTCGAGGGATAATTTAGAGCAATTTTTCCAAGAAAGTGCACTTGAAAAACTGCAACATTTTACCATCCATCGCACGTCTTGGGTGGTTGTTAAGGCGTAAATTGTACCTAGTATATATAACTAACGTCTCTCATCGTTGCACCGTTACATGATTCCACGAATAGATAGAAATTCCAACAATATTTTCTTTTAACGTCAATTATATGTATGTATATATATATATATATATATATATATATATATATATATATATATATATATATATATATATATATATATGAAGCACTGTGGCACATATTCCAACGAAATTTTCATTTAAAATCATATTGTAATTGATTCGGCTTCACTTTTACGAGGCAAGGGCAATTGCATGCGAAAAATCACGTGACCGCACGTGACTGACCATTATATGTACATTTTAATAGACACGATATATATGTGTATAATACCTACAAGGGACGCTTCGTAAATTATTTATATTTTCACAAATTCCGAGTTTCTTTCTTTTATGTGTAGATTTTTAAAATTTTCTATTTATTTCACTTTTGGTGTTCTTTTGTCACTCTAGAGTAACTTTTTTGTCATGCTAGTAACTTTTTATTGGCATCCTGATATTGTTTCTGTAACTCTGGTAATTTTAATATGAATGAAGTGTAGTTTTTTTGCATTCTAGTAATTTAATGGCACTCTAGTATAATCTTAACGACATTCTAGTAATTTTGTCACTCTAGTAATTTTTTGTCACTCTTGTAACTTTTAAGTAACTCTAATAACACCGATCGGTGCTCTAGTAATTTTCTGTCATTTCAGAACATCTTTTTTGTAACTCTATTAAAAAATTGAGTGACTCCAAAAGTTACTAGAGTGTCAAAAAGTTACTAGAGTACAAACTCTAGTAACTTTTTGTTACTCTAGTAACTTTTCTGCAACTCTATATAACTCTTTTCGTCCATCCAGTGCCTTTTAGTCACTCTAGTAACTTTTGAATTCACTTCAAAATCAGTTTTTTTTAAAAAAGAGTGACAAAAAATGTTTATTTTTTGTCACTCTTTTTGAAAAAAAAACAGCGTCGTTATAAACATAGTATATATATATATATATATATATAAACCGATATGGAAGAAATCAGAAAATCAACGATGATGCATTTATCTCGAATGGAAGTGAATTTTAACGTCGATGACCGCATTTACTAAACGATTATGGAAACAGTAAGTTTGCCGCACGACGTTCAATGTAGTGTGTACTCAATATACATATAACCGAGGTGAAAAGTGAATAACCGACGAGGAAATTACGTCTTTCACTACATACTACACATATATATATATATATATATATATGTGTACTATATATACGTTATATACAATGAAATGGAAAATCGGAAATACATATGGAAATCATATCATACTATATATATATACATACTATTTTGTCGTCTTTGTTACGATCGTTACGATCATTTTAACACCTTTCAATAGTTACGTGGAAATTTACAATGAGATCATTGACTATCTATTCTTTTTCTGTCTCTCGTAACAGTTCAAGATTATATCGCAGTTTCAATGCGATTGAAAAATTTAATTTAGCAAATTGTGACCAAAAATTTAGCACAAGGACCCCACTAGAAAATATATTAGTTTTTGGTCCTAGTTGATATATCTTTAAAAATATCTAAAATGTCTAAAAAGATAATATCTTAAAATTCAAAACTCATATAAGAAAATCGATACCCAAAACTATAATATATTTCCTGTATAGGGTGCTTTGAAGCACTTTCAAGGATGACAATTAACAGAAAAATAATTAAAAGTCACAATCGTATTTGTAATTAGCAATATTGGTAGT
Organism: Leptopilina heterotoma; assembly: GCF_015476425.1. Classification (NCBI taxonomy): domain Eukaryota; kingdom Metazoa; phylum Arthropoda; class Insecta; order Hymenoptera; family Figitidae; genus Leptopilina; species Leptopilina heterotoma. The sequence goes on from NW_025111042.1 coordinate 348,822, forward strand.
TACAAATATGCTTGTTACACAAATGCTTGTTTACACACAAGTTCACACAAATTAAGACTGATACAAATATTATTGATATAGTCATGTGACAATATGGTTGTAACCAAAATTAATGTTTATAATTATGGTTATTGCAAATTGTGCCAGTTACACAATGTAACTTACGTATACTTATATTACAAAGCAAGAAATAATTTAAAATAATGACATACACACACAATCAATGTATAATAATTGAGAGCCAATTATAAACGCCACAGATAGAGAGGTTTAAACTGCGGTATTTCTTTTTCTGCAAGGATTTGCACAAAGCACGTATGAATGTAAAACTCGAAAATGTTTTTTCTTTTTTTTTTGTTGCATGCAGAAAACCAAGTTGCACAGCGAGGAATAAAATCGTTTCTTTGATTGTGAATATTTGCGGGCTGAATATCAATTCTCGATTCGATCGATCGTGTGCTACGAGAATCGATAATTCACGTTCCACAATTGACCTCACGACAAGCTTTTGTTGCAAATTTTTTTCTTTTTGCTTTTCTTTTTCTCTTATTCTTATACTTCAATTCTCGCATTATGTTATATCCAAACCCTGTGTGTGTATATATTTTATGTATATCGGTAAAAATTTTCAATTTCACTATTAAACGAAATTTTCTTAAGTATAATTGTATGATTTACAATCATGTGTATCATGTGTATCATTTCCAATCATTATGTGTTTGTAGCAATTATTATAATTGTAATTGTAATCATTATTATTATTATCAGTATCAATTAAATGAATTTACAAACAGATCGTTAATTGTATTTATTTCTCTATGCTAGTAATCAAGTGTTTTCTTTTGTTTCAGCTGCGGAAGAATTCTTCGAGGACTAAGGAAATCATCATCGACATGAAGAAGATGAAGAAAAAAGGGTTGTTTTTAATAAAGATAAATCGTAATTTCTATTTGGTAAAACAAATCCAATAAGGGAACAAGGGAATCATCGCCAGGAATCATCAACTATGAAGAAGAAAAAAGTGTTTATAATAAAGATAAATCGTAATTTTTATTTGGTAAAACGAAACCCAAGGGACCAATGGATCATGGAGAAATTTTTAATTCAAGAAATTAAGGTATACGTATTGCTATTAATTATTATTAGTATCAATTAAATGAATTTACAAATTAGATAATCGATCGTTCTTATTGCTATGCTTCTAATCAAGTGTTTTCTTTTGTTTCAGGTGCAGCAGACTTCTTCAAGGACCAAGGGAATCATCATCGACATGAAGAAGAAGAAAAAAAGTTGTTTTTAATAAAGATAAATCGTAATTTCTATTTACTTGGTGAATCGAAACCAAAAGACCAAATGAATCATCATCGACATGAAGAAGATGAAGAAAAAAGGGTTGTTTTTAATAAAGATAAATCGTAATCTATTTGGTAAAACAAAACCATTAAGGGTCCAAAATAAAAAAGCTTAATATGGTAGAAGCATAAAAAATTCTTTTTGCACCAATTTCCAAATCATTGGCTCGAAACGACGCGCCATATTCATTTCGGACATCATGAAACTCGAGTACGTATTATGTATTAGTTGCGAGATTATAATCCCAATATATAACCGCGAAGATCAAAAAAAGCTGTTGCGCAGAAAAATAATAAGAAGAAGAAGATGAGGAGGAGGGAAAAAGAGGAGGAATGAAAAAAATTTGGTGTAAATGAAGCAAAAAGGATTTTATATAGAAAATAGGTTTTGCTTGCACCTCTGATGGCTAGACTCAAAACCCGGAAATCCGCCTTTGGGGATGTGGCATAAGACACCCGGTAGATATATTCAACTTTGAAGTGAGTGGAAGAAAGCTGGTTGAGAAGAAAAAGATAAGAGAGAGAGGGAGAGATGAAGAGAAAAAGTGAAGAAAAGAGAGAGAGAGAAGACTGAACGCAAGAGAGAGGGAGAGAGAAAGAGAGAAGAGGGAAAAAGAGTGCCAGAAAGAGAGAGGGTAGGACTCTGGGAAAAAGGTGATAGAAAGAGAGAAACTGAGAAGATGAAGAGTGAAGGAAAGAGAAAAAGAGAGAAAGAGAGGAAGAAAAATGACAGAAAGAGAAAAAGAGCCAAAGGGAGAAGAGAGGCAAAGAGAAAAAGAACCATGAGAAGAAGAAAGACAAGGAGAAAAAGAACCATGAGAAGAAAAGAGACAAAGAGAAAAAGAACCACAAGAAGAAGAGGGACAGAGAGATAAAGAGCGAGAAGGAGAAAAGTGCGACAGAAAGAGAAAAAAACGGAGAGAGAAAGAACGAAAGAGAGGGAAGTGGAAGGCAAAGGCGAAGGAGTGGGGAAACGATTCGAAAGGTAAGGTTAGGGAAGTGAAGAGAAGACAAGAAGGCAGTAAGGCGAAAAGAAGAGACAAGAAATGGTGGATAAGGGGAGGAGGATGGGGGAGACGAGAAATGGCCGAGGAGGGCTGAACACAGAAGAGGTTAAAATGGAAGTGGTGGTAGAATACAGTTATCTTGGTTCGTGGCAGCGTTGAGTTCTTGTAACTATCGCAAAAGATCACGTGGTATTCTCACTATGCGAATAAAATTCCAACTCGACTATTGCATTTACGCAGGCTTTCATGGCGATTTTCCTAGAGACTCTTTTTTTATTTCCTCGTTTCTTTTCTTTAAAAACCGCACTTGTGTGCACTACTGCTATTATCTTTCTCTCTTTTTGAACCATTATATTGTTCATCCTCGTTGTCGTCGTTGTTGTTGTTATTGTTATTCTTACAGGTGATGCTGTTACAGTTCGATAACGCGCCATTGTTTTTCTCGCAAACATGGCGTCCATGCAGTTTAAAAAACTTCGAAAAAAAATCGTTCCATAAAAGAATGATCAAGTTGTAACTTGATCATTCTTTTTTGGAACGATTTTTTTTCAGCATGGACGTTATTTTTGTGAGCAAAACAATGTATTTTTCGAATTATTTTAAAAAACTTTAATTTTACATATATACATTTATAAATATTAGAAATATTAGTTTTCTGTAATAGATAAATGTAGTGAAATATGAAGATCAGCTGTTCTTATCGTCGGCGGCCATTTTCTCCAGGGACGTAACTATTAAGAAAGTACCCCTCAGGATATATAATTTCGAATATTTACTAATTCGAATTAGTATGATTTTTACTAATTCAAATTTAGAGAGCATATCAAGAAGAGGAAAAAAGGATTTTAATAAAGATAAATCGTAATTTTCGAATTTGAAAAATATTTTCTCGATAATATTCTATTCCGATCAATCATATACAATACGTACTATGCGTTTTTTCTCTTATAACATGAGATTAAATCTTATTTTTTCCACATTTTTCTTTTTTCTTGATTATCATATATATTCAATCAAAATATCCATATCGGATAAAGAGATTGTGCGAAGATCTTATATGATGAAGAATGAATTGTCGATCAAGTGTGATTTCCGGTTATTTGCGATGAAAAAGGGTTCTTACAAGCGACATGTGCACAGCGTAAATGTACTAATGACTTGCCAAGTACGAGAGGCATATACACACTTCAAGATAATGATTCTGCGCTTTATGACGCAATTTTTTCACATTTTTATTTTTTTTTGAAAAAATTTAATTGTATATATAGCTTTAAATCATTCCATTTAATAGGTTGTGTGCGAAGATTTTTTTATTTTTCCCTTATTTTCGTCCATTCAATTTATTTTCATATAAGCATATGGTTGCTTACTTATGTGTATTTTTCCTATTATTAAAATTATTATCATCATTATTATTATTAAATACGGCAAATAAAACGAAAACATTCGGATAATGAATAAAAAAAAATCTCGCGGACGTTAAGGATTATTTAACTAATTATTATCTTCTTCATTTTATCGCAATTAAAAATAATTTTTTTTTTAAATTTGTCAAAATTATAAATATGAAAAAGAACAAAATGCAATTTCCGCCAGGAATATATTAAATGAACTTACAGTATTATTTTCTTTTACTGCGAGCGCGAAGGTAAAATTTTTCCTCGCGCACATTTTTCTGTAATTTTATTCTTGGTATTTTCTCTTTCGCCCTCTTATACACGTTATTATTATATATCCTCGGTCCAAAGAGAGAAAGAGAGCATTTAGTGTATATTGTATGTATATACACTGAGAATAAATTCCAGTAAAATATTATGAACTTGAAAATTATCAAGAGTGCGGTATACATCGATTTTCTTCTTCGCTACGCGAACGATATAATTTTCTCATTTTCTATATGTTCGCTATATACTCTCTTTGTAGAAAATATATATAAATAACGCAGACTCTGCGAAATTTTGAGAATTCATAAAAATAAGCTCATTTCGCATCTTCTATAGAAAAGTATATAATATATAATGTATACTTTAGATTGTTTTCAATTATAAGAAATTGAATATTAGAAGAAAATTTATAGCGTTTAAGACCACCCATGATTTTTATAATAGGGGAAAAAAAAATTCTTCAGTATTTTTATATTTTTAATAATTTTTTTTATAATAGGAAGTCATTTTTTAAGTTAATAAATAATTAAACTAAAGCAGGTAAAATTTTGTTTCAAGCAAATATTTGATTTTGAAATATAAATTATTTGATATACCCTCAAAAATGGGGTAATTAGTAACAGTAGGGTAATAAGTGACAGGACTCGCAAGAGTCCTGTCACTTATTACCCCACTGTTACTAATTACCCCACTGTTACTATTTATACCCCATCTGACGAAATATTACAATAAATAGCAAAATTCTTTAAAAGAACATATAAAAAATATAGTGAAAAGAAAGATTTTATATAAAATTCTTGAAATTAAAATACCAAAGTTGTGATTACACCTACCCCCCTCTAGGGGGGAATTTTAATTGTAATTTATATGAAATATACGGATTCCTTGAATGTATAAATATATAGAAATTTATAAATTTATAAATAAAAATAAAATGCAACATGCAATTATATATATATTGCATTGAAGTGACTTTACTTGTTTTTCTGTAAATCCTTATCAGAATGAATATATCTTTCTATGAAATAAAACATGGAGTGTATACATATTACGTATATTACGTGCACACGCATTACATTTATATATATATGTATGCATCTTGTCCATCCCAACAGAGAGACACATCTTCCAGTTCACTTTTGCTGGCAACGGTAAATCGACGTGGAGTCAGTGAGTCAACGAGTCATCTCGACCCCTTACAATACCGTTGTTCGATTCTCGATTTCTCGATTCTCTCGAATAAAAGAGATATTATATTTACACCACGACCTAGGGATCTATGACGTAAACCTCATAATACGCAAGAGTCCTTCAATATCTTCCATTTATATATATATGTGCATACATTTTGTCGCAAAGAGAAATTTTATATTCGTATACACATATCTCTAGATGTAAATTACAATTTACAATTCTTTTGTAATTACATATTATTTAATGGTTCGAATCATTTTTCTATTTTTTTTTAGATTTAATTGTTTTTATTGAGTAAAGGTTATCAGGATAAATTGCATATTGAAGTAATTTATTGTGGTTATCATGGAAATTGTTAGTAATTATTGTTAAAGAATGTAACTACCATTATTGGTATCTAGGAAAAATTGTAATTACCATTGTTAGTACAAATATTTTAACTACCATTGTAAGTAACTACCATTGTCAGTAACTACTAAATATTTTAACTACCATATACTATTAGTAAAAACCAAAGGTTGTAAGTACCATTAATTTTAACTACCAAATATTGTAAAGTTAAAATATTTTATAGTTTCTCAACTATCAACCAATGTTAGTATAAAGAGTTGTATCTACCATTTTTAATAACTACCGCAAATATTTTAACTACCAAATGTTGTAACTAATAAATAGTTTAACTACCAAACATTGTAACTATCATTGTTATTAACTATCAAGGGTTCAAACTATAACCATTGTTAGTAACTATCAAGCAACAACCATTGATAGTAACAACCATAGTTAGTAACAGCCATTGTTAGTAACAACCATTACTTAGTAATGTTACTAACAATCATTGCTCCTAACAACCATTGTTACTAACAACTAAATATAGTAACTACCATTGTTAGTAACAAACAAACATCTCGGTAACTATCATTGATTTCAATTGTCGAAGTTGGTAACCGCACCATTGTCTTTAATTATACTAACACCGCATATAGATTTAGAATGTACTATATATTTTTCACCATAAAATCCGAATATCAACCATAAGTTTAAAATATTACGCTTCAACGGTGAAATATTTCACTTAAAGCAAAATTTACCCATTCCGAAAGAAACTAATAAAACGAAAACGAAAAAACTAAATAATAATCACGAAATATCGCTGTAATTAATCAAAGGAAAATTTCAATTCGAAATAATAAAAGACAACCTCGATTTAGATTATTAAACCTATACCATTTTGTATTAAATATTAATACATGAATTAAAATAACAAAAATAGGCTAATACAAAATCTCCTTTTCATATAAATACTTTACATTGAAAGATCAAAAATAATTTATTTTATTCACCGCATATGAGATAATACAGGTAAAAGAAGAAATTAACATTGAGATTGTGTGTATATTGAAATTTACTCGAGCATGAATTCTTGTAAATTAACAAATGAGATATGGTTTCTAACGGTTTTTAAATAAACTTATATTTTTGTTTTTTTTCTATATACTTTGTTTTTTTCATTTTATAAATAAGAGATATAAATAAATACGCGCATTCGATTTTGAAAGAAAAAAACATTTATATAAATATGCTTACAATCTTGTTCATTTCTTATTATCGGATCAAAAAGGATTAATTAGGAGATATTATTTATGTATAGATAATGTGTAAACATATATAAAAGAAAAATAAATGTTTTTGCATTAATCGAACATGAGGAAGATTGTTATTTTCTGTGACATTTTAACCATATATAGATATACACTATATAGTATATATATATAGTAAATTTCTAGCGGGAATAGAGGCGTTAAATATTTCATGATTTATGGTACCGGTAATTGCAAACTAATGGCACGGAGCGCATATGTCAACTTCTATATTTATTTATTATTGCTTCGTTTTTTTTAGAAATAATACGATAACCAGAGACTTATTTTTATTTGCGCACAAATTCCATTTAGTTAGTATAATTATTTTTTTATTTTTATTATTATTACAGGTTCATAAATGCACTTTGTAACAAAAAAGTGCCATTTTTTTTAATAAATTGAATTAAAATTAAGCTTCGAGATCATTTTCTTTTCTGAAGGAAAAATTATTTTATAATTCAGAGATGAATTCTAAAAAGTTTTTCATAATTCCGTATTTCCGGAAATGGACCCTTTCTTCGAAAAAAAGTGCCATTTTCTAACTAAATTAATAATTCGGATGACATTAAGTTTCGAGACCATTTTCTATTCTTAAGAAAAAATTATTTTATATCGCAGAGATGAATTCTAGAAAGTTTTTAAGTACAACGCCTTTTCGAAAATGAACCCTTTTTACCAAAAAAAAGTGCCATTTTCTAACTTTTGGATGAAATTAACTATCGAGACCATTTTCTTTTCTCAGGGAAAAATTATTTTTTAATTCAAAGATAAAAATTTAACAGTTTTCCATTACTTCCGCTTTTCGGAAATGACCCTTTTTCCAAAATTGTTTTTTTCTACTAAAAAGTGCCATTTTTTATTAAAATTTATAATTTGGATGAAAATAAGTTTTGAGACCATTTTCTTGCACAGGGAAAAATTATTTTATGTTTCAACGATGAATTCTAAAAAAAATTTTAAGTACAATGCTATTTTGAAAACTATCCCTTTTTTCAGAAATTGTACTTTTTATCAAAAAAAGTGCCATTTTTTATAACTGAATTGAATTTTATATTATATAAGATTTTACTTAATTACTAGTAAATCGAGGTGTATATAAATATCTAAGAAATTTGTCATTTACACTTAAATGTAGTGAAATATGACAATCAGCTGTTCTTATCGTCAGAGGCCATTTTTTCCAGGTATGTAACTATTAAAAAATCTCCCCCTGGACATTAAAAGTTTAAAAGTAAAAACTTCAGAGGCTGCGCAGTATTTTTCTATCGCGTTTTCAGCTGCGCAGTAGGTTTCAGCGCATAAACACAAATAAGAAGTAATTTTATGATTTAATGCACTTTTACATAAAGAAGAGATAATAATGGTAAAAAGCAGAAGAAAGAGAACGAATTGAAATTACACGAGAACGTCCTTCGTCTTCTCTTGGAGATTGGCGTTAATTACAGCAAGTATGCGTGTGAAGTAGTTGGCAATAAATGTATACATATTCACGTAAATGTATTTGTGTGACTGTATATATATGTATATTATAATGGAGAACCGGAGGACCTTGACAGAGTCAACTCCTTGACGTTGGAACGCGAATGCCAATGAACCGAGTAGCAGGACAACGACGAAATGCGATCGTCACGCCTCATGATTATGTCAATTTCTTCCTCGCGTCCCGTTTTTACCAGATATATAAATAAATATTATTATAACACAGAGGCGAAAAATTTAGATAAACACTAATAATTTTTTTTACAAAAAGTTTTATCCAAATTCCATTTTTTTACTCTTTATTTATTTTTCCTTTTTTTATATTTTACCTGTTTAATTTGTTTAACTCATAATTTATTTTGTTTATAAAGTTAAATTTATTTTTTCACTCATAATTTATTTTGCTTATTAAATTTAATTTATTTTTTTTCTCGAGAATTATTATTGGAAAATTGGCAAAATTATAATATTTAAATAAATAAATGATGTTTAAATTCATTTGTTTGACCTAATGGCCTAACGGCCATTAAGCCAAACAAATGAATTTAAATATCTTTTATTTACCTAATTTACGTTTTAACCCAATTAAAACAATATTTAAAAAAAAATAATAAAATGAAACAGAATTTAGAAAATATATTTTTTCGTTAATTATATTACAATAATTATAATACATTTTAATTTATTATTAAATATAAAATAATAAACGTTATAAAAAATAAAATAAAATGAAACAGAATTTAGAAAACTTATTTTTTCGTTAATATTAATACTTTTTAATAGTTATTAAATATAATAAGGGGATAATAATTAAAAAAAAGTTTTCTTTAATTATAACGTGAGAAATTTTATTCCTTTCGTTAAGAAGAAAAAAAGGCCGCGGCATATGGTCCCGAATCACAATAAATCCTGTGATTGCTCCTCCTTTTAATTAAAGGCAGAGAGAAAAAAATATGTATGTGAAAAAGAAAACTGTATTTTAAAAAGAAAATTAAAAAAAAAGAAATATAAAATAGAAATATATACTTATATATTTATATATTTATAATTCTTCTTCGGTTACACCCTTTTTGACAATAAAAATAAATCATGTCTTCGAACCATCTTCATAAATTGCAGAAAAGGTTTTTCTAATAATTTTGAATTTTTTAGAGAGAAGGAATATTACTCACCTCTAATTTAAAGTTTTAAAAAAAAATCCTACCCCTCCGCAATCAATGCCCGATTATCAAGAGTTAATCCTTTCCTAAATTGTCTACAGCAAAAAAAAAATTTTTTTCAAATTTTTTTTCTACCTTCCTTTTTTTTTGTTCCACAGGTATAAAGACGCTTGACAATTTTAGAAAGTTAATCTTCTCCGGGAGAACCCTAACCCTTCGGTACCATAAAAATCAAGTCATAAAAACCACATGGCAAAGAAGTGAAAAATCATATTTTTTCGGAAGTCACGTTTTTTTCCCCAAAAGGGTTTATATAACCCCTTCAAAAAAAAAAAATAAATAAATAAAATAAAAAAAGGGGAAAAATCGACAATAAACCAATTTTTTTTCCAAGGTTTTAAAATTTTTTTTCGTTGAGGAATTTTTTTTTAAAAGTAGAAAAAGAATTTTCAGGTAAAAGTTAATCGGTTCGAGTTTAAAAGTTAATTGGGTGTTGAGTGGAGTCAAGATTTTTTTTTGGGGGGCTTATTTTATCCTTTGCTGAGGAAAGGGTTAATAGTGTGGTTATAAAAATATAATTTCTTGGGATGAAAAAATGTTTGCGGATTATAAGTTTTGTTGTGGAGAAAAGGGTTGAAAGAAAGATCAATTTTAAAGTCAATCATGGAAAATGAGAAGAATTGTTGGTTTGCTCTTTATAAAAATTTCTAAAAGGGTTAAAAGTCAATTTTTTGTAAAAGTCCATTTTTTTTTGTAAAAGTCAATTTCTTTATAGAAACTAAAATTGGAAACAAAATTACAATGAAAATACAATAAAGGAACGATTATTATTTGAAACAAAATAAATAAATATAATTAATAATTTATTTATTATTATTATTAAAAATAATAATAATAATAATGTTTTCTAATTTAATTTTGTAGTATTTTTAATAATATTTTATTTAATTATTTAATAAAAATAATAATGACTATTTCTGTTTTTTTAGAATTTTCACTACTTTTAATTTTTATTTAGAAATCAAAAAACTATTTTTTTTAGTTTAAAAGCTACTTTTTGATACTTTTTTAAAATTAATTATCGAGTGCGAAGTCTGTAATAGAAAAAAAAACCAAAAGTATTGTTTTTTAAATATTTTGGAATCAATTATTCAATTTACCCAAGGGCACCTATGCAAATAGTTACACTACTGCAAAAAATGTCCGCCGCCGATAAGAACAGCTGATCGTCATATTTCCCTATATTCCCACACGTCAAAGACAATTTTAAACATTTCTATTCGTTATTTACTAGAAAATAAATTTTTTCCCTCTCGACTAACGAGCATGTAATACTATTCTAACAGTCGGAAATTTTTCTTACATAAGATTCAATTTTTTTTCTAAATCATTCTTATTCTTTTTTTGCATCAAATTTCTTTGAACACGCAGGTACGTGTACTCACGTTTTTCATTCATTCATATATAAATGTGCTATATGGTGATTGGAGGACCTTTTTTTATCTACATCTATTAAAAAAAAATCTGGACGAGATTTTTTTTCCACTCATTGAAAATCAAATATAAAAAAAATCGTTCAGCCCACTTCCTTGTGGGTTTATATACAAGAGAACTTGAGGTGTGTATTGCATTCGTAGGTGGATTAGACAATTGATTCCTTTTTGAGAGCCTCTCTTCTTTTTTTTTTTAAAAGAAAAAAAAAGTTGAAAGGAAAAAGAAAAAAAAAAGGAAATCTTCTCCCTCTCAATTTACCTGCGAGCCGCAGCTGCTGTCGCACAGGTTACTGTACCTGTGCGCTAATACCATACACACACACATTTATACAATTTTAAATGTACACTGAGAAAAATAATAGTGTACAACTGTTATTAGTGTATAATTTTTTTACTTTTGTTCTGTACTAAGAAAAAAATGTATAAAAATATATTGAAAAAAATGAAAATTTTTATTATAGACAGTATAAATTTATTATTATATAACATTTATGTTATACAAATTTATAAATATTTATTATAATAATTTAATTGTTATATAATTTTTTTATTACCTATAAAATCTTATTTTAATACAGAATTATATTATTTATTATTTTTACTATTGTTGTGAACGTTTTTTTACTACTGTTTAATAAAAATTTTACTATTGTTATTTTTTACTCTTTTACTATCATAATTATTTATTTCATAGTTTATATGTTTACTTTTATAGTTTATTTTACTATTATAATTGTTATTTTTGTAATAATTAATTTCAAATAACTTTTCGATCAGTGGTTAGCGCTCTCGACTCTTACACCAACAAAAAAGGTTCGAATCCCAGCAGCGGTAGATTTTTTTTCCACGATAAAAATCAATTTAAATTAAATATAATATTCTACGTATGTATACATATGTATTATTTGAACAGAATATATTAAATCAAAAATAATGAAAATCAAATAAATCAAAAATACGTGAAGAACAAAAATTTAAAAAAGAAATATGTGGTTAATATAAAAAAAATTCTTCACAAATGTTAATTTTCTTTCCTGCAATGTGTATTTTTTTACACTAATTTAATTTTCAGTGAAGCGATAATTGATGCTCCGGAAACATAAAGTAATGCCCCGAGACAACTTATTCAACAAATGAACAGGTTTCACGGGCCCGGGTTATTTAATTTTTTTATTATTAAATAATATAATTCAGTTGCATTTCGAGTCGAGAGGTGAATTTTTTTTTATTATTTTAAAAAGGAATTTTTCACTCTCGCTTGGGGTAAAGTTACTTTTATTAATTATAAATTAAACAACAGTAACAAAAAAATTTTTTTTAAATATCAAAATAATAATATTAACGAAAAAAATTTTTTAAACGAAATAATAATAATAGTAAAAATAATAATAATAATAATAATAATAATAATATTAAATTATTTCACATTTTAGCAATATATTATTTTATATAATTCCTTAGAAAAATTGTTCCAAAAAATTTGTTATGCAATATGTCAGAAGGGGTATTTTATTAATAGTTACACTACTGAAAAAAATGGCCGCCGACGACAGAAACAGCTGATTTGCATATATTTCTGCATATTTCGCTAATTTTAAGTGCTAATGGAATAATTTTTTGACATTTAACAGTATTGGAAAACGAAATAAATTAAAATTATAATAATTAAATTAAGGAAGTAATTAAAATAAGATCTGCTAAATAACAAAATAAAAAATATTGAAGTTAAAATAATTGAATAAAAGTAAAAGTCTAATAAACTAATATATTAAAAAGAATAAAATAAAATAGAATAAAAAAATAACAATCAATAAAAATAATAAAAATAAATTAAATAAAAAAAAATAAAAAAGTAAGACAATATTAATATTTTAATACAATATTTTAGTATAATGAATAAAAATACTTTGTAAATATAAAAGTAAGAAAATACTAAGTAAAAATTGAAAAAAAGAAATTCAAAAATAATTTCGTTAAAAAAGAAACAGAAATGACAAAAATCTCCGAAAAAATCTAAAAACTCATTTCAGAGAAAAAATCCCAAAAACATAAAAAAAGAAACACATTCGAAGGAAGAAAAAATCTTGTCTTTTTTTAAATAAGAGAAAAAAAGGGTAAAAAATACGATCATAAAATTCGACAGACGTCGAGCATACAGCTTATTATATTCCAATTTTCAAAGGGTAAAAAAAAGAAAGAATTTTGTTTCGAAATTTTTACCATATACATGTACACATTAAATACAAAGAAAAAAAAATCCCCCGCAATAAGTTTTTATTTACAACCACATTATATACATTATTTTTCACAGTGGTGCGCGCGGTCACTCGTCACATTGCCCTCTCTTGCACTACGAAAGAAAAACCCTCATAAAAAAAGGGTTTTCTTTCGAGAGGGATTTTTTTATTTTTACCATGCGGGAAAAAACGGTGAGTTGAGGCAAAAAAAAAAAATAGAAAAAAAAACCACCGATTCCGTTATGGATGCGACAATACTATAGGCAAGGCTTGAGAAGGGGGTATATATATATATAAAAACTGGAAAAATATTTTTTCAAAACAGTTTTATTGCAGAAAAAGAATATTTAAACTCTTGGGAGAGAGAGAAAAAAAGGGACCTGTCCTTTATTCTCCTCAGTCGTAAAAAAAACGGTAAAATTATCTTTTTTTTCATGTGGCAATTTACTATTTTTAACGCCCCGCAATATTTTTCAACATTGTCCGGAAGCTTGACGAATTACACTTCTATAATCTACTGCAAACAGTTTTTTCAAAAAAGGTTTTTTTAAATTTTAAATGCGGTATTAAAATTTAAAAGTAGCGAAAAAAGGGTAAAATTTTTTAAATTTGAGAAAGGGAAAATTTAAACAATAAACTATAATAATAATAAATATTTTTTAGTAAATATTATAATAGCAAAAGTTAGTTGTTGTTTACTTTTTTGTTTCCTAACTTTTTTTAATAATTTTTCTTTTTAAATATTTTCAATTTTAAAAGTAATGTATTGCGAAGAATTTTATTAAAATTTTTGAAAATTCTATAACTAAATTCATTTTTAAGAATTTCTTCGAATTTTTTTTTAAATAATGGAGTTTTTTTTTAATAATTTTAATGAAAAATTTTTAAAATAATTGAATTAAATGAACAATAATTTCTTTCAAGTTTTTAAAATAATCGTGTTTGTTAATAATTAAAATTAACTAATTATTTAATTTTATTACAATTTTAGGAAATAATTGAATTCTTCTGAAAAATTTATAACAAATATTTATAACTAATTACAAGAAAATTTTTTATTTTTCACGGATTTGTTCAGCAACATCCTAGCAACAATCTAGAATGTTAACAGTCCCTAAAAATTATTAAAATTAAAAAGAATTTAATTTAAACTTCTTTTTATGACAATTTTGATCTTCTGCTAGTTGGCGGCTGTGGTTACTTTTATTAAAAAGTTTTTAAAAGTTACAAGAAAATTTTTTATTCTTCAGGGATTTGTTCAGCAACATCCTAGCTACAATTTATAAAATTATATTAAAAATACTTGAATTTTTGTAAAGAATTTTAGTATTAATAAATAAAATTGAAGTGTTTCTAAGAACTTATTAAAATTTTTGAAAATAATAAAAAATTTTCGAAAAATATTATTAAAAATTGAAAAAAAATTGAATTCTTTTATGAAATTTAATTAAAATTGTATTAAAAATTATAACGAATTAAGAAAAAAATTGAATTCTTTCCTTAAATTTAAAAAAAAACAATTATTATTATTAAAATTTTAGAAAATAATTGTATTCTTTCGTGAAATGTTATTTAAATTTTGTATAAAAGTAATTGAATTTTTGCAAAAAATTTAATTATTTTCAAGATTAATTGAATTTTTATTATTTATTTTTTATTATTATTAATAATAATAATAATAATAATAATAATAATAATAATAATAAAATAACAAAGATAAAATAATATAAAAATAAAAGAAGTATTTTATTCCGCACATGGCAAATCTAAAGAGGCACTTTCGCTAATAGTTACACTACTGAAACAATGGCCACCGCTGATAAGAACAGCTGATTGTCATATTTCACTATTTCAAGAGCCATATACAATTTTAAAGATAACTATGTTACTGAAAAATAAAAAATATTAATTAAATTATAGTAATAATAATAAACGAGATTTTTATGTTAATTTTCTATTTTATTCGACATTTATTTGCGAATCTACGAAAACCCTCTATTTTCTTCCCAATTTCAATGATTTTTCCGTGACCTAATTTTCGGAGGCTATTTCTTGACCTCCAGGTAAAAATGAGAATAGAATAGAGAATAAGAAAAGGAAAAATCAAAATCCATGAGAATGAAATCTAAATAAAATTGAGAAAAGAGAAGAAGAATTTATAGCATAGGAGATAGTATGGGACCGATTTTCCAGTTTTTTAGGAAACATATATTTGTGTGTGTGTGTGTGTGTGTGTGTGTGTATAGAGAGCATCCCTGTGGATGCATCTCTCAGGGAGCGTGGGAGACATGGACAGGTGAGAGGCTTTGAATTTAAACTTCATCTCCTCCCTTGGATGGTGCCAGTTTTGTGTAGCACCTTGCCCATATAGACATTTTTATGTATATTCCCTCTTTTTAGGTTGTATTTTTATATTCCGCGTGTATATACATATACATTTAAAAAGCTATAGATGGCGGTTTTATAAACACCTTGTGGGAAAGGAAAGGGGATTATTTTTGCCGATACCTGCATTGCGGTGCCTCATATATTTATATATATATAATATAATAAATATCCTTGGACTGAAAAAGGTCCTTTTTCACTCACAATGGATCATATCCTGCCAATATATATTTATATATGAATCGTCAACTGGAGCATCCTGCTTTTTAAGGAAGGAAGTAGTGAAAGGGTTAAGATTTCGCTTTTTTTTCATCAATCGCCGCCGTATATCGTATTTCATCTTCTTGTAATTATTTTCTATTATTTTCGAAATTTCTATTGTTCGATTTTTTTTTACTTTTTCTTTTAAATTTTTACTGTATTTTTAATATTTTACACTGCCTTTTTAATGCTTTGCATTTTTTATGTTTCTAGACTATTTTTAATGTTTTCACTGTATTTTTTTTTTATTTTCACTTTCAAGAATAGTATTTATATTTTTATTAAACAAAATATAATGATAATTAAAAAAAAATAATATTAAAAATAATAAAAACAAGAAACTATTTTAGGATTTTTTTTCTAGAAAATTTTGGATATAATTTAAAAAGGGGCCCTTTTGTTAATAGTTACATGACTGGAAAAAATGGCCGCCGTCGATGAAATCAGCTGATCTCCATATTTCGCTAACCATAACTGCCAATGCCAAATATTACACATTTTTGACACATTTTTTAATTTTTAAATTTCTCGAATACGAAATTAAGAAAATTTATTAAAATCTACTTTCAAAGGGAGGAAAAAATCACTTTAAATAATTATGAAAAAAAATAATTAAAAATATACTAAAGAAAAAAAGAAAGCCAAAGCTTCAACGACACTGAAAATAAAAGAAAAAAAACGTAATAATAATAATTTTTAGAAACTTTTACTAGAAAAATATTTTTATAAATAATAAAGTTCTTTATAATAATAATAATCTACTTCAAGTATATATTTGGATCATCTCTAAAGAATGTGTTTTCGTTTTTTTTTCTTGTGTTTTTTTTCTGCTTCAACGACGATGACTGATTTTGGGGAAAGTATTTTTTGTGACTGGAATTTTTTTACGTAAAGATGAATCAGATATTTTTTTTATTTTATTTTTTTTTTTTTGAGAATCTACGTCTCTTTCTTTGGAGTTTGAAATACATTTATGACAAATGAGGTTCCTTTTAGTGAAAAATTAACGGTACTTCTTTGATTTGGTCATCGAGACTCTATATACACACACTCACAAAAAAACATCGTTTTCTTATTCAAATGAGATTTCATCTCGAAAAATTAACGAATGATTATCAATTAATTTTCATAATAAAAAAAAATGTTTTTCCTTTTTTTAGATTAAAAAGAGAAAAAAAAATTCAACTTTTTATTTTTAAATAAATTTACAATTTTCAGTGTATGGAAAAAAAATAAAATTATAATTATTATTATTAATTATATTAAAAATTATTACTTTTCAGAAAAAGTAAAATTGAAAAATAGAAAAGAACAAAAAAGGGTAAAAAAATTTAATTCGTTGACTTTGTCACGTGACGGGAACAAAATGGCGAACTACATACCGAACAGCTGATTG
Organism: Leptopilina heterotoma; assembly: GCF_015476425.1. Taxonomy (NCBI): domain Eukaryota; kingdom Metazoa; phylum Arthropoda; class Insecta; order Hymenoptera; family Figitidae; genus Leptopilina; species Leptopilina heterotoma. The sequence continues at coordinate 366,093 of NW_025111042.1, forward strand.
AAGAAACACGGAAATATTCCCCAAACGAAATTTAAATCCACATTTAAAAACCCTTTATCTCGCTCCAAAAATTGTCAACAGTTATTATCCTTCGCCTCCAAAACAAATAATTATTCGCACCACAGGATATTGATGATTTTTCCATTGTATTTGAAAAGCAATAATAGTTTCACTACATTATAAAGAGGTATAATAATTTTCGCAGAAACTCTTTTCTTTTTTCCTTCTAACTTTGACTATTCATGAATTGCTATACATTTACAAAAGGGAAAAATAGACAATTGAAATAAAAGGTATTAGTGGCTCTCGAAGCTCACTGAGCAGCATCATTGGTTAAGGTTAACCCCATCTTAATCTACTTTTCACCATAAATATATATATTCTATTCTCGGTGTTGTATTTCAAAACTGGTCCCACAGCCAATGATCTCAGGGAATTATTCTTCATTTCTCCAACAAAATAAAAATTCCGGATTATAAGCATTTAAGCCCTTCAGGTATATATCAAAGCCCCCTTTTTCTCTGTATCGAGAGAAAAAAAAATATTTGTCTCCAAAACTTATTAGCAAATTTTCCTCTAAATATATTTTTCACAAATATTTTCTTTTTTCATTATCTAAAATTACGAATCTTTCTTTACGAAAAAAAAACTTAATGCCCTTTTTTAATGAAATATAATAAAAAAAAATTTTCTATAAAATTTTATCAACATTTTTTAAATAGATTTTTATAACTTTCATACTTTTTTTTTAATATTAACAATAATAATTAAACAGTAATAATAAAAATACAAACACAGAAAAATATTATTATTAATTTTATGATTTCTGTTTGGAAAGTTAATCGAAACAAACAATAATTAAATTTTGTTAATAGTGTTCATATTAAATTATTTTATAATATTTGAACAATAAAATAAAATTTTTTAAGTAAAATATAGAAGGGGGAATTTTGTTACTAGTCACACACCTGGAAAAATGGCTGCCGACGATAAAAACAGCTGATTGTCATATTTCGCTAATTTTATGTGCTAAAGAAAAATTTTAAATATTTAACACTACTGGAAAAAGAAGTAAATAATAAAAATAATAATAAATAACAAAAAATTAAAATAATAAAAAAAAATAATTAAATAAATAAATAGATATTTAATGATAAACACTAACAAAAATAAATAGACTTAAAAAAACACTAAAAATACTAAAACAAAAAATAAATAAAAAACTAAAAAAAAACACTAAAAATGAATAAACTAACAAAATTCTAAAGAAGCAATAAATAAAAAGAAAAATAACAATAAAAATAATTAAACAATATTCTCAAAAAATTGAATGTTTCAGCTATTGAAAATCGAAACTAGTTCAAAGCGAGGGTGCATCATTGGTATTCATTGAAGAAAAAAAAAAGGAAAAAAGGTCCATTATTCCTGGTGACCCTTTCACCCAGTTTCTCACACTTGAAAAATTTCTGGGCTACCAGGGAATTTTCTATATACGCGAAAGGATGAGAAAAAAAATTTAAATCTCGGTCAATGAGAAAAAGAGTGAAAAAAATCACACGCGGTGGTTGAGGAAACAAATTTTGTTGGGGGAGGATTTACATTTGTATACGTATATCTTTTTTTTTCCCATGATACCTTTTAGCATAGTCATTCGATACTTGAAAATACACAATATTGTATCCTCTCTGTGGGAAACAATCTTTGAGTGTCGCACTCTTAATTTTTCTATTTTATAGTCAATTTTTTTAGTTTTTTTTTTATTTATTTCGAAGAATTTTTTTTTGTTTAAAAAATTTAATTTACATTTTTTTAGTATTTTTGATTTTATTTTTGTATTTATTTTATAATCAGTTAATACGATTTTGAATTTCTTTTTATTTTGTAAAATTTTTATTTTTACTTCATTTATTTATTATTATTTCTTTTTTTTAAATTTGTTTAGTAGTTTCTACTTATTTCTCACTATTAATATTAATATTATCATAAATTAAATTTAAAATAAATGAAATAAATAAAAATAATTTTGTAAAAATGAAAATAAAAAAATAGAAATAATAATAATAATAAAATAACAATAATATAGTAATAATAATAATAGTATCAATAATCATAGAAATAAAAAACTATTGAATTTTGAAAACATTTTAAATTATATGTCCAAGGAGTACCTTGTTAATAGTTACTGACTGGAAAAAAATGTCCGCCCTCAATTCAAACAGCTGATCGTCGTATTTCACCATTTTAAGTGGCAAATTTAGAACATCGTAAATTTAATTCACAAACATAAATCATCTTTATATATATATCTAACTCTCTCCAAGTTTAAATTTAAATAAAAACAAACAAAAAAAGTCTATAAAGAAATTTATAAACAGCTTCCAATAAAAATAAAATTTCCCTTCCTTTTTTAAATACCCTTTTTAAAAATCTTTTTTCCCAAACAAAAAATCAAACCCAATTAACTTTGAACTATAGAATTCTAAAATATATTTTCTCTCGTCGACAGTATTAAAATATCTTTGAAAAATCTTGTTACACATTTTTCTATAGTAAATACTAAATGACACAATTTGCATTTGCATAATTCTAAAGCGACGAGAAAGTTGACCTATCTTGTTGGTTGAATCATAAAAAGCATTGTCTCAGAGGCAGTAAATCAGAGATTCAACAGCCCCTTTCGCACAAAGCGGAAGTCCCGAGAAAAAGGAGGCAAATATAACTCTATTTCGAAGAGACACGACCTCTTTATATATATATATATATATATATATATATATAGGCAAAACGGGCGCAAGCACATTATAATAATGTAATATAATAAACTAAATGACTAAGAGGGTTGGTGGAAGTCGGGGAAATTTTTTCTTTTTTTGTTTGTCCTCTGTCTATATTTGCCTGCAAATATTTCGAATGTCAACTTTTAAAAGTGTTTTCAGAAAGTTGTTCAAAAATACTATTTGAAATAGGACCTGCTCTCTTTATACAGGAAATTACGATTTAAATCTCATATTTCTTTTCCTTCTTTTTTCTCAAACAGTCGACTAACTTTAAACTAATTCGTTTGTTTAGAAAAAATATCGTTCGTTTCCAGTCCGAATTGAATTCAAAAATAAATTTACTTTTATTCGCTAAAATGTAATTTACATTTAATTTTATTCGATAAAATGTAATTTACATTTAATTTTATTCGCCAAAATGTAATTTACATTTAATTTTATTCACTAAAATTAAATTTATAATTAATTTTATTCACTAAAATTTAATTTACATTCAATTATATTCCCAGAATTTAATCTGCAATTAATTTTATTCAATAAAAATTAATTTATATTTAATTTTACTCACTAAAATTTAATTTATATTTAATTTTACTCACTAAAATTTAATTTATATTTAATTTTATTTAATAAAATTTAATTTTTATTTTTAATTGTATTCACTAAAACTTAATTTACATTCAATTCCATTCCAAGAATTTAATCTACAATTAATTTTATTAAATAAAATTTAATTTACGTTTAATTTTATTAGTTAAAATTTAATTTACGATCAATTTTATTAGTTAAAATTTAATTTATAATAATAAAACAATTTCATTTAGCAATAGATCTAATGCGTCCAAAGGGGCACCTCCGCAAATAGTTACGCTACTGAAAAAAATGTCCGCCGCCGATAAGAACAGCTGATCGTCGTATTTAACTATTTCAAGGGCGAAAGACAATTTTAAACATTATCTACGTTAATTGAAATAGAAATAAAATTAAAAACAAAAATAGAAACAAAAATGAAAATAAAATCCAAATGTAAAAATAAAATTGTATGGAAATAAAATTCAAAACCAGAAATAAAATTGTATAAAAATTGTAAACAAAAATGGATATAAAAACAAAAGTAGAAATTAAATTGAAAATAAAAGTTAGAAATAAAATTTGAAAAAAAGAATAAAATTAAAAAAAAAAATGGAAATGAGAACTTGAAAAATAACGAGAGAAAATATCCAGGAGAAACTCAAGAGAGAACAAAACGAGAAGAGTAAATAAAAAAGAGACGTAAACCAGAGAAAATTAATGAGATTGAAGGTCCTTGATATGAAGGTTTAGGTCGTAGGTGTTGACGAGGATCAGGAGGCGTATATATATAAATGAAAAAGAATAATACGAGGGGTGGGGGGTTATAAGGGAAAGAAAAAGCGAGCATCGGTCGGTCGGTCGGTCGGTTTGTCGGTCGAAGCCGGGTGTCCTTGGACGCTCACGGACCGCAGTCAATGACCTAACATTCTTACGCTATACATCTACGCCCCTGGTTCATTTCCTTCGACTCGCCTCGGTTCGCTTCGTTTCGCTTTGCCGGAGATACTTCAACCTGCCTAATGCCTCTTCTTCTTCTTCTTCATCGTCTTCTTTTCTTCCATCACATTCACACAAACAGTCACACACATATATAATACATTTATATAAATGTATATATTTATAATCTTTATTAATTTCGTCGGATTAGGAATCACTGTAATTCATGGTCATTGGCCTGCCTTGCATTCAACTCCCACTTTTTTTTCTACTCCTTTTTTTCCAAATCAACTCATCTCTCATAATTACCTCCTGATGAAACACAATTATATTGCCCAATCACGAAATTTATTTCTATTTCCTTTATCACAAATTTGATACGATCCTCAATTGTTTAGAATTTTTATTGTATTTTTTCCAAGAGGGGGATTAATTATTATTTTAATTCGGATTAATTATTTTTTTCCAATTTTTATTTAAATATATTATTTTATAATTGAATTCATTTCCTGTACCGTTCAAACTTTGTCAAATTTTCTTTTTTTTCTTTACTTTTTTAAGTATTTTTTTCATAATTATTTAAAGTGATTTTTTACTCTCTTTGAAAGTAGGTTTAAATAAATTTTATTAATTTCATATTCGAGTAATTCAAAAATTACGAAATGTAATCAAAAACGTTTAATATTTGTTATTTGGCGAAATATGAAGATCAGCTGATCTTATCGTCGGCGGCCATTTTTTCCAGGTACGTGACTATTAACAAAAGTGCCCCTTTGAAAATATTATCTCCAAAATTATTATTATTATCATTATTATTAGTATTATTGCTATTATTATTAATATTATTATTATTTTCTCACGTATTCAATCTTTTTTATTACAAAAAAATAATTAAAAAAAAAATTTTAATAAAAAATAATATTTTTCCGTTTAATTAACAAAAAAAAAGATTTTTCTTCGATTTTCATTATTTTTTTTTATTTTTTGTTATCAAGGAACCTATTTTCATTTCGAGTGCCGGTGAAAAATATATATATTTAAAAGAATGAAATTCTCAAACACGCTCTTGGGTAATAAATCCCGATTTAAATCTTTTCTCGAATCCTTGAGGATGCGTTCTCGTTTAATGAGGTTACAGTCAAACGATAAACTCGATCTTGCATATAGGTACTCTTTTACCTGCATCTCAAAGAAATACACACACGTGTGTTTCGTTGTTGTGATTCGAGAATGTGTGTTCACACACAGTGCGTGTTCTTGGTGAGCGGTCAAGGCCACTCTGCATCGCGGGAATGTCAGAGCGCCGCCGACTGAAAGTTTTTCATCCCAGGAATTATTTCACATTTCATTTTCTGAAAAAAAAGGAAAAAAAAAATTTCCCACGTATTCAAAAAATATTTTTTTTCACCTATTAACCACAAAAAAGGGAATTTAACAATTTTTTAGGAAGGGAAATTATCTTATCGAAAATTTTTGTTTCTACAGCGGTGGACGAATTTTGAAAAATAAATATTTTTCAAAATTCAACCAACGCTGTAGAAAAAAAAAAAAATTGCTTTTAGAAGAAAAAATCAAAATTCAAGGAAACGGTTGCAAACAGAAATAAAAATGGGTGCAATAATTTTTATTTTGGAATCTTCGGTTAAAACCGGAGTAAATTGAGTTTGTTGTCGAATTTTATTCTCCAAACATAAAGAAAACGTTTCCTTCTCGGAAATTTCGTTCTCAAAGATATGACTTCTTCTCTTCAATCCGCGCTCTATTTTCCTTGTCATAAACTTTACCTACATTTTGTGTATCATTTTCACTTTTGTGAAAACATCAAATTTTTACCTCACTTTTGACCCAACAAAGATTTATTTTCTCTCCTTTAACTTGTTTTATTTTTGGGGGGGAAAAATTTGAAGCGCTCCTTTACTGGGTCTCCTTTAAAAGTGTATTTATATTCTCAAATTATTATATGAAAGCAAAAACCCCTCCGGTATGCCCCTTTTTTTATTGCTCGACTTGCATAAAATTTTTGAATGCACACCAATATTTTACGACTCGAGTTACAGTTAGAAAACTTTTTCCAAACAATAATTGAAATTTAATGTCTCTCCAATATGGAAAGAGAAAAAAATAACTTTTTTTGGATAAATTTTTTTTTTAAATTAAGAAAAATTTAAAAGAAGTAAAAAATTAAAAAGAAAAGACAATAAAAATAAATAATAATAAAAAATTCAAAAAATAAAATTAATCCCTTAACTGCCCTAGTAGAAATTTGTCGTGGCATGACTAGATTTATTCAAGTTACTGTACAGTTTTAGTCATGGAAGTTTAATCTAGCTTAACTGGCGAATTACTAGACAGCTACTGCATAACACTGTTAAAGAAAATATAAAGTTGAACTTGATTATTACTGCATAGAAGCCCTGTACAGTTATTTTCATGGCACTGTCGAGGCGTTCCGAGAAATGATGTTCCAAAGTTTGTCGTGGCGTTAGCGCTACCGCCAGTTTCAGTAACTAAACAGTTGTGTATTGACATTTTCGAAATATTTTCTATAAAATAAATCTTTTGGTTTTACAGTTTATAGTTTTTATAATTTTAATTTTGTTCTTTTATTTTACTGTTGACAACTAAATAACAAATTTTTTAAATTATTTAATATTAAAATTTTGATTTAATAATAAAAATTTCTTTTCAATCAAAATTTATTTTTAATGACAATTCCTTTAGAAAAAAAAAATTTTTTTAAAATTCGCTTCAATTAATTGAGTTAATTAAAATAACTAATTTTTTAAATTCAGAAGACAATTTCTTTTCAAGATTATATACTCTTATTATATGTATAAATATTAATTTAACAAACCTGTTACATACAAAAAGTTAGAATTGGTCCAATAAAGTGAGGTTATGTTTTACATTGATGAATTGACGTTGACATATGTATAGCTCTCCGATCTGAATAACAGAACTGTCTATAATTAATGACAGTAGACAGTAACAATTTATTACTAATTCCTTACGGAAAAAATAGACATAATTCTAGTTACACCCGCGAATTATTTCTTTCAGTGTATACTCTGATGTATTTATGGAAAATGTCTACACAACACTGTTCAGTTGCTGGACTGACGGTAGCGCTAACGCCACGACAAACTTTGAAACATAATTTCACGGAACGCCTAGACAGTACCATGAGAATAACTGGACAGACAGAACTTCTATACAGTAATAATCAATAAGTTCAACTTTAGAGTGTTATGCAGTAGCTGTCCAGTAATTCGCCAGTTGAGCTAGAAAAGATGAAAAAGGGAACTGCTTTACCTGCCGGTAGAGTATGGTTCTTATTTTTCCGGAATCGTCCATCGACTAGAACGGCCGTGATGCGTAAAGCGTGCGTTTAGGTATTTCGTCCCAGTGTGACCCGAGTTCGCTCCCCGAAACCGCTAGATATTTTTCGTTTGAACTGAATTAATTCTTCATATTAGGGTTTACTTATAAGTTTGTAGTGTGATAAAATAATAATATTTATTTCAGTGTTGTGCTTAATTAAAGGAAAAAGTGAATGTTGTTTAATGTAAAAAAATGACATGTGTTCAAGAATCAGTAATTTTTATATTTTTTTTTAATTATGTAGTTATTTAAAAATAATTTTACAGATAATTTATTATAAATCATTTATTATACGGAACAATAGATACACCAACAGTAAAAATATAGTTTCGTAAAATTTTAATTTATTTAATTTGTTGACAAAAAAATTTAACGTTATATTTTCAAATTTGTACGTGTTTAATACGTAACGTCAATATAAAGAAAGTTTTGACATTTCCAAGTGAATTATTTTGTATAGTTTTTCTACAGGACTGATGATCAGAAACTGTAAAATTTGACTGGACAATAACTTGAAGAAATTAGCGTGACATCACTTTATAGTTTTTAGCCAGTTTAACTGTAAAGTGCCTCGAAATTTTCCAGTGGAACTGTCCAGTGCCCTTAAAGATACTATGACAAATTTCTACTAGGGTGTCATGGTAAAGATTTTGGCCGTCAAATCTTTGCCATGGTAGTTAAGGGGTTAACAAATTTAAATTTAAAAAAAAAATTAAAAAAGCAGAAACCAATCACCAAAGAAGTTAAAAAGAAAATTTAACAAAAACGAGCATAAGTTACAAAAAAGGGAAAAATTTTTGGGCTTTAAAAAATATAAAATAGAAAGACTTACGGATATTTGTGACTTGTTCGATGGGACAAGACGACAGCAGGGGTTTGACTCTGAAAAAAAAGAATAGAATAAGGACTATTATTATAAATTTAATTTCAAAAATTCTAAATTATTCTTTAGTAGTTAGAATACAGAAATACGATTACTAATCCAATTAGTAAATTTCAATAAATTTTTTTCATTTCCAGCAACAATTGATGCATAAAAATTGTCATTGGCACTTAAAATTAGCAAAATATAAAGATCAGCTGTTCTTATCGTTGGCGGCCATTTTCTCCAGTCACGTAACTATTAACAGATCGTCGACAGTATTCGTATTCTACTAATCAAGAGTTTTGTTTTGTTTCAGCAGCATTCTTCAAGGACCAAGAAAATCATCGAACCATAGGAATCATCATTGACAGGAGGAAGAAGAAAAAAAGGTTTTTAATAAAGATAAATCGTAATTTTTATTTGGTATAAAACAAAACCAATAAGGGACCAGGAGATTCATCATCGACATGAAGAAGAAAAAAAGGGTTGTTTTTAATAAAGATAAATCGTAATTTCTATTTGGTAAAACGACACCAATCAGAGATCAAGAAAATCATCGAACCATATAGGAATCATCATTGACAAGAGGAAGAAAAAAAAATTGTTTTTAATAAAGATAAATCTTAATTTTTGAATTTAAACCAAGGGACCAGAAGTATATCAGCATCATTAGCAGTAGTAGTAGTAGTAGTATCAATAAAAATAATAATAAATATTATTATAGAACAGTATAGCTTAGTTGTGGTAAAAAAAACAGTACTAAAGTAAAAACAGTAGTGATAATAAAAAAAGAATACTACTGCGAAAGTAACAGTACCAGTTGCATCATTAGCAGTTAATGCATTAATAACAACAATAATAAAAATTATTATTAAAGCAGTTCAATAAATAATTTTTTTTCCTTTTTTTGAAACAAAAAGTTATTAAGATGAATCACACACATCAGAATCTTCAAATGATTATAAGATATTAGGTCCATTATATTATAAAGATTACTTAGTCCATATAAAAGTGATTTACATTTTCACACGTGGGAATAGCTTTACATAGAATTATGTAGATCAACTGGATTTTCAAAACAGTCGCGCATATCAGCAACTATAATTTATCTCACGATGCCATCAATAAAAAAAAGACAGTAGTACAGGTATATATATATATATAGTAGAGCAGAAGATGATTTGGACATTTGACTTATTGCGTCATTTTTATATTTTATTATGTGTTGCATCTGCTTATTTTTGTTTCTCGTTAGTTGTTGAATCTGTTGTTTTTTTCACTGTTAGTTGTTAAATCTATTGTTTTTTTTCGTATAATCTTTTTTTGTTTGGATTCATTTTTAGATCGGACTTATTTTTTTTCATTTTTAGATTCATACAACAGTAGTATGAATCTAAAAATTTGTTTTTTAAAACATTTCCAAGGATATACAATTGAGACGAAAAACGAATCAAAAGTGTTGCGAAGCAACATTTTTTAATTTGTTTTTCGTCTCAATTTGATATCCTTAAAAAAATTGTGATTGGAATCATATTTTTAACATTATTACATTCATTTTCAGATTTTTGTAATATGTATACCTAAATATAATAAATATATAGAAAATTTAGTGAATGTAGTGAATACTATAAAAAATATATAGTATACATAATAGTAAATAAAAAAAATATTAAATACAGTAAACGTAGTGAATCGAAAAAATAGTAAATATACAGTAAATGGTAATGAATCGAAAAAATAGTAAATATATACAGTAAATGTAATGAATATCGAAAAAATAGTAAATAAAAAAAAACCAAAAAATACAGTATATACAAATATATAGTACACGTGCGCGATTCTTATAAAATACATTAAATACTGGAATGCAAAAGTAGGGTGTGGCGAATACACCCCAATACAAAATACAAAACGTTTTTAACTGACTCACATATGCAATATTCTTTCTCCAATCTCTCTGGAAGACTATGGCTTCCAATATAACATATATATATATACATATATACCCACAGCTTCGCTTGATCGGTTTTGACTTTAACCATACAACCGCGCGCACTGGTCCATGCATATATAAATAGTTCTCTCTGAACTTTGTTTCTCAGTGTACATATATATATATATATTGGTATTATATAGTTTCTTTTGACAGAGAATAATATAAATTTGCTGGCCACGCTCAACAAGATAAGTTCTTCATGGTTCAACAATACGACGCTTTATGCAACTCTCAAAAGAAATCGTTTTTCTTCAATGATCATGTATGCTAATGTCCTAATACCTTGATCTTCAATATCAATAATATTATAAATTTCGCCCTCGCATTTGCGTCCTTCTTCCCGTTTATAATTTCAAAAATGATATGGTGAACAAATTTTCTGTTTAGTATTATTGTTTGGAATTATTATTATAATTTCTAAAGCTATACTTACTACTCCTACTTTTTAAACTATTTAGTATTACTATTCCTACTATTTCTACTAATTACTATTCTACTATTAATACTACTACTATTACTATATACTATTGATACTACTACTATTACTATATATATACTACTACTAATACCTACTATTTTCATACATTTCTATTATTACTCTCACTACTATTTTTACTATTTAATATTACTATTCCTACTTTTTTTACTACTTACTAATATTATTCTACTATTTTTACGAATAACTATTATAATTTTTATTAATTACTATTACAATTTTTACTATTTACTATTAATATTTTCAGAAATGACTATTATTGTTTTTACTCTTTACTATTTTTACTAATTTTTATCACTATTATTACTATTTCTACTACTAATTAATTATTATTTATTAAAGTGATTCTTTTTTTTTGTAAAATGAAGAAAGAAGAAGGAGTGAAGAAAAAGGAAGAAAGAGGGAAAAAAAAGAAGAAGAAAGAAGAATAAGTGAAGAAAGAAAAATTAGTGAAGAAAGAAGAATAAGTGAAGAAAGAAGAGTAAGTGAAGAAAGAAGAATTAGTGAAGAAAGAAGAATAATCGAAGAAAGAAGAATAAGTGAAGAAAGAAGAATTGGTGAAGAAAAAAGAATAAGTGAAGAAAGAAGAATTAGTGAAGAAAGAATAAGTCAAGAAAAAGGAAAGAGAGAGAAAGGAAGTAAGAGAAAAAAAAAGGTGAGAAGAAGAAGGAAAAAAGGAGAAGAAAAAAGAAAGAGAAGAAGGAAGAAAGTGAAAAAAAGAAGAAAGAGAGCAGAAAAAAGAAACAGAGAAGAAAGAAAGAAACAGTGAAGAAAGAACAAAATTATCCAAACAGATTTCTTCTCTTTTTTAATAAACAAAAAAATAAAGATCAAAAGAAAATAAATAAATAAAAGAAGAAAGGGGGAGAAGGGTTAGGAATTGCCTCGGGAAAAGAGGGAGTGGGGGAAAGGGGAGAACACTTGTTTACTTGGACGAACGTGGCCCCGTTTTCGGTCATATACCTTCACTAATTCGCTTCACTTCCTACTCCTTCTCCTTAAAGTCTTCAATTCTCTCTCTCTCCTTCTCATCTTTTATTATTTCCCTCTCCTTTCTTTCTCCTTTCATTTGGTATATACCTTCATTCTGGTCCCGCGGTTCACGACTCTGCGTATATATATATATATATATATATATATATATATATATATATATATATATTTGCGTGTCGGTATGCACATACACCTCACCTATTCCATTTTAGTATTTTAGAAGGCGCTGGCGCGCAAGTTTTGCGATCGAGTCACTACCCCCTCCACCACTACTTTACTCATAAGCTAACGACTCATCCTTTGAAAATGTCATTTTTAAAAACTCCTTTATAAATATTCAAAATAAGGAATGTCGAACCGGAAATTTTTTTTTTTAAATAAAATAATAAAGAAGAACAGCTTTACCCCCCCCCCTTTCCCTCAAAAATGCTACGTGGTTTATGAATGGCTCTTAACAATAAAAATAATAATAATAATAATGATATTTTAAATAGTAATAAAAAAGAATATAATAATAGTGGTAGTAGTAATTCTAGTAGTAATAATACTAGTAGTACTAGTACCAATAGTAATAGTTATTAGTAGCATGTTTTTTTTTTAAATTATTAAATATTAATTCCGTTGAATACAGAGCTTCAGATATTAGAATTGTTGCGCGCGTCGAGGAAGAAAAGTGGGGGTAGTTATCGGTGATTGGACGTCGGGCGTCTCCCACCACTACCAGCAAGATGCGCGCGCACTCGAGACGCTCGCTCACTACTCCCCCCACTTTTATATTTGAGAAATAACAAATTAAATTATTATTACTATTATCCTTACTATTATTTTTACTATTGTTTTTACTATTATTTTTAATATTATTTTTTTTTTTGCGTTCTGCAAGGGTAGTTGACATAAACAACCCTTGAAGAATGTAAAAAAGATAGTATTTGTAGTACTAGTAGTATTGTAGATAAATAATAACAGTTAAGTAATAATATCATATATATGAGAAATAAAAAAAGTACTTCCTGAAATAAAATTTTTGCGAGTAACAATGCAAAATAAATCTAAGAATAACTTTCGACAAATGTATAATAATAAGAAAAATAAAACGAAATGCGTAAACATATAAAACCGGCGCGACCAGAAAAATACGAAAATGTCCTAAATTGGCTACCGGTCAAACAGGACGTTATCAATGGAATAAATACATATATATACATATGTATATAAATATAAATTTTATTATACATATATATATATATATATATATATATATTCATATACACATAATTATATATTTATATATATATATATATATATATATAAAATTTATATTCATATACACATAATTATATATTTATATACAACAAAAAATCGTTTTGACGATATGGAGATTTGATAAAAGCGTGAAAAGATATGCCCAATTAAGTATTGTGAGCGCTATAATAATAGTGTAAATGAAACAGATATTATGTACATATATGAAAAGTGGATATACATATATATAAATTTAAGCTGAGAGTGAATTTATTGTGAAAAGCGACGTAATTCAGAGAGTCGGAAAATAAATCAAGTTCCTGGCGAATTCAACGCGTTGAATGCGCGTTATCCTATATCTTAGCGTGCGGCAAAATAAGTATATATATATATATATATATATATAAATAAATGCGTTTGCGGAATGCGAAATAATGGTCTGGTTTACAATTCCCACGAGGCGCGATCAACTTTGCAGGACTCTTGAATAACAAGATGAAGAAAAAATAATAAAAAGCCAACAACAGCGCGAGTCAAATCGAATCAACTTCAATCATTGCGTATTGCTCCCGCAGAGGACAATAAAAAAAAATATTTTACAAGTTTTTTTTTCACACGTTAAACAATAAAAAAAAAGTCGTACAATAAATAAAGTTATAAAATTTCTTGTTCTTATTTCTTCTTCTTGCTTGAAATTTTACTATTTATATTTACTATATATTTATTTATTTATTTATTTATTTATTTATTTATTATTATTATTTTATATTTCTGATAAAATTAGATGACTAAAATTTATCTTTAGCACCTAAAATAGGGAAATATGAAGATCAGCTGTTCTTATCGTCGGCGGTCATTTTTTTCAGTCATGTGACTATTAACAAAATACCCCCTTTGACAAAATTACTCTAAAAATATTCAAAAATGGTTATAATAATTACATAAAATTATAATACTTTCAAATTTTAAAAAAATAATATTAAATTAACAATTAAACATTATTTTTACTGTTACTATTATTATTCTTATTCTTATAATTCTTATTATTATTATATTATTATTATCTTATTATTAATATTTTTTTAATTGTTATATTATTCTAATTATTATTTTAATTATTATTCCCATATTATTTTTGTTTTTAATTTTTAACTAAAACTTATACAATAAATTTATTTTTAATATATTTTTTTAAACTATATAATTAAATAGTTGAATTAATTTAATTATTAAAAATTTTTTTAAACTACAATATTTTTTTTCCTTTTCATTTTTTTTTTGCAAGACATGTATCGATTAAGATAATTTTTATGCAAGTCCACGCACTTCCGATTGTCACAAACGGAAGTCGCCTTCCATTCGTTTGCAATACGATTAATTTTTAATTGTCTGGAAAATATATTTCTATATAAATGTGTATATTATACCTTATGAAAATGACTGTTTTTCAATTAAATTTTACAAATAAAAATGTATCAACTATAAAATTATAACAAAAATAACATTAATTAATAAATTAAAAATTATAAATGAAATTGCAATAAGTTGCATGAATTTTAAAATTTCTAATAATAAAAATAATAATTATTATTTAATTTAGAAGATATTTTTGGCATAAAATAATAATGATTGATTGATATAGGTTCTGATGGGTAATGGTATAATTATTATTATTATGATTATTATTTTTATTATTAGCATAAATTACGTAACAAATTTTATTATTTAATAATTAGTACCTACTATATTTAAATATTTACATATTTTATAACGGAAATATCAATCTGACAATCGAACGCGATAAATATACGTATAAATATAGTGTCCCACAGCTATTAACTAATAATAAAAAAATAATAAAACCAAATTGTGTGTAAATGATGAAAAAAGAAATATATGGTACTGATTGGATTTTTTTTTAATTTGCTTCCTGTAATAAAATGTGGATTATCCTTGACCGATGAAAATGTCCGCTATGTCCTACACACATATACACTCGCACCCACCTTTTCATACATAAATACACATCAAATGATGATGCGGTCTCTAATGCGGAAAAGACGATGATGACGTTAAATATCTGATTAATATGAAGTGATGGATCTTGAATGTATGTTTAATATCTCAAGTTTCCGTAAAAGTTAATGTTTTTTTTTTTATTCTTTTTCTTACTTAATAAAATTTTATTTTGTCGCTTTAGAGTTTAATATAAATTCTGCGGTAAATTTTATCACACTGCAATTATTTTTACCATAATTGGCAATATAGAAATACTGTATGCTTTTAAGTAACTTCTACTAATTTACTGCACTGTTAATTTAAAAGCATCAAATTGCAACGGATTGATAATAAAAATGTGAATCAAATGAAAAATTGCTCCTAATTTTTGGCATCAATATCATGCATTTTAGTATCAATTTGATACTTTCAAGAAAAGTGTGTGTATAGAACTGTTTTGTTTTTAAGGTGCGACTTATATGGGAGTAAAAAGGAGAAGTTCAGTTTCTTATTCTGTCTCGCCTGTACGTTGCCATAATAACCTTGCGCATGCGCGTAATGCGAGCGTCACTTTAGGCGCCGAATTGATACGTTTAGGCGGGAAATTTGAAACGAAGTATTAATTTTTTGACTATAAATTGTCAGTAAACAGACTGAAATCTAAAAAAAGTACCCAAAGAGTAGCATTATGCAAAAAAATATAATAAATATAAGTTTTAGTATATAAGAATGAGTGCGAAGTCTGCGAACAAATGGTTTTTGACCAGAGGGTTACTACTAATAATAAATAATTATTTCAATTCAATAAAAAATTTACCTACCACATTTTATTTACAAGCATGTATAAAATTTTTAATAGTCGTAGCAAATCAATGATAATGGATAAATAAACGACACTCACCCATATACATACTACTTACAATTAGAAAATTAAACATGATATATTTGACGCTAATACCACTGCAATAAATATTCTGCAAATCAAAAATATAAAATAATGAATCATAAATTATAATTCAGTGTAGAATATGAATATAAATGATTAATATTGTAATCGGGTAAAAATCGCATTTTTACATGTCCTCGTCATATCGTTCTATGTCTGATGTCTCATTTCATATACATATATATGTATATATATGAAACCTCCATACCTATGTATACACTTATGAAATAAGACAGACATTTCAAGGTTATTTGGAATTCATGGAGAATAAATTTGAGACGATTGTCATTATGAAACTATTCTGACGTCTAGGCGAGCGTCTCTAAACATGCGGTGTATGTAAAGAGAGAGAGAGAGAGAGAGAGAAAAGATCGCGGAGTTAATATTGCGGGATACCAAGATGGCGGTTTTGTATGTGCCTCGTGGCGTGGAATCCGATATTACTTCACCGTAGCCGTGGCAGTGACAGTGAGACTTCCTTCTCTCTCTCTCTCTGTCTATCTCTATCTCCCCCCCTTCCTCCTTTCTTCTCTTGGTACTCTCGGTTCTTCATGACTTTCCTCCCCCTTTACTCTCTATTGACCCTCCTCGAGAGACTTTTTAAGGTTAGCCTAGCTTCTTTCCCTCTCTATTAGTACATTTCCGCCTTCCCCCTCCCCCTCTTTGTGTCGCTATTTTTCTCTATCTCTCTCTCTTTTTCTTTCTCTCTATTTCTCTCTCCTTCTTTCTCTTTAGTTTTCTCTATCTCTCTCTTCTTTCTCTCTAGTTTTCTTTATCTCTCTTTCTCTTTATTTTTCTCTATCTATCTCTCTTTCTTTTTCTCTAGTTTTCTCTCTCTCTCTCTCTCTTTAGTTTTCTCCTCCATCTTTCTTTTTCTTTCTCTCTAGTTTTCTTATCCCTCTCTCTCTCTCTTTCTTTCACTATTTTTTTCTCTCTCTACCCTTCATTTTCTCTATTTGTGCCACTCTCTTTTTTTTCCTCTCTTATATAGTTTCTTTTACTCTATTTTCCTCTTTCTCTCTCTTTCAATGCAAGAGACTTTGGGAAAAATAGAGAGAAAAAGACAGTTTTTTCTCTTTATTTTTTACAAAGTCTCTTGCTTTGAGAAAGAGAATAGAAAAGAATACAGAAAAAGAAGCGTAGAGAGAGAAAGAAAGAGAGAGGGAGAAAAAAAGCGAAAGAAAAAGAGAGAGAGAGAGAGGGGAAAGGAACCATATAGTGGAAAAAGAGGAAGATGGAGGGGGTTCTCATCTAACACACTGCCTTATTATTATTATTAATATTATATTCTGCAACTAACGACAGTAACGTTATTAATTATAAATATATAGCGTTTCCAAGTAAATTTTATTCCTTTTCCCTGCTCGCGTCGTTCCATCACGCTGATGAATAGAGGAAACACACGCTCTTCGCTCGCACGCAGTTATTATGTAATAATAGCGCGATAATCATCGTAATGACAGTGGTAAATGAGAAGAAAAAGAGCAGCGGGAGAAATTCTGTCCATCGCGTCGGAAAACGTGTATTTTTAAACGTCGTTCTCTATTTTCTGTGGTAATATAAGCAAAATTATATTGCATAGGAGCTATTATGCGGTCGGTTTTAATGCGCGCGCATAGCATTGATGTGCACGCATGAAAATGTATGCGCACGCATTGAAATTTATGCGCGCGCATCGTCCAAATGCGCACGCACTGAAATTTATGCGCGCGCATTGTCTTGACGTCAATTTTATGCTCGTGTTGATAAAAAAAAAAGAATAGCACGCTTCTTAAACAGTGCAAACTGTATATATTTAAATACCTCATTACATTCAAAATAAAAGTTATACTTATTACACAGTAAAAAGTAAATCCTAATTTAAGGTCGGTCTTAAATTCAGCACTGTCTGCTATAATGTTAAAGGATACAAAATACGTGGGTAAATTTAGCATTGACTGACTTAAAAATGTTGCATCTTAATTTAAGGGCACTTTCCTGCCTTAAAATACGACTTTCTTTTTACTGTGTGTATTCAATTAAACATATTTTTTATTTCATCACCGAAAAAAACAATGCTCTGAATTTAAGAATATAATCTTACTTCCTATTTAAGTATATGGGCAATTCCACGGGAAATTTTTCTACGACATTTTAGAATCGGTTAAACATATTTTTTTATCGTTCTTGATAGAAAAATATTAAATACGTATTTTTTTATTGTTCCATATTTGCCAAAATTTTCGAGTTATGAATTTTCGAAATTTTGGATTTTTAAAAGTAGTCCCATTTTCAATAGCTTATAACTTTGAAAGTATTGAGTTTGGAAAAAAGTTGTCAAAGGAAGAAAGTTTTGGTTTTTCTTCAACTTTTAAAAGATTTTAAAAAAAAATTTTTTTTTTTATAAACAAATTAATTTTTTTAAAATTTGGGCGCGATTTTTTTTTATTTTTTTTTTATTTATTTATACCTACTAATATACAGAAAAATTTCCAAAAAGAATCGAGACGGGCCGACTCGTAGTTTTCGTTCTATAAATTTTTTAATTAATTTGTTTATAAAAAAAAAAAAATTTTTTTCTTAAAAATTAAAAAAATTTTTTTTTTTAAATTACATAAAAGTTAAAGAAAAACCAAGATTTTCTTTTTCTGACTAGTTTTTTCTAGACTCAAAACTTTCAAAGTTACAAGAGCTTTTAGACTTATAATTCACAGTTTTCGTTCTATAAAAAATTTATGGAACGAAAACTACGAGTCGGCCCATCTCGATTCTTTTTGGAAATTTTTCTGTATATTAGTAGGTATAAATAAATAAAAAAAAATAAAAAAAAATCGCGCCCAAATTTAAAAAAAATTAATTTGTTTATAAAAAAAAAATTTTTTTTTTATTAAAAATTGAAAAAAAAATTTTTTTTTAAAATCTTTTAAAAGTTGAAGAAAAACCAAAACTTTCTTCCTTTGACAACTTTTTTCCAAACTCAATACTTTCAAAGTTATAAGCTATTGAAAATAGGTCTACTTTTAAAAATCCAAAATTTCAAAAATTCATAACTCGAAAATTTTGGCAAATATGGAAAAATAAAAAAATACGTATTTAATATTTTTCTATCAAGAACGATAAAAAAATATGTTTAACCGATTCTAAAATGTCGTAGAAAAATTTTCCGTGGAATTGCCCATATATACCTATATTTTCCATATATTTTCTCAAAAAAGAAACACAGGGTTGCCACGCTTTTGCTTATTTTAAATTCCCTGACTTTTCCAGGTTTTACAGGTTAAAAAACGGAATTTTTCCAGGTTTTTAAAACGAAAATTATTACGATTCATTTCTAGAATTTTCAACTAAAATTCTCCTTTACCCTATAAAAATTAGTAAAAATGTTTACTATAATTTAAATAAGTGACTGACTTTTTGCTTTTTAATTAGTAAAGTTTACTAATAAATTTGTCTACTAATTTATTAGTAAACTTTACTAATTCAAAAGCAAAAAGTCAGTCACTAATTTAAATTAGTAAAAATATTTACTAATTAAAATTTAGAAAGTAAGTCAATTTTTTAAAAATAAATTTTGAAAAAGTTCTTTGTGAATTTTTAAATTCTTTAGTTTACAATTTAATTTTACGAAATTTCGATTATTCTAAAAATTCTTTAATTAAGTATATTAGAAATTGAAAACGTCAAATAATTTTAAAAAAATTCCACTATAAACTTATTAAGAAAAATTAATTGTATAGAATTCTTAATTAAAAGTATATATGAAAAGTTCAAATTTTAAAATAATTGAATTCGTTTGACAAATTTAAATAAAACTTTTAAGAATAATTGCATTTGATGAAAATTGTATATTTCAAAAACTTTAAAATTTTGCAAATAATTGAATTTTGGAGAAAAATTTTATTATTCATAAAGGTAATTGAAATTTTGACGAGAATTTTTGTTAATTTTTAAACATAATTGAATTTATAAATTCTAATAAATAAATTGTAGCAAAGGTTATTAAAATAATTAAATTTCTTTTGATAAATTTTAATAAAATTTTTAAGAATAATAACTTTTTTTTGAGGAATTCCATTAAAATTGTATTAAAAATAATTGAAATTCAGCATTGAGTTTTATTTTATTTATGAAAATAATTGAATCCCTGTAAAAAATATTATTTTTGAAAATAATTGGATAATATATGAAAATAATTTGTAAATAATTAAATTCCTGTGAAATTTTTATTATATTTATGAAAATAATTAAATGTTTGCGTAGAATTTTATCAATAATTTTTTAAATATTTAAATTCTTTTGAAAAATTTTATTAAAACAGTGGATATTTTGAAAAATCATTAAATTGAGGACAATTTTTTTGGAATAATGAAAATTTTGCCAAAAATTTTATATAAAGTTTTGAAAATAATTGAATGTCTGAGAAGAATTTTACTACTTTTGAAAATATAATTGAATTTCTGCAATCATTTGTAATTCCTTTAAAATTCAATTTATTTTAGTGATTTAACTATAAAATTCTTCTATAAATCCATTATTTTTGATAAAACCTATATAGTTAAATATATATTAAAAAATTTAACTAATTTCAGAAGAATTTTAGTTTAAAAATTTGTTTTTAAATCTAAGTCTTTTTTTAAATATTTCTTATTAAATTCATTAAAAATTTAAATTTCACAGAATTTTAAATCAAAATCTTTTGAAGTTTATCTATATACTTATAAAAAATGTAAACGCAATTCTTTTAAAAATTGAATTAATTTTGAAATATTTAAGTAAAATTAGATTTCAAGAATAAACACAATAACTTTAGAAAATAACAATTTTCCAGGATTTCGATCAAAATTCGTCACATCTAAATGACATTTATTTTATATCATCAAATAGATAAAATCTTATGTGCGTACAAATAAAAAGATTAATTATGTGTGTCATAATTATACTATTATATATAGAAAAAAAGAAATGTGATATTCTCTATATATACTAATACTTAATTTTTAATTATACATGATCCAAAATATAGTACAATATAAATTAAAAAAGAGAAAGAGAAATAAATTACCCGAAACGTATCATTCTTTATCCCATAAGATATATAGTATATTTATTAATTAGGGATGAGGCCAATTTAAAATAGAATTATAAACGCATGGTTCGTGAGAACACTCTAAGAGAAATCTAATAAAAATGATATATATTTTAACATTATAATAATAGAAATGCGTCTGTGTATGTATAAATTTTTTTAGAAAGAACGAAAGAGAGAGAGAAAAGTATATTTTTGTACATGTACACATGTGAATACACATGTGCATACATATACAAGTTAGAGCTTATGTGCTTGTCGCTTAAGAAAATATATGAGTGCCATTTAATAGGCGCTTGTTAAATGAAGAAATTCACACCTGAAACTTTTTTTTTAACGCTCTTTACAATACATAGATATAGTGCTCACACATATATACAGTACGAAAACCTACCACGTCAGTCATATCCCATGAGTGGGAGTGAGACAGACTTATGCGATTCCCATACTTTCCTATGACTGACGGATAGCTTTTCTTACTGTATAATATAAATGTATATGCGCGTGATTCGGAAATAAAAAAGTTCGTCGACACCAGAGCGCAACCAGAGCCAATTTCAGTGAAAGGTTAGACACATTATTTTTAAGTGCCACGTCATTCTTCTCCTTAAAATGTTCTCCTTGCATCTTTATATATATTCACACACACATATATATAAGACACTAAATAAGAACAACAACAACAGCACCACAGTCATAATATGCAATGTAGTGGGCGCACATCGCGCCTATACACCTTCCGCTTGAGCGCGCATACATACCCCGGCATTAAAGTCTCCGAAAATGTTGTCGTTTAAATACCCTCTTTTTATGTTTTCATATCCATTTCATTGAAAAATATTCCCACACAATATTCGGAGTTATCGAAACGAAAAAGTGGTCTTTTTGAATTTTCTAAATAATAATTACACTTTGATGGGGCAATTTAGAATTATTTTTTTTTATCATTAAGTCATCGCTAAAGAACAAAAGTCGACACCGCATAGCTTATAGGGGCCGTTCAAAAAATACGTAACGCTATTTTTTGAAAATTTGGACCCCCCCCCCCTCCCCCCATGTAACGCAATGTTGTATACATTAGCGCCATTTTTTTCTGCTGACCGTAACAAATAGCTTGACCCCCCCACCCCCCAAAAAGCGTTACGTATTTTTTGAACGGCCCCTAAGGGGTCGTTTACAAACTATTAGCTTCGTTTTTTTATACTTACTATTGTAAGTAGTAAAAATATTACTATTATTACTTTTATTACTATTACTCACTATTGTAAGTAATAGTATTTATTTACACCTATATTGTAAGAAATATTATTATTTATTTATTTACACCTTCCATTGTAAGAAATAGTATTATTTATTTATTTACACCTTCCATTGTAAGAAATAGTATTTTTTTAAATTAAATTATTTTTTTTAAATTATTGTAAGTATAATGATAATAATACTACTATTATAATTGTAAGTAATAATATTTACTTACAATGGTAACTGTAAGTAATAATATTTACTGAAAAAATTTTGACTTTTACCCTGACCCTGAAAAATATTCTGATTCACTCCAAAAATTATTAGATTTTCAAAAAAAAAAAATGTTGTATTAAATTTATTTACAAATTTCTTTATTTGTAAAATTATTCAAAAACATCAATAACTTATCTTTTTTAAATAAATATTTAATCATTACCTATCATTTTCCTATATAGGAATTAAGATTTTCAAATTCAAACCTTCTCTGAAATTCAATAATTTTTTAAAATAATATTATAAAATATGAAGAAATTTAGACTGAGTGATAAAATCATTATTTTATATCATCAGAATATTGTAACTATATAAATTCAAATTTTCAAAGATTATAACTTGAACCCTATTCAAAATTCAATTATTTCTAAAAATTTACGCTACAATGCTTTTAATATTCAATTATAATTAAAAAATTTTAAAATTCATTTTTTAATCAATTTTTATTAGAAAAATTTCCGAGAATTCAATTATTTAAATACAAAAATCAATAATTTATTAAATAACTGAATTTTTATAAAGAATTTTATTAAAAATTTTTTTTAAATAATTGCGAATTCTTTCGGTGAATTTAAAAAAAAAATTTAAGAATAAATTCAATTTTCTATCATTTTATTTAAAATTGTACAAAAAATAATTGAAATTCTGCGATAAGTTTTGTTATATTTATGAAAATAATCGAATTATTGCAACGAATTTTATTAAAAAAAAATTTTTTAAAGAATTGAATTCCTGTAAAGAATAAATTATATTTGTGAAAATAATTGAATTCCGGAGAAAAATATTATTATTTATGAAAATAATTCATTTCTTGTGAAGAATTTTATTCAAATTTTTTCAAATAATTGAATCCCCATGCATAAAAAATATATTGTATTTGTGAAAATAATTGAATTCTTAAGAAGAATTTTATTGAAAATAATTGAATTTTATAGGAAAATTTTATTAAAATTGCAATTTTATTAACTAAATCTTGTACAGAATTTTGTCAAAATTTTTTTTTTAAATAATAGAATTGGGTGTACTTCCCAATAAGAAAAAAAGAAGAAGAAGTTTATTTAAATTTTTCCGAATAATTGAATTTCTCAAAACTATTTTTTTGTTGTTGAATTTTCTGAATACAATTGAATTTCTTCCAGAAACTTCATATAAAAATTAAAAATAATTGAATTGGTGCGAAGAAATTTATAAAAAAAAATTGCTAAGTAATTGAATTCCTATATAATTTTTATTAATATTTTGTTTAAATAATTGAATTCTTTTGGAAAATTTTATAAAAATAGTAGATATTATAAATAATTGAAATGAGGAAAATTTTCAAAAATAATTGAAA
Organism: Leptopilina heterotoma; assembly: GCF_015476425.1. NCBI lineage: Eukaryota > Metazoa > Arthropoda > Insecta > Hymenoptera > Figitidae > Leptopilina > Leptopilina heterotoma. Next base: position 390,212 of record NW_025111042.1, read on the forward strand.
TCCTCCCGTGAATTTTATTATTCTAGAAAATAATTGAATTTCGGAGAAGAATTTTATTATTTATAAAGATAATTGAAATTTTAACAAGAATTTTAAAAAATTTTTGAACATAATTGAATTTAGGCGAAGAAATTTATTAGTTTGGAAAATAATTGAATTTCTGTAATTGCAGTTGTTCTTAAAATTTCTATTTAAATTCATTAAAAATTGATATTTTCTAAAATTTCAAATTAAAACTTTTGAAGTTCATCTATTTATGAAGATTATGTTAACGTAACTCTTTTAAAATCCAATTAATCTTGAAATTTTTAAGTAAAATTATTCATTAAATAATTTCTAAGTAATAATGGTAGATGTAAACAATGGTACTTTCAAGAACAGAAATTCTAAAATAAAAAAACCATAGAAATTTTTTTTAAAAAATATCAAATTCTCCCAAATTTATAGCAACTAATTAATTGAATATTAAATTAAGTTAACATATTAATTATATAATTAAATATTCTATAATAATTTTTTTTTTATTCTTCTATAATAAATTGTATAAAAATTAAATCATTCAGGTCTTTTTTGTTATAGTAACAATTTTTTCCCTGATTTAATAAAATAATATAATTATCTACGACTTTTTTTATTTCATTATTTAAAAATAGAATTAAAAAAAATCGGAATCGAACCCCATGATAGGAATATTGTCATTGAACGTTAAACTAAAAATGGCGATTCTTGTTTATTTCTTCGGCTTCGAGCAAGTCTTCGATTGTGTAATGGCGGCTCTCAGGCATGTCTTGCGTTGCCTGCGTTACACACGAGTCAGACCGCGAGAGGTTAACGTCCTGCAAACTACAGTGTCGGATTTAGAAAATCCCGGGCCCTATAAATAATATCCCCCTTACCCCCTTCCCCCTTTTGTCAATCTTTTTTTTTTTTTATTAAAAAAACAAAAATTGTTAATGTAAAATAATTTTTTTTCTTTATTGAAAAAAATTTCCTACGATTTTAAAAATGTAATAAGTAAAACGAATTAAAACAAATTTTTCAGATAGAAGAAGAAAGAAAAGATAGAAAAAGCGATAGAAGAGAAAGAAAAAGATAGAAAAAAGATAGAAAAGAAAAAAGAAGATAGAAAAAGAAATAGAAGAGTAAGAAAAAGATAGAAAAGAAAAAAGAAGATAGAAAAAGAAATAGAAGAGAAAGAATAAGATAGAAAAAGAAAGGAGAAGATAGAAAAAAATAAAGAAGATAGAAGATGAAATAGAAGAGAAAGAAAAAGATAGAAAAAAGAGAGAAAAGAAAGAAAGACAAAAATAAAAGAATAAAAATATTTTTTTTCAAATGCAAAAAAAGGGGTAACAATTGTTTTTTTAAAAACTAGAAACCTAACGGTACAAAAATACACTCCTTTTTTGCTTCAAATTATTAAAAAAAAAATCTTTACAGAGATAATTTTTCTTCACTAATAATACACCACGTATTCTATATAGAATATTCTTTTATTTCTCCTTTTCTTTCTTCTTTTTTGAAAAAAAATATTAATTCAGATCTTGTTTTCTTTTCTTCATATTCTCTTTCTCTCTATATATCACGCGTCGTTAAAGAAGAGAAAAAAAATTCATAGAGTCTCTTGAAGTTTATTTGAATTCGGTCCGCTTGCTGACCTTGGAAAATAACGCAAATACGTTTGGTACTGTTGGAATAATATAACAAGTACAATATGTATATATGAAGATTGCGAGAGGAAAAAAGAAGAAATACAACAAAAAAAAAAGAAAAAGAAGAAAAAAAAACGAAATCTATTATTCAAATGGTGTAGCTTCCTTGCTCGACGCACACACTATGGGACAATCTGCGTGCCTGCGTTTCGCTGCGGGCCCATTGCCAATGCCATTTTCAAGTGATATGTATATGTATAAACGTATAATACGTGATCGTTGTTTTCAAATATAATACACGTCTTCTTTTTCCCATATTATAATTATATGTATTTCAAGGCGACAATGAACTTTGACAAAATTCAATTTTTTTTTTTTTTTATTATTATTATTTTTTAGTTTGAAGAAGTTTTGCCATTTGGAGCAAAGAGTAAATAAATAGAGAAAGTAAATAACAGACTTCGTACTCGATTATTAATTTTTAAAACGTAGTAAAAATGTAAACATTTTTACTACTTTTTTTAGTTTGAAAGCTACTTTTTGCTACTTTTTTTAAAATTAAGTTATCGAAAAATTAAACTTGTCGACAAAAAAAAACTCGTTTTAGACACTTCAGAAAACTGCCAAAAATTCCATTCTATATTTTATTTTCCTGACTTTTTCCCAATTTTCATCAAAAATATATTTACTTCTTTCTTATCCTGCAAATAAATTGAATTCCTGCAACAAATTTTATTATTCATGAGAAAAAATTTAAATATTTATAAAAATAATTTAATTCTTGGGAAGAATTTCATAAAAATTTATAAATAATTGATTTCCTTCGGCTAATTTTATGCAAATTCTAATTTAAATAATTGAATTCCTGAGAAATTTTTATTATTCATGAAAAGAATTGAATTGTTAAGATGATTTTTACAAACAGTTTTCTAAATAATTAAAAAGTTTTTAAAAATAATTAAATTTTACAAAGAATTCTATTAAAATTTTTGAGAATAATTTAATGTCTGTGTGGTATTTTATAAAATTTTTTTTTGAAAATAATTGAATTTTGCAAAGAATTTTATTAAAATGCCTTAAAATAATTGAATTTTCGGGAATAATTTTATGATTTATCGACATATTTGAATTCTGTCAAAGAATTATTTTTATGTTAATAATTGAATTCTTAGGAAGAATTTTATTAAAATCTAAGAGAATAACTGAATTATTTCAACAAAAAAATTAATTCCAATTGTATTTAAAATAATTAATTTCTTTCGTACAATTTTATTAAAATATTTGAAAATAATTGAATTCCTGTGAAAAATTTTAATATTTTTGTAAATAATTAAGTTTTTCAAGAAATTGAAATTAAATTATTAAGAATAATTAAATATTTTGAGCAATTCCTGTAAAATTGTAATAAAAATAATTGAAAGTGCGATGAATTTTATTATTTATCAAAAAAATAATTGAATAATAACTAAGAATTTTATTAAAACTTTAAAAAATAATTGAATTCCTGAGAAGAATTTTATTATTTATGAAAATAATTGAATTATTGCGAAAAATTTTATTAAAATGTTTTAAAAGAATTGAATTTCTGTAAAAAAAATTTTTATTTTTGAAAATAATTGTATTCTTCATAAGAATTTTTATAAACATTGCTTTAAATAATTAATATTTTCGAAATATAATAAATATTATGAAAATTTTATCTTAAATAATTGAATTCTTCTGGAAAACTTTATTTTCGAAAATAATTGAATTTTTCGATTAATTAATTTAAAATAATTGAAATTCTTCGACGAGTTTTATTATTTATGAAAATAATTGAATTCTTGCTTATAATTTTATTAAATATTTTTTTTTTAAATTGAATTTTTATGAAAAATGTCATTATTATTGAAAGTGTTTGAATTATTGTGAAGAATTGTATAAAAATTTTGTTAAATAATTTATTTTTTCGAAAATTTTTTGAAAATCCTATTCTTAAGTAATTGAATTCCCATGGAAATTTTATTATAATAATGAAAATAATTTTAGATGAATTTTATCATTTTTTTTAAATAATTGAATTTTTTTACGAAATTTTATGAAAATATACTAGATATTAAAAATAATTGAATTTCAAATATTTTTTGAAATTAATTTAATTTCGTATATTTTTTAAAAATCGTTGAATCGTTTTAAAGAATTTGATTATAATTTTTGAGAATAGTTTTTTGATTTCTAGTATTAGCAAATTTAAAGTAGTGGAAATTCAAAAAAAAAAAAAATAGAAATAGTAGCTTTTAGTGGCCAAACTCTAAAAAAAGTACCTAAATAGTGAGATAAAGTAAAAAAAAAGTACCTAATTAGCTTTTAGTAAATGAGTGCAAAGCCTGAAATAAATAAAAAAAATTAACAAAATAAACAAACGACAGTATAAAAAAAAAGATTCTTGACCCCCTTTTAAAAAAATCCGCCCCTTCAATATTCATATTTAATTTATTTTAATTTCCTCCCTAATTTTTCACCCTTTTTTTTCTATTTTACCATCATCTATAGTAAATTTTCTCCCCCTCATTTCCACCTGTTATGGAAACCTGCTTTCCACCTGTTTCCCCTCCGCCTTTAACTTCACTTTCTCCCTCATTTATTTTATTTTTTTTATCTCCAATATTCATATGTATATAATATATATAAATGTGGTGTTCACTTTTCGTCGCGCCCTTTGCGGAGAACTTCTTTTCATCTCTCGCTCCCTATGGAATTCATTCATATATTATATTGTATTGCATTGTATACGTATATATAATGAATATAATCTCGGTTTCCTCTCGCAGCGATTTCTGTCAACGATTATATATCCTGCTTGTGTGAGACATAATCCTAATTGTGAAGTTCCAAAAGTCGAGAGGGGAAGCGCTAATGCGTAACGTCTTGTTAGGCGTTTAAATTCTACATTCTCACACCTACAATTTTTTTTTCGTTTAAAATTTTTTTCTTTATACATTTTTATCCGTCTAATATTTTTGAAGTATTCTTTTTTAACGTATTTTAGTATTTTTCCCATTTTTTAGTTTTTTTCTTTTGCATTTTTTTTATTTCATTTACTTTTTTCCTTTTGCTTTTTTTCATTTCATACTTTTCTTCTTTTGCATTTTTTTCATTTCATATTTTTTTCATTTCATATTTTTTTCCTTTCGCATTCTTCTTATTTAAAATATTATTTTCCTAATTTTTATTCTTCTTTCGTTCTGTATTTCTTCTTTTTATATATTTTTTCCATTTTGTATTTTTTTCGTTTAATATATTTACCTCACTATATTTTTTTCATTTTATATATTTATTTTCTTTTCGTTATGTATATATATATATTTTTTTTGTTAACATTTTTTTAGTATGTAATATAATATAAAATATATATGTATACACTTTGCGTGTGATGATAACGGGACGACCCACTTACGAGAGAGTCTCATCTCTTCTCCACTCTCGAAAGCTTGTCCTGCTCATCATCATCTTCACCTTCAGACTTAGGAATCTGTCGAAATAATCTTCACGCTTGGGGAAGTGCACTCCCTTCATCATCCAAAACATATAAATATACACCCGCCGATAATAATTATTATTATTACGTTTAAAAAAAAAGAAATTAAAGAAAACTCGCTTATATACATCATGCGACTAACAAACCGTGACGGTAGAATTATTTCCCTTTTTTTTCTTAAATTACTTATAAACAATACCCTACTTGTGGGAAAAAAATGTTTCGAGACTATAAAGAATACTGAAAAAATAAAAAACTTCCTTTTTTACCTTTCTTCACTTTTTTATACTTTTCTTCAATAATTTATTTAATTTATTCAATTTATTTCATTCATTCATCTTTGTTTTACCGAAAATTTTCAAACTCGATTGTTTCTTTATAAAAAAAAAATAAAAAACTTCCCTTTTTACCTTTCTTCACTTCTTTATACTTTTCTTCAATAATTTATTTAATTTATTACTTCGTAATTAAAACATGTTTTACATTTGTTTTACCGAAAATTTTCAAACTTGATTGTTTCTTTATGTTTCCTGTTAAAATAAATAAATAAAAGTATTAAGTAACTGAAGAAATATTAAAAGGAAGAAAAGAAGGATAAGAAAAAAAATTTTAAAAATGCTGAAGAAAAGATAAAAAAAAGAAAAAATAAAACAGTAAAAAGAACTGAAGAAATGTACAAATTACTGAAGAAAAGTGTAAACAACTGAAAAAGGTTAAAATTATTGAAGAAGAGTATAAATAAGTGAAGAAAGAGTCAAAACTGTTTGGAGAAAAGTTTTAATAACTGAAGCGATAGTTGAAGTTACTAAAGAAAATTAAACACTAAAGAAGAAGAAGAAGAAGAAGAAGAAAGAAATAAGAGAAAAACTGAAGAAAAGATAAAACAACTACTTAAAAAAGTAAAAAAGAAACTGAAACAGAGTAAATAGCACTGAAGAAATGTACAAAGTACTGAAGAAATGTATACAAACTAGTGAAGAAAAGTCCAAAAAACTGAAAAAAGTAAAAAAAAAATATAAAAAAAAGTATAAATATAAGTGAAGAAAGAGTAAAAATTTATAGAGGAAAGTTTTAATAACCGAAGCAATAGTAAAATTTACTAAACAAAATAAATCACTAAAGAAGAATAAGAAAGAAATAAAAGAAAAAGTAAAAACAAAACATTACTAGAAAAATTTTTAAATCTGATATACAGAGTAACTGGCACTGAGGAAATGGGCAAATTACTGAAGAAAAGTATGAATAACTAAAGAAAGTAAAAATTATTGAAAAAAGTAAAAATTATTGAAGAAAAAGTAAAGGCTTTAAAAAAAATATTAACAGCTGAAGAAAGAGTAAAAATAAATGTAAAAAATAATAAACATATACGAATACCTAGTAAGGAAAATAAAAATTACTGAAGAAAAGTAAAAACAACTAAATAAAACGTATCAAAAACGAAGAATAAATAAATAACAATAAAAGTAAAAAGTATTGCTTTTTACTCTTATTGTTATTTATTTATTTTTAATATAAATTAAAAGGAAAGAAAATTTTCTCAACTATAGTAAAGCGTAAACTTAAAGAAAATAAAGGCAAAATGAAAGAAAGAAAGAAAAACGTAAAATCATTTCCATTAATATATTAAAATAGAAGATCCTATGATTTTAAACAAGCGATAAAACGAAAACAAAAGAAAAAAAACCGAAGAAGCAGGAGATGAAAAAGGTTTTTTTTTAAAGGGGGGAAAGAATCTAAAAGAGAATTATAAAAAAGGAAAACGTCATTCTTTAAAAGGAAATTCAACAAGCATCACAGCAAGTGAAGTCATCCTGCGTGTATATTTGATGCTTGTGACCTAGAAAAAGGTCACTTTAGTAGCTTTCTAACGGTCCAGGTGCACTTAGTCGGAAAAGATTTGGCCATTAGCCATCGAAAATGTTGACTGGCGTGTTTGCCTTCGGTTACGCAACTCGAAAACATAACCCGTAAAAGTGTTATACTGCCTCGAAGAGGGCGAGGATGGAATTTCTTCGAAGTTGTCTCTCTTCTTCTTCTCATCCTTCTTTTTCTTCTCTCTCTCTTACTCTTTCTCTCTCTTCTTCCCTCTTTCATTCTCTTTGTTTATTTTCTCCTTCTTTTATTTCTCTTTCTTCTTCTCATTCTGTATTTTCGTCTTATTTGATTTTTATATTCTTTATCATTTTTTTCTATTTCTTTAGTTTCTTTCCTTTATGCTTGCTTTCTTTATTAATTATGTCTTTTTCTCCTTCTTTTTTCTTTCTTCTTTAATTCTTTTCTTCCAAAGTTCGTTACTTCTTTTTGTCCTTTCTTCATTGTTTTTTCCTTTCCTTTTGTCTTTCATTCTTTCCTTCTCATTTTCTCTTTTTCTACTTCTTTCTTTCTTTTTCAGAATTTTCTGTTTTTCTCTCTTTTTTATTTTCTTTTTCTATTTTAATCAAAAAAAATGTCATACATTCTTGCTTCATTCAATAATAAAAAAAATCAAGAAATGCGATGGAAAAAATAGAAGAAGAAATGAATTTGAGAAAGGAAAGAAGAGATGGAAAAAAATAAATAAAAGAAGAAATAAATTTGAGAAAGAAAAGAAGAGATGGAAAAATATGGAAGAAGAAATAAACTTGAGAAAGGAAAGAAGAGATGGAAAAATATAGAAGAAATAAACTTGAGAAAAGAAAGATAAGAACTAACATAACCTATAAAAAATATGGAGGATGAGATTGAGGATAAAAAACATTTTTTTGTTTTGAGCTTGAGAAAAGAGAAAGAAAGGAGGATGAAAAAAAATTAAGGACTGAAATTCTTGAACTAAATTTTTTTCTCTCTATCGCATTTCTTTTTTAGTTCGCAAAAAAACCTTGACCCTAAAAATGCCTTCGCCGAACTTTGTCTTTTGGATCATATCTTACAATCGCAGTAATGCTGACGTAATAGCGAAACAAACGTGCAGACAGTGTTTTTACTTTCTTTTATAAAACCTTTTTTTAGGTTATCTCATCTCTTTTATTTTCTTTCATCCTTTCTCAAATTTATTTCTTCTCCTTCTACATTTTTTTCCATCCCTTTTCTTGATTTTTTTCCTTCTTTTGCACTTTTTCTATTTCTACTTTTATTACTCTATTTCTTCTTTTTATATTTTGCCCATTTCTTCATTTTTCAATTTTTATCTCTTTCTTCATCTTATACTTTGCCCATTTCTTCTTTTTTACATTTTGATCTATTTCTTCTTTTTATATTTTGCCCATTTCTTCATTTTTCAATTTTTATCTCTTTCTTCATCTTAGACTTTGCCCATTTCTTCCTTTTTACATTTTGAACTATATATTTCTTCATTTTTCAATTTTTATCTCTTTCTTCATCTTAGACTTTGCCCATTTCTTCACTTTTCAATTTTTATCTCTTTCTTCATCTTATACTTTGCCCATTTCTTCTTTTTTACATTTTGATCTATTTCTTCTTTTTATATTTTGCTCATTTCTTCACTTTTCAATTTTTATCTCTTTCTTCATCTTAGACTTTGCCCATTTCTTCACTTTTCAATTTTTATCTCTTTCTTCATCTTATACTTTGCCCATTTCTTCTTTTTTACATTTTGATCTATTTCTTCTTTTTATATTTTGCTCATTTCTTCACTTTTCAATTTTTATCTCTTTCTTCATCTTAGACTTTGCCCATTTCTTCCTTTTTACATTTTGAACTATATTTCTTCATTTTTCAATTTTTATCTCTTTCTTCATCTTATACTTTGCCCATTTCTCCCTTTCTACTTTTCTTACCCTATTTCTTCTTTTTATATTTTGCCCATTTCTTCATTTTTCAATTTTTATCTCTTTCTTCATCTTATACTTTGCCCATTTCTTCCTTTTTACATTTTGAACTATATACCTTCTTTTTCCATAGAAAAAAATAAGAATATTTTCAAGCAGACAATTTTTGAACATTTTTAGGTAAGTCCAAAACATAGCGAACCATGGGAAGAGGAAAAAATAGTTTAAAATCTTAAAATGATAAAAATATAAAAATTTTAAGATTTTCAACTGTATTTCTTCAGTTTTCAATGATTTATATTGATTTATAATATGGGCAATTGTTGTACAGCCGTTAGGATTATCTAACGAAGGAAAGTGGTGCAAGGCCGCTTTCTTCCACGGCCGCCGAGACTGTTACCGCGAGAGCGCATAAGATTGTGTTATATACACCTCACTCTCGCATCCGTCTATCTTTCTCTCTAATATAATAGTTATGTAGAATGAATTCAACAGTGAAATGCGACTCCCATAATCCTATTATAGCGTAATTTTAATCCCACGTCTCTCTCTCGCTCTCTTTCTCTCAAAAATTAAATATTTATATTTTACACCCCACTAAGTATAAAGAATTTTTATGCCGCTTTTACAATCAATTTTTTTTTATCCATCCAAAGGATTTTTACGCTTTTTCTACAATGACTTTAGTTCGTCGGTAAGGAAGAAATCCCCAGTATCGACACGATGCGCGCGCAGCAATTTTAATGCCGATTCTACAATAATTTTCGTTTATCACCACGAAGAAATTCAATAAAAGAAGATTATTGTAAAAGTAGCATAAAGAGAGTGTTTATAAAAAAGAGACTATCATAACTTCTTTTTAAATAAAAAAATAACTTAAAACTATTAACGGATTTTTGAATAAAAATTCGTTAATAGTTTCAAGTTATTTTATAAAAAAAAAGTTTGAAGAGCTCGAAGAGAAATTAAAGAGAACCCGAAGAGAATTTGAAGATAGCTTCAGTGGAGCTTAAAGAAAGCTTTGAAGAAAGCGCAAAAGAAAAAGATCGGCATTAAGGGAATATTTACAAGTATATATTATTCTGTGTACAACGACTTTTGATATCATCCTGGCCTTTGTGGATGAACGGTAATAGAGGCGCTGTGTGTCCGGAGCTCTCCGCGCAAAAGACGTTATAAGTAGGCAAACGTAACTGTTTTATTTAAACCGTAAGACAAGCCTAACGTTCGCAGACGCTTACATAATCGAAAACACGGAGAGTGAAAATCGTGCGATCCTACTTTCTTCCTTTCCTGGCATCTCCCCTTGACCTCCAGTATATATAATATATATATATATACAAGAGGGAGAGAGAAAAAGACACTCTTCCTCAATTTTGACCTACCCATATTCTTTAATTTTTGTCCTATTCCACAATATATCTCGCACTCTTTTTATTCCATCCGCAGCAACTGCTTTCTATTCTAACTTTGCTTCTATGAATTCCTAAACAAGCGATAATGAATTCTTGCGATTTTTTTTTTAAATTCTTAATGAGTGTTAAAATTTTTTTTTTATTTCGTCGACTTTTGAAAATTATACCCAACTTTTTTTCAAAGTTAATTAACTGATCTTACACCCCTTCCAATCAGTTGTAAATAAAAAATTTAATAATATTTTAAACTTTGCTAAATACCCTCCACCAAACTTTTTCATGGTCACATTTTTCAATTCTGTATTAAATTGCAAAAAATTAAACTAAAATTTATTTCTGATAATAATTCACTTATTAAAAAATTTTTAATACATCCATTAGTCAATTAGTGTAAAAATTATACTGAAGAAAAGAATTAAGACTTTTTTCACTTTTCTTCACTTATTTATAATTTTCCTAAGTGATGTATTTAATTTGTTTAAATAAATAAATAAAAGCATAAGTAACTGAATAAAAGAAGTAAATAGAAGAAAAGAAGGATAAGAAAAAAATAAAAGAAATGCTGAAGAAAAAATGAAGAAAGTATATGGAAAAGTAAAACAAAGTAAAGAGAACTGAAGAAATGTACAAATTACTGAAGAAAAGTACGAAGAACTGAAAAAGGCAAAAAAAAAGTATTAATAACTTAATAAGTGAAGAAAGAGTAAAAATTTATAGAGAAAAGTTTTAATAACTGAAGAAATAGTAAAACTTATATTGAAGAAAATTAAACACTAAAGACGAAAAAGATGAATATAAGAGAAATACTCGACAAAAAAAAAGAATTATACTAAAAAATCTGAAGCAGAGTGAATAGCACTGAAGAAATGTGCAAATTACTGAAAAATATACAAAGCATCGAAGAAATGTACAAAGAACTGAAAAAAGTATAAATATACTGAAAAAGAAAAAAAAGTATAAATAAGTGAAGAAAGAGTAAAAATTTATGAAGAAATATTTTAATAACTGAAGCAATAGGTAAAAATTACTGAAGAGAATCAAACACTAAAGACGAATAAGTGAAAGACTGAAGAAAAGGTAAAACAATTACTAAAGAAGAAGTAAAAAAAAACTTAAAATAGAATAAATAGCACTGAAAAAGTGTTCAAATTATTGAAGAAATGTGAAAAGTACCGAAGAAATGTTCAAAGTACTGAAGAAATGTACTAACTAGTGAAGAAAAGTGCAAAAAACTGAAAAAAGTAAAAAAAAAAATATTAAAAGAAAGTATAAATAAGTGAAGAAAGAGTAACAATTTATGATTAAAAGTTTTAATAATTGAAGCAATAGTAAAAATTATTGAAGAAAATTAAACACTACAAACGAATAAGAAAGAAATAAGAAAAAGACTGAAGAAAGGGTAAAACAATTAGTTAAAAAAAGTAAAAAAAAAACTGATACAGCGTAAATGGCACTGAAGAAATATTCAAATTACTGAAGACATGTACAAAGTACCGACAAAATGTACAAAGTACTAAAGAAATGTACAAAGGACTGAAGAAAAGTATAAACAACAGAATAAGTAGCACACTGAAGAAATGTTCAAATTAGTGAAGAAATGTATACAAAGTACCGAAGAAATTTACAAAAGACTGAAAAAATGTACAAAGGACTGAAGAAAAGTATAAACGACAGAGTAAGTAGCACACTGAAGAAATGTTCAAATTACTGAAGAAATGTATACAAATTACTGAAGAAATGTATACAAAGTACCGAAGAAATGTACAAAGGACTGAAGAAAAATGTAAATAACAGTAAGTATCACACTGAAGAAATGTTCAAATTACTAAAGAAATGTATAAAAAATACCGAAGAAAGGTACAAAGTACTGAAGAAAGGTACAAAATACTGAAGAAAAGTCTAAATAAATTTAAAAAGTGAAAATTATAAAAAAAATATAAACAAGTGAAGAAAGAGTGATGATTATTGTTATAAACAATATAAAAACAATACGTAAAAAATAAAAAAGGAAATAAAAAAATAAATTAAAGGGGCCATCTATAAACTATTACCAATTTAGGGAGGAGGGGGGTCTAAAAAGCTATAAACGCATTGGTAACGAGGGGGAGGGGGGATAGAATGAAAAATTGGTAACATAGTTTACGTACGGCTGGTAGATAGAAAATGTTTCCAAATTAAAAATAAAATTTATAGACAATTCTAAAAAAATACGTGAGAAATTTAAAAAAAAAATAGAAAAATTGAGAATACTGTTAAAAATTTGATAATTTTTCGATGAAAAGAAAAATGTTTGTAATTACATGTACTTATTATAATGTATATTTAAATTATATAAAGAGGATTATTCTTTCTTTTTTTCGGCGAAATGGAAAGTGAGTGGATCCTTTTGTCAAGATCCCTTTGTATATCGAAGGTGAATCTTATATGAACGACGTTCACCGTTTTACTTTCCGTATTTATCGACTCACTTTCTTATAGTTATGCGCGAATGTCCGAACGACCAAGAAATATATATACCAGGGGGATAACGTTATAGCGCAAACGGTACAGGCCGTGAACTGTTATCTTCCCGACGAAATGTGTATTATACAACACATAGTGTATACGCGTGTGTTTACATATGTATACGCACAAGAGGGGAGCTCACCAGGTTCAATTGATAATCTTCATTCGGCACATTGGTGCGACTTTTATCCCCCCCCCTCTCCCCCTCCGAAAAAAAACTTTCTCATTTTATTCAATTCACTATATATGTATATACAACCAGTGAAATTTCATTCATCCCAGGCGGAAAAGTCGGACGAATGTCGGAATTTACAACCGGCTGGGATCCGCGCCCGTACAGACCGCAAGTACCGACGGTCTGTACCGATTCGGATCTGAAAAAGCAACCGGCGCGGTACAGATTATGCTCCGACTGTCGGAACCGTCTTCCCACTTTTGTCAGTACTGGCTCGGTACTGGATTTCTTCCGCCGGCGGATCTTATTCTTCTGCGGCGTCGGAAGAATGACGGATATGTTAAGTCTGTACTGGCTCGGTGCTGGGCCGGATCCGACTGCGGATCTCGTCATTTATTGTCACATTATAAATCACATTATGAATTTATTTTTAAAAATGAGTCATAACTAAATAATTATTACAATAATTAATTGCATTATTTTAGAAAATAATGATTAATTAATAAATGAATTTAATCAATATATTAAGTAATTATTTGTTGAGACTTTTTTCAAAATTTAAAAATTTAAAAAAATTTATTCAATTTAACACTATTACTTATTTTTTATAATTATTATAAATAAATTTATATTATTAATATAAATTTATTACCTATTATTGAGAATTAATAATAAATTATTAATATTAATAATAATACTAATTTATATTATCTCAATAATAATTGTTTAATAATAAATTAATAATAAATCATTAATATTAATAATTTATTATTAATTCTCAATAATATTAAGAAAATAATAAAATTAAGAAACAATTATTCAATATATTATGTAATAAAATATTATTAACAAATATAATAATAAAAATATAATAAATTTCTTTGTTAACGAAATATTGAAACATATTCGTAAATATAGATTCAATAAAGTATTGAAAATATAGCGGTACATATTTAAGAATTGTTGATTGCCGCGTAGTAATTCTATAAGTTTTATTTCAGCTAGGTGAGACTTGAGAGTATTTAAGATTTGAGAGTCCCATGCGAGCGTAGCATAGTGGTTAGCGTGCGAGATTTCGGTGCGTAAATATTCGGTTAGGCGTAGGTTCGTACCCCCAAGCGTTAGGATTTTTCAAATGTGTATGTAATAAAAATTGCGTTTAAGTGTATAAAAAAATTTAAAAAATGTGTGAAGTGAACTGTCAATGAATTGTCATCAGTATTTATCTTTTGCAATTAATTATTGTTTTTTTTATTGATATTTGTTGAAATTATCATTTGGATCCGACCCGCTTGTCAGTCGGTAGAATGCCAGCGCTCAGCTGGCTATTAAATGAAAAATCCGCGGTCGGTAGAGTGCCAGGTCCCAGCCGGTTGAATTATACACGAAACGGCTTCTCCCGGCCGGTCAGCGGGCGGTAGAATGCCAGTTCCGAGCCGGTTGCCAGCGCGCTCCTGGCCTAGTCACTATTCGGTAGAATGCCCGTTCACATTCGGTTGGCAGACGGTTCCGAGCCAGTACAGTTACACCGGCGTCAGTACGGGCTAGGATCCGCGCCGGTTGGAAATTTCCGCCTGGGATTTTGTTACTCTTTTATTTTTACTATAGCAAACGAGAAAAAGGGACAGACGAGAGTAATTAATTTTCTTTTTAATTTTTTTCAATTCTAACATTAATAACGTTATGTTTTTATATTTTAAAGATTTTACACGCAAATTTAAAAATTTTTTTCAGAGCTTTTAAAGGCAATTTGTAATTTTTATGAGCTTTTAGAGTCAATATGTAATTGTTCTAGAGCTTTTAGAAACAATTTTAAACTATATTCGAGCTTTTTAATCAATTTGTAATTTTAGAACTTTTAGAGACAATTTGTAAATATTTAGAGCTCTCAGAGACAACTTATAATTATTTCAGAGCTTTTAGAGTCAAATTTAAATTTTTCAAGAGCTTTTCAAGGCAATTTCTAATTATTTTAGAGCTTTTAGAGTTAAATTTCAATAATTAAATAGCTCTTTTTCAAGAGCTTTTAAAGTCAATTTTTAATAATTTTAGAGTCAATGTTTTAGAGCTTTAATTGTTAATTTAAAACTGTATTATTAGAGCTTTTAAATTCAATTTGTAATTTTAGAACTTTTAGAGACAATTTGTAAATATTTAGAGCTTTTATAGTCAAATTGTATTTTTGAGGAGCTTATATTGTCAATTTTTAATCACTTTACAGCTTTTAGAGTCAATGGTTAAATAGTTAAAAACTTTTAGATTAAATTTGAAATTATTTCAGAGCTTTTAAAGTCAACTTACATTTATTTTAAAGCTTTTAAAGTCATATTGTAATTTTTTTTATTTTTGTACAAAAAAAATTTGCAATTTTAGAGCCTTTACAATCAATTCATAATTGTTTAAAATTTTTTTTTTACAGAAAATTTATAATTTTTTCGAGTCAATTTTTAATAATTAATTTAGAGCTTTTAGAGGCAATTTGTTAATATTTTATAGCTTTTAAAGTCAACTTACATTTATTTTAGAACTTTTAGAGTCAAATTGAAATTTCAAGGGCTTTTAAATTAATATAAAAAATTTTTTTTAGATTCTTAAGAAGCAAATGGCAGTTTTTAAGCGTTTAGAGACAATTCGTTATTTTTTAAGAGCTTTTGCAAACAATTTGTATTAGATTTTTTTACAGAAAATTTGTCATTTTTTCGAGGCAATTTTTAATTAATTTAGAGCTTTTTGAGACAATTTGTAAATATTTTAGAGCTTTTAAAGTCAGCTTACATTTATTTTAGAGCTTTTTTCGAGTTAATTTTTAATTAATTTTGAGCTTTTAGAGGCAATTTGTTAATATTTTATAGCTTTTAAAGTCAACTTACATTTATTTTAGAGCATTTAGAGTCAAATTGTAATTTTTAGGGCTTTTCAATTTATTTAAAAAAATTTCTAGATCTTTAAGAAACAAATGGCAATTTATAGAGGCGTTTAAAGACAATTTGTAATTTTTTTGAGCTTTTGCAAACAATTTGTAATTGTTTTGGCAAATTGCAATTTTTTCGAGTTAGATAGCTTATAATTATTTTACATATAGCTTTTGGAGAGAATTTGTAAATATTTTGAGCTTTCAGAGTCAAATTTTATTTATTTTAGAGCTTATTTAGTGCCAAATTGTAATTTTTTTAAAGCTTTTAGAGTCAATTTGTAACATTTAGAGCTTTTAGACGCAATTTGCAATTTTTGAGAATTTTACAATTAATTTGTAATTGTTATAGAGTCGTTTACAGGCAATTTTTAATTTTTCTCAATTATTATTTAATTTTCGAATTTTTAAAGACAATTTACAGTTTATTGAGCTTTTACAAATTTTAGACAAATTATTATTATTGTTATTATTACTATTAATATTATTATTATTTTTTATTATTATCATTATTATTTGTTTTACTATTGTTATTGTTAAAAAGTGACACATTTAAATTTTATACAATTCCATTCTTTTATTATTATCGTAACGAATCAAAAATCTATAATACTCTCGAGTTCCTCCTCTCTTTATTCTTCCGTATCTTTATTGTCTCGATGCGCCTCGACAAATATTCGTAACGCAAAATCGTGTCTTTACGATGCCTTCACCATGAAAATATACCTTCTATTATAGAGAATAATAAAAGATGGCAAAAAGCATAGTGTACAATTTTTTTTATTCTTCTTTTCGCGAAACAAGAGAGTTTGATTATAGACATTTGACTGCGCCAGAAAATCTCTGTGCGTGTACCCCCTTTTTGCTAGTATCATTGCTATTTTTATTTTTATTATTATTATTATTATTTTCATTATTATTAATTTTTTTGTATAGTTATCATAGCTAGACTAAGAAAAATTTTTTTTAAATAAAAATTAAGTATTAATAAGCCAACCAAAAAAATATGTTTGAATTAAACCTAATTAAACTTAAATTAAACTAAAATTAAAATTAAATTAATTTTCAATAAAAAAATAATGTTGGATTATAAAAAATAAAATATAAAACAGAAACTCTTTTTACAACAAAAAAATTTGGAGAATATTTCAATATTGTTTATTTTATATCAGATTATTTTAATTTTGCAAAAATAATAAATTTTTCGGTTACAGTTTTGACATGAAAATGAAAAAAAATGAAAATGTTTCATAAACATGAAAAATTTGGAAGAGTTGATAAATGTTGGAAGTCACTTTCCTTAAGGTTACATTATTTTAATTTTCCAAAAGACAATAAATTTTGATCACGTATTCACACTTTTGGAATAAAAAATAAAATTATAAAATTTAACCTTCATTTTTAACATTATTTTGCTCGTAAATTTTGTCAAAAGTCACGACATTTAAAAAGATTAGTTCAAGAAAGATATACATTTATTTGAAAAATATTCATTTTGGATAGTGAAAAAATTGTTAAAAATTTGAAAAAGGAAATATCTTATCTCATTGGGGAAAATATAAATACAGCTTTTCTTTACTTTTTGCAATCAGTTCACTTTGAGCTTTGTTGACAGAAAGTTGACATTTGATTTAAAGAAACTAAAAAACCTTAACTTAAAAAATGAAAGCAGTGAAAATTTATTTTCTATGCTACTTATTAAAAGTAGTTGTCGCTGTACCCGACTTTGGAAACCTTCCATCATTTGGTGAGTAGTTTTTAGATTTTTTTTTGAAAAATGTTAATTATCTATTTTTTTATTAAAAATCGTATTCAACGGAATAGAAAATGTATTATTATTTCCAAACTGCTCTGATTTTTTATTAGATGATCTGTTGAGGAAATCAATAATTGACGATCAAGACATTTGTTCTAACGTTACATCATATGCTTGCATTTCACGAGAAAGAAATGGTGTCATCTCAAAAAAAAATTATTTAAATATAGCACAATCATTTATTCGAAAGACTGCAATCGGTAAGTTATTTACTATTCACATAATTATACCCTCAAATTAAAACAATTTTGTCAAATTTTCTTTAATACTACCTAAACAAAAATTTTCAAGTAATTATATTTTCCATAAAAAAAAAATTTTTCTTTAACTTCATTTTTAAAAAAAAATAATTTTTCATTCGTTATAATTATTGAAATTTTAAAACAATAAACTAAATTTTTATTTGCTTGAAAAGAATGTCACAATTTAACATTTATATTAGATAAAATATTTAATGGACAAAAATAAAAATTCTTTTCGTTTTGATAATATTGTTATTGTAAGTACAAAACTTTTTTTTTATCAATATCAACATTATTTTTAGGCTATTAAATGTTTGAATTGTGCGGAACAATTTAATTATTTATAAAAATAATTGAAATTTTGAGGAGAATTTAAAAAAAAATTTAATCATAATTCAAATTCTGCGAAGAATTTTATTACTTTTGAGAATAATTGAATTTTTTATAAAATTTTATAAAAATTTATGAATATAATTGAATTCTTGTGAAGAATTCTTTTTATTAATAATATTCAAAAGAATTTAGTTAATTTGAATAATTTTGCGTTTTATGGAAATAATTTATTGAATTCTTGAGAAAATTGTTTTTCAGTTTCTAGAAATAATTAAATTCTTTCGAAAAATTTTGATAAAAATTTAAAAACTAATTGAATTCCTGTGAAGAATTTTACTATTTATAAACATAATTAAATTTTTCCAAAGTATTTTGTTCACAAAAAAAAATACTTGAAGATAATCGAATTTCTGATAATAATTCAATTATTTTTATAAATAATTGAATTTCTGCGAAGAATTTTATTACTTTTGAGAATAATTGAATTTTTCTTTAGAATTTTATGGAAATTTACGAAAATAATTGAATTCTTGTGAAGAATTCATTTTTTTAATAATATTCAAAAGAATTTAGTAAATTTGAAAATTTTGCGTTTTATGGAAATAATTGAATTCTCGATAAGATTTTTTTTCAGTTTCTAGAAATAATTGAATTGTTTTGACGAATTTTAATAAATATTTAAAAAAATAATTGAATTTCTGCGAAGAATTTTATTACTTTTGAGAATAATTGAATTTTTTTTTAGAATTTTATGGAAATTTACGAAAATAATTGAATTTTTGTGAAGAATTTTGTTAAAATACTTGAAAAAATTGGAATTTTTGATAATAATTCAGTTATTTTTATAAATAATTGAATTTTTGCGAAGAATTTTATTACTTTTCAGAATAATTGAATTGTTTTTTAGAATTTTAATAAAATTTTTCAGAATAATTACAATTTTTAAGGAATTTGATGAAAATTTATTGAATTTAAAAATAATTGTAATTCTGCAACGAGTTTTACTGCAATGATTATTTATGAAAATAATCAGTTATTGAATATATTGCAAAGAAAATTTTAAAAAATAAAATTATAATTACAATGACAAACTTCCCTTGATTATTTTCCAAAAATTGTAAATAAAATTCTTTAAAATAATTTAATTATTCTTAATAGAATGTAAAGAAATTTTAACTATATTTCAAAAATTTTCAATTATTTGTTTATAAAAATTCAATTATCTTAAAACAAAAGAATTGAAAAATTTCAAAAATCTCGTTTTTCAGAATTTTTAAAACAACTTTGAAAAAATTCCATTTTATTAAAAAAATTTCAGTACCTATCTTTCTTTAAATTAAGTAATAAAATTTTTAATTATTAATCTTCGCACTAAGAAACATAAATAGGTACATTAAAATGTGTCTCTTTATAAAATTCAATTATTAATCAATTATTAAATTAAAATACTTTGAAAATTCGATTTGTTAAAAAGTTTTTAATAAAATTCTTTAATTTAATTATTTTCAGTTAAATTTCACAAAATTATGTATTTATTCGATATTTTTTTTTTTTAATTTATTTACAAATTTATTTACAATTTATTTAAATTTATTTATTTTATATTTGAATCAGTGACTGATTTTTTACTGTCAAATTAATTATTTTTAACCAATTCTAGAGAACTGTATAAACATCTATAAAAATTAAAATAAAAAGTGGTTTTTTAAAAACAAATTTATTATTTTTAACTAATTTAGACACTCTACCTGTATACTAAATATATATTTTTTTTTTATTAGTTTCTCTCTTATTGATTAAATTTTATATTTAAGATTAAAAAACGTACGCATTTTCTTTTAATTACAGATATTTTGAAACTGCATTCAGAGTTTGAAAAAATATTTACCTTTTTGCCTGAAGAAGTTAGAACAGAAAGCAGTTCTGATCTTGATAGGGAATCAACTTGGTTCAGTGCGTGCATGGGACAAGGTAATATTTTAGTTTCATAAATTTTTACTGTAAATTCAATTTAATATGTGTTGTATTTTTAGTTCTTTTTTTCTCATACTTAATATTTAAATTGCTACAAGCTTCAAAAGTCCCACATTACAGATCATCGCAAGCTTATTTTTTTAAAAACTTTCTATATTAGTCTATGATTGTAGATGAATCCGCTGAAAATAGTTTGCATACTTTGAAGACAACAATGGAGCAAGCTGGAAGCCTTCAAGATATTGAAAATAATGATGGTATGTCATTTTAATATCAATTTTTAAAATTCAATTGTTTCTAGAAATCCATGCTACAATTCTTTTAATATTTTAACAGTTTTAAATCAATATTTATAAGAAAATTCTACGAGAATTCAATTATTTAAATACAAAAATAAATAATTTATTCAATAATTGAATTTTATAACAATTAAAAAAAATTTTTTATACAATTTTTGAAAATAATTGAAAACTTTTTAAAGAATTTTATTCAAATTTTTAAAAATAATAAATAACTGAATTCCTGAGAAGAATTTAAACAATAATTTTTGAAAATAATTAATTTCATACCATGAATTTTATTGAATTTTGTTTAAATAATTGAACTTTTGACAAGAAGTTTATTAGAATTTTTGCCAATAATTTAATTCTTGAGAAGAATTTCGATACCTATATTTATAAACATAATTTAATTATTGACGAGAATTTTTAAAAAATTTTTTAAATAATTTAATTTCTGCAAAGTATTTTATTACTTTTCAAAAAAATTGAATTCTTATGATAAATTTTGATGTTTATGAAAATAATTGAATTTTGAAAATAAATTCCATTAAAATTCCTTAAAATAATTGATTTTATGGGAAGAATTTTGTTGTTTAACAAGATAATTGAATTCTTCTTCAAAATTATAATTGAATTTTCTTTTTCAAAAAATTCTTCTCCAAAATTAAATTATTTTCAAAAAATTTAATAAATTTCTTGTCAAAATTTCAATAAGTTTCAAAAATTTCCATCAATTCAATAATTTTCAATATTTACTATTTTAATTAAATTTTCCAAAAAAATTCAATTATTAAAAAAAAAATTGGTTATTAAAATTCTATGCAAACATTTAATTATTATTTTCATAAATAATAATAAATCTTGGTAAAATGTAATTGTTCTTGAAAATTTTATTAAAATTTGTCAAAAGAATTCATTAAAATGGAATTTTCGCATAAAAGTTATCGAAGAAAAATAATTGTTTAAAAAATTTTTTATAAAATTCTTCGTAAGAATTAAATTATTTTTACAAATATATTAAAACGTATCGTAAACTTTCAATTGATATAAAATTTTTAATGAATTCCCCGAAAAATGGATTTTTATTCTTAAACAGAATTTTCTTATGAATTTCAAAAATTAAATTTTTTTCCAGTATTTTTAATAAAAATCCCTGACTTTTCCCTGACTTTTCACACATAGTTCTTAAAATATAAGATTTACTTTTTACTGTGCAGAGGGTTGTTATTATGAATAAAATTTACTCAGAATTTTCTAAAAAATTTGTTGTACAAGAATAATAATTATTTTTCTAGATTCAATGCCATGGGAATCTGTTGCCCAAATCTATGCCAAAAATTTTGGATTTAGTCCATTTTTTGAAGTAATACTTTATGGCGATAATTCAATAGCGGTAATATTTTACGGCATTAATTACTTTCTATACATGCAGGTTTCACACTCATCTACTAAAAACTACTATTTACTACCTTTTTTACGATTTGCTACTATTCACTATTATTTTTATAAATAATATTTTTACAGAATTTCAATTATTTAAAACACTGCGGACAAAATAATATTCTAAATTTAAGAAAACTCTACTTAAATAGAGTTTCTTAAATTTAGAATGTAATTTTTTTAGTTTTTAAAAAAAACAAATAATAAAAAAAATAAAAATAATAAATAAAATAATAATAATAATAATAATAATTAATTGTTTAAACAAATTTTGATAAATTTCTTGGCAAGAATTAAATTATTCTTATAAATAAAATAAAACGTATCGTAGACTTTCTATTTATAATTTTTAATAAATTCCCCGTAAAATACATATTTATCCTTAAGGGCATTTGGACCATTATGACGTCACAGTTTTGCAAAGCATGTGTTCTAAAGTGTGACGTCATCATGGTTCAAATGCCCTTAACAATTTTATTGAAATTCGTCGAAAGAATTCTATTATTTAAAAAATGTTTTCTAAAATTTTTTTAATTTAAAAAAATTAATAATTTGCAGATTACAAGGCCAAACTCAATGAAAATTAAAAGTTACTCTAAGAACGCATTACATTCAATAATAGAGAAATTTTTTTCCGAATTTTCAAATGGAATATTTGCAAGTGTAATAAGAAACAGTTTGCACGCAGCAGCTAATGCATTTTCAATTGTAAATCATTAAACTAAAATCAAAATATGGTTTTTTATTCACCAATAAGTTTCAATATATAATATTTAATTTGAAAATTCCTTTTTATTTTTAGCTTTTAAATGGTCGTACTGTTGAATTTCAATTGATGAATGCTGAAGAATTTTCAGAAGTAATCGATGATGCAACTGATAATGTTGTAAGTATTATAAATTTAATTAAATTTTGTTATTGAAGTAAAGTATTTCAAACTAATTATTAAAAAATATTCTAAATTAATTATTTATTAAACACTTTTAGTTCGATTGGTTTGGACACTTTGAAGATATTGGATTTAAAGTAAATGCTTATGATCACTTTTATTTTGATACAGATTATTTTGTAAACTTAGGATCACTTTTAGTTGCACTCAGTAATAATTGTGCGATCGGTAAGTTGAATAAATTTTTAAATGAAATACTTTTTTTCCATCAACATTTACTCTTTTCATGCGTCACGGAGATTTTGGCTTTTAATATTTAGATATACTTAATTTTTCAATATTGCAGCAAATTTAATTCACTTTCTGTATGCAATGAATACGAAGGTTTTCTCTACATGGTACAATGGCGAAAGTGCATTAATAAACAAATATACGTATGTTGAAATAATTGATTAAATATATACTTTTTTTTAAAGTACATTATTAATTTTCTCACTTATCCATTTTTTTCAACAGTGAAGAGGAGTGCTTTAAACAAATGCCAATTAAATCAGGAGTTATCAGCAAAATTATCAGTAATCATTTGCCTAGTAAATTTTCACTCGTAAGTTAGTATAAATCTAGCGGGTTGTCACGCTTTTCCTCATTTCAAATTCCCTGACTTTTCCAGGTTTTCCAGATAAAAAAACGTATTTTTTCCAGGTTTTTAAAACTACATTTATATTTCACAAAATTTTATTTTTAATTGAGGGGCTGGATGCTATAATGTGTTACGTGCCATTCACTTAACATGGCGCGTAACACATTATAGCATCCAGCCCCTCAATTTTATTCTTAATTTTACCAAACTCCCTGATTTTCAGAGAAAACGACTTTTTTTCCTGTTCTATTATATTTATTTACGAATTTCTTTAATTGTAAAATTACTCAATTTCGTTTTTAAATGAATATTTAATCATTATTATTTTTTTACAGAAATTAAAATTTTCAAAAAATTTAAATTCAATTACATATACGAATATTATTATAAAACAAGAATATATCGATCACTCCGAGTCGAAGACTCGATCGATTTCTTCATGTTTTATAATAATTAAAACTTGATACAATCATTATTTTATATTATAAAAATATTGTTACTGTAATTTCTTCAAAATTATTTTCATTTCAATTCAATTCTTCATTTCTAGAATTTTAAACTAAAATTCTTTTTTAAAACAATTTTTTTATTTTTTAAATAATTTTTGAAAAAGTTCTTCTTTGAGAATTTTTAAATCCATTTGTTTACAATTCAATTTTACCTAAACTTTCGATTATTCTAAAATTCTTCAATTAAATAAATTAGAAATTAAAAACTTTAAATAATTAAAAAAAATTCCATTAAACTTATTGAGAAAAATTAATTCTATAAAATTTCCTTAAAAATCTTGTCAAGAATTTAATTATTTTTATAGATTATAAAATTATTCGCAGGAATTCAATTGTTCTCAAAAAATTTGAATAAAATTCTTCGAAATAATTCTAAAAGATTTTAATTAGAAACATTTTCAAAATTCAATTATTTCTAAAAATTTACGCTATATTGCTTTCAATATTGAATAATAATCTAAAATTTTAACTGAAATTAATTTTTAAATCAATATTTACTAGAAAAATCCACGAGAATACAATTATTTAAATACAAAAATAAATATTTTATTAAATAATTGAATTTTTATAAAGACATTTATCAACAAATTTTTAAATAATTGAATTCTCTTGACAAATTTTAATAAAACTTTTAAGAATAAGTTTATTTTTTGGAAATTTGATTAAAATTTTATTAAAAATAATTGAATTTCTCTAAAGAGAAAAGAGTTTTTGAAAAATTTTTTTTTATAAGAGTTTTTGAAAATAATTGAAATTTTGCCAAGAATTTTATTAAAGTTTTTGAAAATATTTGAATTTTGGAGAAAAAATTATAAAGATTATTGAAATTTTGACGAGAATTTTTGTAAATTGTTGAACATAATTAAATTTCTACGAAGAATTATATTACTTTTGAAAATAATAAATTGAATTTTTCAGACGAATTTTATTAAAATGTCTTTTTAAATAATTGAATTTCTTTGATGAATTTTAATAAAAATTTTAAGAATAATTTCATTTTTCGAGGAATTTCATTAAAATTGTTTTGAAAATAATTGAAAGTCTGAGATGAGTTTTATTATTTATGAAAATAATGAAATGTTTGCGTAGAATTTAAAAATTTTTTTTGAAATAATTGAATTCTTTTGAAAAATTTTATTAAAGTAGTAGATTTATTAAAAATCATTGAATTGAAGAAAGTTTTTGAAAATAATTGGAATTTTGACATAAATTTTATTAAAATTGTTGGAAATAATTGAATTTCTAAGAAGAATTTTACTAATATGGAAAATAATTGAATTTATGCAATCATTTGTAATTGCTTCAAAATTAATTTTCTTTTAGTGTTTTTATTAAAAATTCTTCTATAAATCCATTATTTTTAATAATCAATTAAAAATATATATTAAAAAATTTAACTAATTTCAGAAGAATTGGAATAATTAAAATTTCCCAAAAATTTACGTTCTTTAAGACGATTTCTAATTAAATTCATTGAAAATTGAAATATTAATGTAAAATTAGATTTCAAGAATAAACTTTAAAAAATAACAATTTTCCAGGATTTCAATCAAAATTCCCTGACTATTCCAGGTTTTCCAGGTTTCCAGGTTGCGTGGCAACCCTGGAATCGTAAATATTTTCTATACTAAACTATAAAGCAAAAATTATTAATATATTATACTTCAAATAATCCAAATTTTTATGAAATTATTCATTTTAGATTCAAAAAATACTGGAAAATATAATTGGAGAATATAAGAAGGAAATAGACAATAGTTGGTTGAACGACGACGAAAAAGAAGTTTTCTTGAATCCATTAGAAAATTTAAAATTAAAAATAACTAATTTAGAGTTGACATCACCACACAGGATAGATAATTCTGTAAAAAATATTTTCTTTTTATGTTCGTAAACACAAAAAATGTGCAAAATAATAAATTAAAAACGCATTTTTGATTATAGTTTCCTGTTGTAATGAATGGTTTGAAAAATATTATAAATTTCGAAAAAAGTCAAATGAAATTTAAATTACACATATACAAAAAAGCTCGGAAGGAAAATATGTAAGTATATAGAATATTATAAAATTAATAATACTGGTCAAAAATTTAAGTGCTTTATAATTATTTAAATTTGTATTTGGTCTTTCAGAATACATGTTAATAGAAATGAAAAGGATGGAGAACATTTAGTTCCTTACGTCAATTATAACGTTCAGGATAATCTTCTAGGTGAGATGGATATTATATTAAAAATTTAAAATACGAGATTTAAGTTCATTTAAAAACAAGGTTTGAAATAAAACATTAAATTTTGATTTTTATGTAGAAATTCCGTTGGAAGAATTGATCTTACCATTATTCGATCCTGAATTAACAATGCAAGTATTTTAAACTGATTCCGATTAAAAATTATTATAGATACTCAGAAAAATGTTCTATTTCATTTATTTACGAATTTCTAATTGTAAAATGATTCAGAAACATCAATAATTTCATTTTTAAATAAATATTTAATGTTTCGTTAAATTGCGTTAAAATTCTTAAAATTGAAAAACCTGTTGCAACCCTGAATAATAACAGGAATGACAAATAATGATAATAATAATAATAATAATAATAATAATACCTACAATTATACTTTCAATAAATGTTGTTATACTTTTAGAGCTTGGAATTATGCATATTTTGGAGTTGCTATAAGCAGAGAATTATTCAAGTTAAACGAGATATTTCATTCTGTTAAAGGTATAAAATTTTTGCATTACTAACAGCAATAAATGTTATACTTACAATTTGTATTTATAATTTTAATGTAAATTTTATTTTTTTAAAGCTAAACACTCAGAACCTTTCAACTCCAAAATGAATTGCTTTAAAGTGTTACAATATTCAGTGAAAGAAAATGTTAATTTTTATGATCTAATTAATTCTTGTGTTGGATTGAAAATAGCTTATAAAGCATTTAAACAAGAAATAGATGTGATTGAACATAAACTTCACAGAATCTTAGGATTGCAATATACAACTCCAGAACAACAATTCTTCCTCGCTTATTCTGCTGTAAGTATTATACACGGAGAGACCCACATTCGTAAAAATTACTAAAAATGGTTGCAATGACCGGAAATAAGGGGACTTTTAGCATAATGTGCTACAGAATTAGATAAATTTACAAAAGAAATAGATAAATTTGCTACATTGAAATAGCAAGTTTTAATATTTTGTGTAAGAGTTGTAAATGTAGCAAAAATTGATTATAGTTTTCTCTAATTTAATTAGACAAAATCTGACAAATGTAAACATTTTCCACTAAAACCTACTATCCACTGTAGTAATTTTTGGTGAGCAAGTGTGGCTAGCGAGTGCAGTCATATGGCGCCTGCATTTCTATTGGTTGCTAACTTCGTCAATCTCCGTAAATGAGCCAATGCCATCCGATCATTGACAGTGACTATGTTTCGCGTATGTAAAATAAATTTGGATATTATCTACAATAATTAAATATAAAGTGAAACGTAGGTCGTTCGTTATCTCAGAAATTGACCATTATAAATTAATAAATTTTGCATTTATTCCTGTCCCAAGAACTATGTCTTATAATAATGTTGTTAAAAGTAAACTGCTTTCTCGTAAGTGCTGTAAATTTTCATCATTCAATATATAAGGAAACAAAGATGTATACTTTCAGCGAAATTCGTTGTCGTGCGTGCAGTTGTGTATTAGTGTATTAATTAACCGCGTCTATACATATAAGTGAAATAAACATGTGTGTGTCTTCAAATATTTATCCAACAAATATATAAGTGTGTGTGTGTGTGTGTGTGTGTCTGTGTATGTAAAAATCCTTCCAGTTTGTCTCCATTAGTCAAGAATTGACGGGAAACCGGCGACAAAAATCCGTATTTTTTCTTTCACTCTTTCTTTCTGCATTTACAAACGACTGTAGTAATTTTACGTACACAATGCTTCTGAGTTTACTACAGTTATTTGGAACTATTGGACGAAATAGTAAGAAACTTTGCTAATTTGGTGAACATTTGTCGGGATTAGTGACTTAGTGTAGAAAATAGTAAAAAATACAAAAAGTCCCCTTATTTCCGGTGGTTGCAATGTGAAAATAGTAAATTCTAGTGTGATTTTATACAAAAATTAGTAATCTCGGTCTCTCCGTGTATTAAAGCAAAAACAATAAGAAATCTTTTAAACTTTGATCCCAATATTTTGAAACTAAATATATTTGTAATATTTTTGTCAATTAATTTAGTATAATCCAGAGTTATAATTTAATTGACAAATAACTTTTTTATTAAGACAATTTTTATATCCGAAAATTTACAGATTTATTGTGAAGAGACAAATCCTCAGACAGTTGGTATAAGCGCTTCTAATTTAGGAAGCTTTGGAAAGGCATTTTATTGTAAAATGAACAGTCAAATGAATCCAATGAGAAAATGTGATTTCTGGGCTAAACCGATAAATTATGCAAATGTGTAATTGTCCTACAACTTATTTCACATTATCTTAAATTTGTTTTCTAATTTGTTTTATTTGGAATTATTTAATCATTTAATTATTTATATTTGACGGGTTCCACGTCAAGTGACCCAGGTCAAAAATTTACATGGAATATTTGAAAAATTTGTAGTTTCTTTAAAACAAAACGAAAATATGTTTTCTATTTTGGGTTTTGCTGCTGTTTTTCAACACTTTCTAATAGTGTGAACAAATGTAGAGAAAAAAAATTGTTTGACCTTGAAAAATTAAATTAAAAAATAAAATTTCATTTTTTTATCAAATGGGCAGTTTGTATTTTTTAAAAAAAAATTTTATCATAAAGGTGAGGTTTTTTCCTAAAAAAAATGTATAGGTCAAAACGTGGGACAAGAACTTTTAACTAGTCAAATTAAGCATTTACTTCTGCCGTGCACCGTCCCACAGTGGAATTTTTTTTACAATTTACTATTAAAAAATGTCTATAGCTTACAATTTTTAACCGATTTGAGTGTTCTTTGTCTTAAATTAAAGGGGAATAAATTCTTAAGACATCCTTTGAGGCCGATTTTGGAGATTTTAATTATTTATAATTTTTTTTAAATCAAAGTTAACAAATTAATACACTTTTTTAAAAAAGGAGGTTTATTTTCTTATTCCGTTGATGCACATGATCTAAATAAATTTAAATTCATCCAATATGACCACCAGATAATTAATAAAGCATAAAATAATTTATTTCAATTGTTATAAACAATATATAGCCCAACAACGAGCAGGGGCGGTGGATTGCAGAAGTAAATGTTTATTTTGACCAGTTAAAAGTTCTTGTCCCACGTTTTGACCTATACATTTTTTTTAGGAAAAAACCTCACCTTTATGATAAAATTTTTTTTTTAAAAATAAAAACTGTCCATTTGATGAAAAAATGAAATTTTATTTTTTAATTTAATTTTTCAAGGTCAAACATTTTTTTTCTCTACATTTGTTTACACCATTAGAAAGTGTTGAAAAACAGCAGAAAAACCCAAAATAGAAAACGTATTTTCGTTTTGTTTTAAAGAAACTACAAATTTTTCAAATATTCCATGTTAGACCAAAAATTTAAACTTTGACCCCCTCCAGTTTTTATATTTGTTTAAATAAATTAATAATATTTGGTATTTTTAATTGAATCTAATAGGACTACTGTTTCTGCAAAATTTTTACCCGATCCCAAACATTTAAAATTTTGACCTGGGTCACTTAACGTGGAACCCGTCATTTATATTGTTGAAGCATGATAAAAAGAGAAAATAGTAGAAAATTAATTAATTTTCCAAAAAAAAACTCACGTTTCGGTATCCAAGTTGACCGCGCACCATCCTCGCAGAGTGTTTCTAAACAATAAATAAATAAATTTTGTTTAATAGTGTTTACTTGAAACAATAAATAGAATTTTTTTATTGTAGAAAATAAAAAATTAACATAATTTTAAAATAAATTCAATTAAACTTTTTCAAAAAAAAAAAAATTAAATCTATACAGCATTATCAGTTAAAAGTATGAAAAATTCAAATTTTTCAAAAATTTTAATTCGCAACCCTTTGAAAATTCGATTATTGCTAAAAATTCATGCTTCAATACTTTTAATATTGTGAAGAATTTGGTTCTTTTTGGTAATAATTGAATTCTTCCAATTTTGAATTTCTTTCTTTCTTTCTTTCTTCGAAGAATTTTGATATTTATAATGATAATTGAATTTCTTCAAAGAATTTTGTAAAAAAAATGTTAAATAATTTAATTCTTACAATGAATTTTGTTCTTTATGAAAATAATTGAATTCTTACAAAGAATTTTGTTATTTATAAAGCTAATTGAATTTTAGTCAAGAACTTTATTGAAAATTTTGAAAACAATAGAATTTTCAAGAAGAACTTTATTGAAAGTTTTGAAAACAATAGAATTTTTGAGAAGAATTTTATGATAATTTTTGAAAATAATTGAATTCCTGCTATAAAAATTTTGGTATTTTGGAAAATAATTGAATTTCTGCGAAGAATTTTATATAAAAAATAATAAAGTAAAATAACAAAGTTTTGCAATAGAATTTTCTTGTATAATTTTCTTATTTGAAAAAATAGAATTTTAATTTGTTAACATTTTTTATATTTTAAAGCAGTAAAACAAATTTTTCATTTTCTTGAAAAAATGTTCAAAATTTAATAGTTATAGTAGATAAAATATTTAATATATAGATAATTATTGAAAAAAATAAAATTTTTATTCGTTTTGATATAATTTTACTGTCACTGTGACCTTCTCTGTTGGCAATAAAAAAAAATAATTTTTTTACTTTTTATGAAAATATTTTTTGAACATTATTCTTAATTATTCTTTATTCTTTATTCGTAAATTCTTCAGTTAAATATTACATTAGAAAATAAAGACTTCAAATGATTTTAAAAAAATCCAATTAAACTTTTTAAAAAAAATTGATTCCAAAATTTAATTCTTTCTAAAAATTCACGCTATATTGCTTTTAATTTTCAATTATTCTCTAAAATTGTAACTGAAATTTATTTTTAAATCAATTTTTATTACAAAATTCTACGAGAATTAAATTATTTAAATAGGGTCAGAATTTCTCAAATGGATCACCTAAAACTAAAAAATTTTCTTTTTGAACCAAAATAGTTTTTGTTGACACTTTATAAGGTTAAGAAGAATCCCTAAAAATATAAAGCCAAAAAAAAATTTTTTGAAAAAGTTAAATTAACAACTGAATTTTTTAGTACTGCTAAATTAACAAATTTTTTTCTCGAGTTCCAGTTGACGGATTTTAAAATTAAAATATGGAGGTTTTTCGTCTTGAATTGCACTATTTAAATATATTTTTTGTTTTTAAATTTTTTTTTATAATCCTAACAAAATAAAATAAAATACATTTTTCTTTTTTCTTTCTATTCGTGACAATAAGAATGTTTCTCAATTAAAGACTAAGTCAAATAAAAATGTAAAAATTCTTAAAAATTAAAAATTTTTACTTAAAAAATTTGACTAATAAACATGAAAAATTTAGATAAGTTTGTAAATTTTGGAAGTCACTTCCCTTAAGGTTACATTATTTTAATTTTCCAAAAGATAATAAATTTTTATGACGTATTCACACTTTTGCAATAAAAAATAAAATTCTAAAATTTAACTTTATTTTTTAACATTATTTTGCTCGAATATTTTGTCAAAAGTCACGACATTTAAAAAGATTAGTTCAAGAAAGATATACATTTATTTGAAAAATATTCATTTTGGATAGTGAAAAAATTGTTAAAAATTTGAAAAAGGAAATATCTTATCTCATTGGGGAAAATATAAATACAGCTTTTCTTTACTTTTTGCAATCAGTTCACTTTGAGCTTTGTTGACAGAAAGTTGACATTTGATTTAAAGAAACTAAAAAACCTTAACTTAAAAAATGAAAGCAGTGAAAATTTATTTTCTATGCTACTTATTAAAAGTAGTTGTCGCTGTACCCGACTTTGGAAACCTTCCATCATTTGGTGAGTAGTTTTTAGATTTTTTTTTGAAAAATGTTAATTATCTATTTTTTTATTAAAAATCGTATTCAACGGAATAGAAAATGTATTATTATTTCCAAACTGCTATGATTTTTTATTAGATGAACTGTTGAGAAAATCAATAATTGACGATCAAGACATTTGTTCTAACGTTACATCATATGCTTGCATTTCACGAGGAAGAAATGGTGCCATCTCAAAAAAAAATTATTTAAATATAGCACAATCATTTATTCAAAGAACTGCATTGGGTAAGTTATTTACTTCACATAATTATACCCTCAAATTAAAACAATTGTCAATTTTTTTTTTAATACTAATTAAACAAAAATTTTGAAATAATTATATTTTTTATCAAAAAAAAATTTTCTTTAATTTTATTTTTTAAAAAAACTAATTTTTCATTCGTTATAATTATTCAAGTTTTAAAACAATAAACTAAATGTTTTATATGTGCTTGAAAAAAATGTCAAAATTTAACATTTGCATTAGATAAAAATAATATTTAATGGATAATTTTATTGAAAAAAAAAAAATTCCATTCGTTTTGATAATATTATTATTGTCAGTGCAAAATTTTCTTTTAGCAATAAAAAAAACTAATTTTCGTTATCAATTTCTTTTACCATTTTATTACGCACAGTTTTTCTAAACATATCGCAAATTGAGATAAAAAGAACATTTACCAAAACGTTGCATCGCCACGTTTTTTATTATTGTCTTAATTTGATATCCTTAGAATAACTCTGTGTATATAAATCTAATTTTTAAAGTTTTATTATAATCTTAATAATTTGTTTTTTTTTATTTGAAATAAAAATTTTAGTTCTATAAAATGTTTTTAAGGGCAACACACTAAAAAAAAAGTTTTACTTTCAGCCTCTTTTTGAGGCTGAATTTAAGGTGTAAACGGAGTCAGCCCCGTTAAACAAGGACAGACTTATGTGAAATACATGGGCTGAATTTAAGGTGTAAACGGAGTCAGACTTTTTTTTTCCTGTGAAGAGAATTTTTTTATTTGCAAAGTATTATAATAATCACTGTATATTAGAAAAGGACTGTTATTTTTTTATTAACATAAAGGATAGAAATTATTATGTCAATATCAACATTATTGTTTTTAGACTATTAAATTTTTATAAATATTATACAAATAAATACCTCTCTATAATACTAAACATAATTATATTTAATTTCTCTTTTAATAATAAAAGTTTATGTAAGACTAAAAAATGTACGGTTTTTTTTTATTATTTACAGGCATTTTGAAATTAGAATCAGACAATACTCTTGAAAGGGAATCAACTTGGTTTAATGCGTGCATGGGAAAAGGTAATAGATCCCGGAAATTTGCAGCAAGTATTCCATGGAAGCTTGCTGCGATATTGTGGTTACAGATAACAGTAAGCTTACTATGATAAATTTTCTATATTTGTCTAAATGAATCTAGGTACTTCCGCTGAAAACAGTTTGGATACTTTGAAGACAACAATGGAACAAACTAAAGGCATTCAACATCCAGAAGATAGTGAAGGTATAGATGATCATTCCCATATTATATAGCATAAAATAAAGAAATTATATATAAATAATGAATATAATAATAATTAATAATAATTATTATATAAATAATCTTTCTATAAAGAAATTTTTCTTTCTCAGAAAGATGAATTTCTCTCATCTTTTCTGAAAAACTTCATAATAGACAATTTTCATTATAAATTGCAATTTATTTAAAATTTTCCAAATAATTTAAGAATAATAAAATTATTTTTCTAGATTTAGAGCCATGGGAAAATGTTGCTGCATTCTATGCCAAAACTTTTGGATTTAGTCCATTTTTTGAAGTATTACTTTATGACGTTAATTCATTAATGGTAATATTTTACCCTTTTACGTCATTAACAGGGTTGTTACAAATATTTAATTTTATTTTTCCCTGACTTTTCCCTGATTTCCAGACAAAATTCTCACTTTTTCCCTGACCCTAAAAAATATTCTGATTCACTCTAAATATTATTAGAAACTCAAAAAAATGTTCTATTACATTTATTTACAAATTTCATTAATTGTAAAATTATTCACAAACATCAATAATTTCTTATTTAAATAAATATTTAATCATTATTATTTTTTTGTGGGAATTAAAATTCTTCAAAACATTCAATTTGAAATATTTTGAAATTCAATAACTGATAAAAATATTATTGTAAAATATGAAGAAATGGATTACTCCGAGTCTTCGACTCGGAGTAATCAATTTCTTCATATTTTATAATAATTAAAGATGACCGAGTGATAAAATCATTATTTTTTATTATAATATAAGAATATTGTTATTGTGTAACTCCTTCAAAATTATTTTCATCATTTTAATTCAATTATTATTTTCTACAATTTTTAAGATAAATCGTCTTCTTCATGTTTTGTTATAATTTAAATTACCATGAAATTTTTCAAAAAAAATTTATTATGTACAAAAATCCTAACAAAATTCTTCACAAGAATTCAATTATTTTTAAAAATTAGTAAATTTTCTGGAAAAATTCAATTATTTGAAAAAATTGTAATAAAATTCATTGCAATAATTTAATTATTTTCCTAAATAATAAGTCGATTATTCGGTAATTCATCTTTTAATCAATTTTTATTTAAAAAATGCTAGAAGAATTCAATTATTTAAATTAAAAAATAAATCCTGTGATGAGTTTTATTATTTATGAAAATAATTGAAAATTTTCCTAAAAATGTTATTAAAATTTTTCTAAAATAATTGAATTTCGGTGAAGAATTTTATTATTTCTAAAAATAATTGAATTCTTGAAAAGAACTTTGTTAAATTTTTTTAAATAATTGAATTCATGCGACGAATTTTATAAAAATCTTTTTAAATAATTGACATTTTTCGAAAAATTTTATGAAATTTTGTATATTAAATAATTGAACTCATGTGGAAATTTTATTATTTATGAAAATAATTGAATTATTTCAAAGAAATTTATTAAAATTTTTATAAATTATTGAATTCCTGTGAAATTTTAACAAGAATTTTATTCAAGTTTTTAATAATAATTGAATTTTGAAAAAGAATTTTATTATTTATAACAATAATTAAAATTTTGACGAGAATTTAAAAAAAATTTTTTTAATAATTGAATAATAAAGAATTTTATTATTTATAAAGATAATTGCAATTTTGACAAGAATTTTATTCAAGTTTATAAAAATAATTGAATTTCGGTGAAGAATTTTACTATTTCTAAAAATAATTGAATTCTTGAAAAGAACTTTGTTAAATTTTTTTTTAAACAATTGAATTCCTGCGACGAATTTTATAAAATTCTTTTTAAATAATTGATATGTTTCGAAAAAAATTTTGAAATTTTTTATATTAAATAATTGAATTCCTGTGCAAATTTTATTATTTATGAAAATAATTGATTTATTTCGAAAAAATTTATTAGAAATCTTGTAAATTACAGAATTCCTGTGAAATTTTGATAAGAATTTTTTTAAAGTTTTTAAAAATAATTGAATTTTGAAGAAGAATTGTATTATTTCTAAAGATAATTGAAATTTTGACGAGAATTTTTAAAAAATTTTTGAACATAATTGAATTTTGGAGAAGAATTTTAATATTTTTAAAGATATAATTGAAATGACCAGAATTTTTTTTAATTTTTGAATATAATAGAATTTCTGAAAAAATTTTTATGACTTTTGAAAATAATTGAATTTCTGGAATTATTTGTAACTTTTCCAAAATTCAATTTTTTTAAAAGTATTTTTAACTAAAATTCTTTTATTAATCTAGTATTTATAAAAATTGTAAAATTGATTCATTAAATAATTTATAAGTCATAATTTTAGTTCTTGTAAAATTAAATTATTTAAAAAGAAATTATTGTCTGAAATAGAAAATATTGAAGGTTTTGTATTAAAATTCGTGGTAATGTAATTTAAAAAAAAAATTAAAATTAAAAATTAAAAATTTAATTCGTGGTAAATTTTTATAGTTTACGAGGCAAACAATAAAAACATCAAAATTCAGAGTTTTTTCATGAACTTAAAAAATTCCATTTTTCCAGTACTTTTACTAAAAATCCCTGACTTTTCCCTGAATTCCCTGACTTCCCTGACCTGTGGCAACCCTGATTAAATATAATGGCTCACATTTTAATAAATGTAAATATAGTAAGAAATAGTATTTTTAATTTAAAACAAATTCACAATTTGCAGATTACAAGGCCATACTCAATGAAAATTAAAAGTTACTCTGAGAACGCATTACATTTAGTAGTAGAGGAATTTCTTCACAAATTTACAAACCAAATGTTTCCAGAGTTACTTAAAAATAAAATAAAAGACCAATTGAATGCATCAGCTACTACATTTTTAAGCGTAAATCATTAAAATAAAATCAAAATAATATTTTTTATTCATTAACTCAATATAACTGTTATAATTTATTGAACGTTCTAATTTGTAGTGTTTAAATATTGATTCTTCAACAAATGAAGTAATGAGTTTTGAAAAATTTTCGAAAAATTTCGATATTAATGCAAGTTCATTAGGAAATAATGTAAGTATTAAATTTAGTTAAATTTATTTATTGTAGTAAATTAATATTTATTAAATTTAGTAAAATTCTAAACTAATTATTTAATAAACACTTTTAGTTCGATTGGTTTGGACACTTTGAAGATATTGGATTGAAAGTAAATGCTCATGATGTCTTTTATTTTGATACAGATTATTTTGAAGAATTAGTATCACTTTTAGTTACACTCAGTAACGGTGAAATCGGTAAGTTGAATTGTAAAAGAAATTCTTTTTTCCATCAACATTAAATTATAATAATATTCATGCGTCAGGGAGATTTTGGCTAATATTTATAGATACTTAATTTTTCAATATTTTTTGCAGCAAATTTAATTCACTTTCTGTATGCAATGAATTCGAGAGTTTACTCTACTTGGCACAATGAGAAACATGCATCAACAAACAAATATACGTATGTTGAAATAATTGATTAATGAATGTATTTTTTTTTTAAAGTACATTATTAATTTTCTCTTATTCACTTTCTTCAACAGTGAAGGAGAATGCTTTACACATATGCCAGTTAAATCAAGAATTAACGACAGAATTCTCAAGGGCCATCATTTAAGTGGAAAATTTTTACTTGTAAGTTAGTGAATCGTAAATATTTTTTGTACAAAATTATAAATAAATAATAAATGCGACGCGCTCCCAAAAGAGGATAAGAAGCAAAAGTTTTGGTTTATTTATTTTTGGAGTAAAAATTTAAAAT
This sequence comes from Leptopilina heterotoma, assembly GCF_015476425.1. Taxonomy (NCBI): domain Eukaryota; kingdom Metazoa; phylum Arthropoda; class Insecta; order Hymenoptera; family Figitidae; genus Leptopilina; species Leptopilina heterotoma. Next base: position 427,624 of record NW_025111042.1, read on the forward strand.
ACTAAAGTTTTTTTTTTGTTTATTCTAGCTTGAAAATATAGTGAAAAATATAGTTAGAGAATATGAGAAGGAAGTAGACAACAGTTGGTTGGACGACAACAGAAAAGAATTGTTCTTGCATCCACTAAGACGTTTAGAAATAGAGATAACTAATGAAAAAACAAAACCACAGGATGAAACTAATTTTGATGTAAATTTATTTTTATAAAATATTTTTTCTTGTTCGTACTTCGTAAAAACAGAAAAAATGTGCAGAATTAAAAATTCATTTTTTGATTATAGTTTCCTGTTGAAATGAATGGTTTGTTAAATATTATAAATTTCGAAAAAGCTCATATCCAATTTTTAGTCAGAGCTCTGAGACGATATCAGTAAGCATAATATAATATTTCGCAGGGTTGCCAACTCTTTTAAAATTGAATTAATTTTGAAATATTTAAGAAAAGGCACAATAACTTTATAGAGAACCATAATTTTCCATTATTCCGATCAAATTTCCCTGACTTTTTCAGGCTTTTTCAAGGTTTATAAAATTCCCTGACATTTCCAGGTTTTCTATAGGTTTCGTGGCAACCCTGTATTCTAAGATTAAGAATATTGGTGAAAAATTTAAGTGCTTCATAATTATTTAAATTTGTATTTTCTTTTAGTATAAAAATACCAAGAAATATGAAATATGGAAAATCTTTAGTTCCTTACGTCAATTATAACGATGAGAATAAACATCTGGGTGAGATGGATAATACTATCAAAATAAGAGATCTAAGTCTATTTAAAAATATCCCGTGTAGAAATTTCCCCATTTGTCCCTATCTCTAGTAGGGACCTCGCTAGATTCTGACTAGAATCTCTAGTCTAGAAAAACTAGTCGGGCTTCAATCAAATTCTAGTTAGATAATTCAGACTGGAAAAAACTCACTAGGACCTTATCGATTTCAAACTAGACAAACTAGTGTACAAGTATGACATACATAAATTATCTTTCTATAGATATAAATAATTCAGATTAATAGATAGAAAAACTTACTAGCATTATTTATTAAAAAATCTAAATCTAAATATTGTAATATTATTCGTAAAAATAATTTTTTTTTAAAAAGATATGTATGTGCAATTATACTTTAAAATGTTTTTCACAATTAATGCAAGTATTTAATAATAATTAAAAAGATGCTATAATATTATAATTACAATAAATAGTAAATATAAAAAGCACTGCAATTAGTAATGTTTAATTTTTCAATAATGTCATAATTAATTATTATTAACTATCATTAGGAATGCAGAGTTAAATAAGAGTGATGAATAATAACTCCCTAAAATTCAAAATATTATGAATTAATTATATCTATAACGTTATTGAAAAATTAAACATAACTAATTTATTACATTACTTTTTATATTTTTATATTTACTATAATTGTTTTAATAAATAATAATAATAATAAATAATATATTACAATATTTAGTTAATAAAAATTAATTATATCCACATAATTAATATTTATTTATGGTTTATTCTTTTTTAATTTACTTAATAAATAAAAGATTTTGTTTAAATAATTAAAAAATTAAGTAATCAAATAATATGCAAACTTTTTTAATAAATAATGCTTGTAAGAATCATCTAACTAGAATTAGATTGGAACCCGACTAGTTTTTCTCGACTAGAGATTCTAGTCAGAATCTAGCGAGAGCCCTACTAGAGATAGGGACAAATGGCGGAATTTCCAAACGGGATGTACTTTAAGCGGAAGTCCATCCAACCTATCATGGCCGAGAGGTATGTGTATCCGTCTGGTGTCCCCAAGGTCCAAGGTTCGAACCCTCATAGGCACGAGATTTTTCGTGTGCAACAATCATTAATAATGTTAATGGGTCAATCTCTAGAAATGAACAAATTCAGAATTGAAATTTCATTTTAAAAAAAGTTGAAAATTCACTTTTATTATTAGTCCTTTGGCAAAAGGGGGATCCTAATAAGCCTATAAAATACGTGGTTACAATCTTTATCAACATTATTATTAAAAATTAATGTTTTTTAATCAGAATTTTTGTTGAAAATTTCTCGCAGCTAAATGGGTTTCAAAATTGATGAAAATTAATTAAAACTCGTTACTCAGGGGTTTTAGGGGTCGCCGATTACGAATCCGATGTTAGTTTCTCAAAATCCAAAATGGTGGATCCAATATGGCAGACACTTTCTTCAAAAATTTAACGGATTTGCTTGAAACTCGTTACTCGGGGGTTTTCGGGGTCGCTGATTATGAATTTCAAGATAGTTTTTGAAAATTGAAAATGGCGGATCCAATATGGTGGACACTTTTTTCAAAAATTCTTCGGGTATGCTTGAAACTCGTTATTCGGGAGTTTTCGGGGTTGCTGATTACGAATCCGATGTCAGTTTTTGAAAATTCAAAATCCCGAAATCCCCAGAGCGACAAGTTTTAAGCCAATCTAATTAATTATTCATACTAGATCAGCCATTTGCAATTTTCAAAAACAAACATCAAATTCGAATTCAGCGACCCCAAAAACCCCTGAGGAACGAATTTCTATCGAATAGCATCAATCTTCAAATTATCCGCCATATTGGATCCGCCATTTAAAATTTTTTAAAACTGACCCAAAATTCGTAATCAGCGACCCCGAAAACCCTCTAATAACAAGTTTCAAGCAAATCCGATGAATTTTTCAAAAAGTGTCCGCCATGTTGGATCCGCCATTTTGAATCTTTAAAAACTAATAACAGATTCGTAATCAGCGACCCCGAAAACCACCAAGTAACAAATTTTATGCAAATCTGAGCAGTTTTGAAAAAAAATGTCGGCCATATTGGATCCGCCATTTTGAATTTTCAAAAACTGACATGAGATTCGTAATCAGCAACCCCGAAAACCCCCGAGTAACGAGTTTCAAGCAAATCCGATGAATGTTTTAAAAAATTGTCCGCCATGTTGGATCCGCCATTTTGAATTTTCAAAAATTATTATCATATTCGTAATCAGCAACTCTAAAAACCCCCGAGTAACGATTTTCAGGCGAATCCGATGATTAATAAAGTCTGTAATTTACGTGCTGTGTAATGGAAATATACCATGGGTAACGGAGGGGAGTTTTCTTCCATTATACAACTTCAAAATGTTATGATTATAATATAAAAAAAATAAATATTATAAATAAATTAATGACAGCATTTGTTTTCTTTGTTTTTAAATAAAACAATGTTTTAAAGATTATTAAAAATTATTATTATTTACGTCCTAAAAACTAAATTTACTGCGGTAACGGAGGGGAGTTTTTATTGTGTCGATGAACACTGACAAACTAAAGATTCTTTTAAAACTAATTGTTTTCATTTTGTTTCATCATTTTATGCAATAACCATAACTATACTGACACTACAAAGAGTTTTGATGTATTTATTTCTATTTTATCGTTTTTGTTTATATTTTATAATTATATTTGTGAGCGGTAACGGAGGGGAGTTTTATTTCTGCACAAAACTAATTTAATTCTAGGTAAAAATAACTAACAAATATTTTACTTTATTTTTCATGATTGAATTAGAAATAAAATAATAAGTAGATATTACCGGGCAAAAGATTTTTTTGTATTACAGAATTAATATAATACCTTTTCTATAAATGAAACTTACTTCATGAACGGTAACGGAGGGGAGTTTTTATGCTATATAAACACGTGTATCTTTAAATATTTCAAATTTTCGATTTATTTTTCATAGGATCCGATTAAATCATGATGAATGCTATTATTAGGACGTAAAGATTTTGAAAAATTATTATTATTTATTTTTAAAAATCTAATGTACGTGTCATGTGTCCCGATTGTGAGAATGACCCTAATATGAATGGAGAATTCAATTATAAATAAGTTAAGTTGAAAAATAATAATTTTTAAAACCGGTAGAAGTGAACTAGAACTTCTAGTCGGGGCCCTATCAACTAGAGCGTGACAAAATCGACTAGAACCCCACCAGTTTCTCTAGTTGGAGCCCTTTTTCAAATGGGGTAAACTGGTGAGGTCCCCACTAGAACCCGACCACCATTTCTACACGGGATGGTTTGAAATGAAGCATTAAATTTTTATTTTTATTTTTATGCAGAAATTCCGTTGGAAGAACTGATCTTACCATTATTCGATAGTGAATTGACAATGCGAGTATTTAAAATTGATATTTTATATTATAATATAGCAGGAAAGACAACACAATTATATTTTTAATATTTGTTACATTTACAGAGCTTGGAATTATGCATATTTTGGAGTTGCGATCAGCAGAGAATTATTCAAGTTATACCAGAAATTGTATTCTGCTATACGTAAGAATTTTTGCATTACCAAAAGCAATAAATGTTTAACTTACAATTTGTATTTATAATTTTAATGCAAATTTTATTTTTTTAAAGCTAAACACTCAGAACCTTTCAACTCCAAAATGAATTGCTTTAAAGTGTTACAATATTCAGTGAAAGAAAATGTTAATTTTTATGATCTAATTAATTCTTGTGTTGGATTGAAAATAGCTTATAAAGCATTTAAACATGAAATCAATGCGATTGAAGATAATCCTCAGAAAATCTTTGGATTGCAATATACAACTCCAAAACAACAATTCTTCCTCGCTTATTCTGCTGTAAGTATATATATATATATATATATATTAAAGCAAAAACAAGAAATTTTTTAAACTTTGATATAAAAATTACGACTGCTACTTGAAAACTATATTTAATAACTTATAATTCTCAATTTTTATATCCGAAAATTTGCAGATTTATTGTGAAGAGACAAATCCTGAGATAGTTGGTATAAGCGTTTCTAATTTAGAAAGCTTTGCAAGGGCATTTTATTGCGAAGCTGATAGTCCAATGAATCCATCGGGAAGATGTGATTTTTGGGCTAAACCGGAATGAAACTAAATCATCAAATTTCGTCAATGTAAAATTATTGTCCTACAATTAATTTCACATATGTTAAATTTTTTTTCTAATCTCTTTTATTGGGAATTAAGCGGTATAAGGGAATTATTTAAGATTTGGTTTTATCTAATACGTCAAATACGTATAGATAAAATATAAATATAATAAATATACGGTGGTGGATTTAGAATTAATTTAACGGCACTAAAAATGGGCCTCATATCAATTATACGAATTACGCGGCAAATATTCTTATTTTCAATTTTTTATATAAATTGATAAAGAGTGAAAAGAAATTCGCTTCTTATACAGAATTTGTAGAGTCGACATAATTGAAAATTTATTTGAAATAAATGTTATAAAAACATCTATTGTTTAAAATTATTTACTGTTCCTAAACAATGGCTAGAACAAAATTTTCTCAAAAATCTTTAAATAATTGAATTCCTATCAAAAATGTTAATATTTGTGTAAATAATTAAATTTTGCAATGAATTTTATTAAAAATTCCTGAAAATAATTGAATTTCAGCGAAGAATTTTATTGAAATTTGTGGAAATCATTGAACTTATTTAAAAAAAAATTTATTACTCTTTTTGAAAATAAATTGAATTGTTATGAAATATTTCATTATATTTGGGAAAATAATTGAATTCTAGTGAAATATTTTGTTGAAAGTTTTTCAAATAATTTTATTGATATATTTAAAAAAAAGTGAATGAATTATTTCAAAGAATTTAATTAAAATTGTAGCTATTTAAAAAAATTATTGACTTCCTGTAATGAATTTTATTAAAATTATTTAAATAATTGAATTCCTGTCAAAAATGTTAATTTTTTTTGTAAATAGGTAATAATTGAATTCTTGCGAAGAATTTGATTAAAAATTTTTTTTTTTCAAATAATTGATTTTCGGTGAAAAATGTTATTGTTTATGAAAATAATTAAAATAATAATATTTTCTTTAAATAATTGAATTCTATTAGTAAATTTTAATAAAATAGTAGATATATTAAAAATCATCGAATTAAGGAAAATTTTTGAAAATAATTGAAATTTTTTTACGGACCTAGTTCGAGCCCTGTTTTAGCAATAAAAAAAATTAATTTTTTTTACTTTCTTTTACCTTTTATGAAAATATTTTTTGAATATTATTCTTTGTATTAATTTTTTTTTCGCTTTATAACAAGTTTCTGATAAAAAAATTTTTGTGGAATAATTAATTAATTTTTTAAATATATTAGTAGAGACAGAGGGAGAGACTTGTCCCGGTTGCTTTATTCTTCTTTCGTTTGTCTTCGTTGCTGGCGCTTGGAGGGGACTGATGCGGTTAAAGTGTCCGATCGATGGTGGGGGTAGGAGAATATTCGCGAATGGGTCCCAGGCCGTGGGCCCGGAAAGAAGTGGTGGGGATGAGGAGAGAAGAGGAGTAAGCGGAATAGTCGCGATGCCCGGACAACGCTCCCGCGATGCTTGGGCCAACTAACGGTCCAAACCACCTCCACTACTTCTACCATTACTATTACTATCGTCATCATCATCATCATCATCACTAGCGTCGTCGTCGTTGTGGTCGTTTCAAGTTTTCACGGTCCTTCTACTTTCTTCCTCCTCCTTCTCCTCGTCTTCTTCTTATTCTTCTTCTTCTTCTTTCACAACTCATCTCCAACTTTTAGTATTTTACTCATATTTTTTTCTTTTTTAATTTCTTGTTTTCGTTTTATTTCTCTTCTTTATTTTTTCTCTTTCTGTTTTAATTATCGCTTTTCTTTTTTCTTCTTATTCTATATTTTTTCTCAATTTTATTTTTTTCCTTCTGTTTTGTTTCTCGCATTTCTTCTCCTTCTCTTTTTCTATTTTATTCCTCATTTTTATTTAGTTTTCTTCCTTATTTCTTCTCTTTCTGTTTTGTTTCTCGCTTTTCTTTTTTATTTCTCACTTTTCTTCTTTTTTTAAAATCTTTTTTAAATTTTCCTTCTTTCTCTTCATTTTCTATTTTATTTCTCGTTTTTGTTTTTCATTTCTTCTGCTTTTCTCTTTCGAACGTCTTCTTCATTTCCTGCGACATTTATTTTTCTTCTTTAACTTTTCTTCTTCTTTTTCAACTTTTCTTCTTTTTCCAGTTTCTTTTTTATTTATCCTTTTCATTTTTATTTTTTTAATTTCCCCTTTTTTTACATCTCATTTTCTTTCCTTCTTTTTCCATTCTCTTGCGCCCCTCCCTCACGCACACAGATGTGTTAAAATGTGTGAAAAAACACGCTACATGAATTGAAAATTTTGAGGTCACGTGACGCAACATGATGCAATGAAGGATGTAATGGGATTATTGAATGTGGTTTTCTATTCTTCCGCTTCTCTTCTTCATGTGCCGACCAACAAATTCAATATGATAATGGGAAGTAAATTAAAAAAATAGATTTAAAATGTTTCACGGACTTTTATTACAAATAAAGAATTTTTTTCAGAAATTTTACCCTTTTTTCTTTCCCGTTTAAAAAAAATTCAATTATTTAATAAAAAGGATCAAAAACAGAATTTTGAGTAAATTATCTCTTATTTATTTTTCTATTTGCAAAATATAGCCTACTAACTTTTAAAACTTAATAAAATTCTTCTTTTATTTTTAACAAAAAGATAAAAGGAATTAAAAATTAAATTACACTATAAATTTAAATTCAGCTTTAATTACAAAACAAAGAGAGAAATAATTCTTCTAACCGAGATTACTATCAGGAATAATAAAATGTTTCCCACTCGTTTCGAAAAGAGGAAAGAAAATCTCGAAGAAAATAAATTCTCCAAAGATAGGAAAAAAGTCATTTTAAAAAAAAATTCACGTCTCTATATTATTCCATTTCCCTTCGCCCCCTTCGCATAATGATGACTCTTTTCAATGTCATTTTTACTTTTATACCTTCGAAATAAATAAAAGCGCATTGGTCACGTAAAAATACCCACATTTTTTCTTTTAGCCCTGTGACCAAAAAATTAAAGTACCAGAAAGAAAAAAAAACCACCTTTTTAAAATAACAAAGAAATTTCCATTTCATCATTATCATCATTTTGCACAAAAGAAAAACCCTCAAAAAAATATACTTTTGCGCTCGCTTTTGCGTGAGTTTATAAAATCAAGACCTCAAGGTTGTAAATATTCAAAATTTCAAGAAAATTTTTGCTCTGGACTATAATTTCTATTTCATTTTGAAACTTTTGACTTTTGCTGGCATAAGTCGCATATATATATATATACAATATTTCTCGTTTCGAAAAGTCATGCCTTGAACAATGGACCCCCCATTGTTCAAGGTAGTGGAGGAGGGGACTTGAGAATATTGCTCTAAATAGACGCAAAAACAAGATTATCTTTCGAAAAACGATAATTTCTGAGGAAACAGGTCTGATCGTAAAAACCAGGTACAAACTATGTATATAATATTGGAAATCTTAAATACATAGGTGGTCGCATTCAATATAATTCCAGGAGTTGAGGAGAGAGAGAAAAATAAAGAAAAAAAAAAAGATTTTCCACTCTCCTCGAATGTCAAATAAATAAATTTTTATTTTTTTCCCTTTTCAATCGATTCTAATTTACGGTTCTTTTCTATTTCTTTCGGTGTATTTTTTTGTTTTTTTCAATTTTTGGATTTCTATTTCTTTTTTTTGTATTTTAAATTTGTTTTGTTTATTTTGAACGTTAGCATACGTTTATGATTATTATTAATATTATTATTTTCATAATTTTTTTATTATAAGCCTGTATATATTTACTAAATAAAAAAATTATTTATTTTTTTATACATATAAACGGGCTTACAAAGGATAAATTTGTTGTTATTACTATTATTTCGATTATTATTATTTTTACTAATATTATTATTATTGTTATAATTATAATTATTATCTCGATTATTATAATTATTAGCAAATGATACGCGCGAAACTTTAATAATTGCTATTATTCTGTAAATTAGAAAATTTTATATTTTTAAGAATAAACATCAATTTTTAAACGATTTCAGATTAAAAATTTTAAAAATTCACTCGCCTCGATGAAACTAGCGACCCACCGGCAGCCAGCCATCAGAAGAATCCAAAGGCGCCGACACACATAGTAGCGCGGTGGCCCTATGCGGTTCAATCAAAACAAAAAACAACGTACGCTAGCTATTACAGTTTATAGAAAAATGCAATAGTCACATTTTAAAAAGCAATAATCTCCCTTTAATTTGTGACCAAGAAATAAAAATTTTGTCTAAAATTGTTCGAGTTATGAATTTTTTTTCGATTTATTTTCCAATTTTCGTTTTTCTGATACGGGCGGGTGGGTCCGCTGGCTATCAAAAATTTTTTAAACATATTCTTATTGGTCCAATAACAAGAAGCATTAATCCCTCTTTAATTTGCGACCAAGAAACAAGAATTTGGTCGAAAATTGATCGAGTTATGAATTTTTTTTTAACTTTTATTCCAATTTTCGTTTTTCTGATACGGGCGGGTGGGGACGCTGGCTATCAAAAATTTTTTTAAAAAATTCTTATTGGTGCAATGACAAGAAGCATTAATCCCTCTTTAATTTGCGACCAAGAAACAAGAATTTGGTCGAAAATTGTTCGAGTTATAAATTTTTTTCGGACATATTTCGATATTTTCGATTTTCTGATACGGGCGGGTGGGGACGCTGGCTATCAAAATTTTTTTTAAAAAATTCTTATTAGTCCAATGAAAAGAAGCATTAATCCCTCTTTAATTTGCGACAAAGAAACAAGAATTTGGTCGAAAATTGTTCGAGTTATGAATTTTTTTCCGATTTTTTTTCAATTTTCATTTTTCTGATACGGGCGGGTGGGGACGCTGGCTATCAAAATTTTTTTTAAAAAATTCTTATTGGTCCAATGAAAAGAAGCATTAATCCCTCTTTAATTTGCGACCAAGAAACAAGAATTTGGTCGAAAATTGTTCGAGTTATAAATTTTTTTCGGACATATTTCGATATTTTCGTTTTTCTGATACGGGCGGGTGGGGACGCTAGCTATCAAAAAAGCTTTAAAAATATTCTTATTGGCCACTGAAAAGAAGCATTAATCCCTCTTTAATTTGCGACCAAGAAACAAGAATTTGGTCAAAAATTGTTCGAGTTATGAATTTTTTTTGAACTTTTATTCCAATTCTCGTTTTTCTGATACGGGCGGGAGGGGACGCTAGCTATCAAAAATATTTTAAAAATATTCTTATTGGTCCAATGACAAAAAGCATTAATCCCTCTTTAATTTGCGACCAAGAAACAAGAATTTGGTCGAAAATTGTTCGAGTTATAAATTTTTTTCGGACATATTTCGATATTTTCGTTTTTCTGATACGGGCGGGTGGGGACGCTAGCTATCAAAAATGCTTTAAAAATATTCTTATTGGTCCAATGACAAGAAGCATTAATCCTTCTTTAATTTGCGACCAAGAAACAAGAATTTGGTCAAAAATTATTCGAGTTATGAATTTTTTTCCGATTTTTTTTCAATTTTCATTTTTCTGATACGGGCGGGTGGGGACGCTGGCTATCAAAATTTTTTTTAAAAAATTCTTATTGGTCCAATGAAAAGAAGCATTAATCCCTCTTTAATTTGCGACCAAGAAACAAGAATTTGGTCGAAAATTGTTCGAGTTATAAATTTTTTTCGGACATATTTCGATATTTTCGTTTTTCTGATACGGGCGGGTGGGGACGCTAGCTATCAAAAATGCTTTAAAAATATTCTTATTGGTCCAATGACAAAAAGCATTAATCCCTCTTTAATTTGCGACCAAGAAACAAGAATTTGGTCGAAAATTGTTCGAGTTATGAATTTTTTTTGAACTTTTATTCCAATTTTCGTTTTTCTGATACGGGCGGGTGGGGACGCTAGCTATCAAAAATGCTTTAAAAATATTCTTATTGGTCCAATGACAAAAAGCATTAATCCTTCTTTAATTTGCGACCAAGAAACAAGAATTTGGTCGAAAATTGTTCGAGTTATAAATTTTTTTCGGACATATTATGATATTTTCGTTTTTCTGATACGGGCGGGTGGGGACGCTAGCTATCAAAAATGCTTTAAAAATATTCTTATTGGTCCAATGACAAAAAGCATTAATCCCTCTTTAATTTGCAACCAAGAAACAAGAATTTGGTCGAAAATTGTTCGAGTTATAAATTTTTTTCGGACATATTTCGATATTTTCATTTTTCTGATACGGGCGGGTGGTGACGCTGGCTATCAAAAATTTTTTTAAAAAATTCTTATTGGTCCAATGACAAAAAGCATTAATCCTTCTTTAATTTGCGACAAAGAAACAAGAATTTGGTCGAAAATTGTTCGAGTTATGAATTTCTTTTGAACTTTTATTCCAATTTTCGTTTTTCTGATACGGGCGGGTGGGGACGCTAGCTATCAAAAATGCTTTAAAAATATTCTTATTGGTCCAATGACAAGAAGCATTAATCCCTCTTTAATTTGCGACCAAGAAACAAGAATTTGGTCGAAAATTGTTCGAGTTATAAATTTTTTTCGGACATATTTCGATATTTTCGTTTTTCTGATACGGGCGGGTGGGGACGCTAGCTATCAAAAATGTTTTAAAAATATTCTTATTGGTCCAATGACAAAAAGCATTAATCCCTCTTTAATTTGCGACCAAGAAACAAGAATTTGGTCGAAAATTGTTCGAGTTATGAATTTTTTTTGAACTTTTATTCCAATTTTCGTTTTTCTGATACGGGCGGGTGGGGACGCTGGCTATCAAAAATTTTTTTTAAAAATTCTTATTGGTCCAATGAAAAGAAGCATTAATCCCTCTTTAATTTGCGACCAAGAAACAAGAATTTGGTCGAAAATTGTTCGAGTTATGAATTTTTTTTGAACTTTTATTCCAATTTTCGTTTTTCTGATACGGGCGGGTGGGGACGCTGGCTATCAAAAATTTTTTTTAAAAATTCTTATTGGTCCAATGAAAAGAAGCATTAATCCTTCTTTAATTTGCGACCAAGAAACAAGAATTTGGTCGAAAATTGTTCGAGTTATAAATTTTTTTCAAACATATTTCGATATTTTCGTTTTTCTGATACGGGCGGGTGGGGACGCTAGCTATCAAAAATGTTTTAAAAATATTCTTATTGGTCCAATGACAAAAAGCATTAATCCCTCTTTAATTTGCGACCAAGAAACAAGAATTTGGTCGAAAATTGTTCGAGTTATGAATTTTTTTTGAACTTTTATTCCAATTTTCGTTTTTCTGATACGGGCGGGTGGGGACGCTAGCTATCAAAAATGCTTTAAAAATATTCTTATTGGTCCAATGACAAAAAGCATTAATCCTTCTTTAATTTGCGACCAAGAAACAAGAATTTGGTCGAAAATTGTTCGAGTTATGAATTTTTTTTGAACTTTTATTCCAATTTTTGTTTTTCTGATACGGGCGGGTGGGGACGCTAGCTATCAAAAATGCTTTAAAAATATTCTTATTGGTCCAATGACAAAAAGCATTAATCCCTCTTTAATTTGCGACCAAGAAACAAGAATTTGGTCGAAAATTGTTCGAGTTATGAATTTTTTTTGAACTTTTATTCCAATTTTCGTTTTTCTGATACGGGCGGGTGGCGACGCTAGCTATCAAAAATGCTTTAAAAATATTCTTATTGGTCCAATGACAAAAAGCATTAATCCTTCTTTAATTTGCGACAAAGAAACAAGAATTTGGTCGAAAATTGTTCGAGTTATGAATTTTTTTTGAACTTTTATTCCAATTTTCGTTTTTCTGATACGGGCGGGTGGGGACGCTAGCTATCAAAAATGCTTTAAAAATATTCTTATTGGTCCAATGACAAAAAGCATTAATCCTTCTTTAATTTGCGACAAAGAAACAAGAATTTGGTCGAAAATTGTTCGAGTTATGAATTTTTTTTGAACTTTTATTCCAATTTTCGTTTTTCTGATACGGGCGGGTGGCGACGCTAGCTATCAAAAATGCTTTAAAAATATTCTTATTGGTCCAATGACAAGAAGCATTAATCCCTCTTTAATTTGCGACCAAGAAACAAGAATTTGGTCGAAAATTGTTCGAGTTATAAATTTTTTTCGGACATATTTCGATATTTTCGTTTTTCTGATACGGGCGGGTGGGGACGCTAGCTATCAAAAATGCTTTAAAAATATTCTTATTGGTCCAATGACAAGAAGCATTAATCCCTCTTTAATTTGCGACCAAGAAACAAGAATTTGGTCGAAAATTGTTCGAGTTATAAATTTTTTTCGGACATATTTCGATATTTTTGTTTTTCTGATACGGGCGGGTGGGGACGCTAGCTATCAAAAATGCTTTAAAAATATTCTTATTGGTCCAATGACAAAAAGCATTAATCCCTCTTTAATTTGCGACCAAGAAACAAGAATTTGGTCGAAAATTGTTCGAGTTATGAATTTTTTTTGAACTTTTATTCCAATTTTCGTTTTTCTGATACGGGCGGGTGGGGACGCTAGCTATCAAAAATGCTTTAAAAATATTCTTATTGGTCCAATGACAAGAAGCATTAATCCCTCTTTAATTTGCGACCAAGAAACAAGAATTTGGTCGAAAATTGTTCGAGTTATAAATTTTTTTCGGACATATTTCGATATTTTTGTTTTTCTGATACGGGCGGGTGGGGACGCTAGCTATCAAAAATGCTTTAAAAATATTCTTATTGGTCCAATGACAAAAAGCATTAATCCCTCTTTAATTTGCGACCAAGAAACAAGAATTTGGTCGAAAATTGTTCGAGTTATGAATTTTTTTTGAACTTTTATTCCAATTTTCGTTTTTCTGATACGGGCGGGTGGGGACGCTAGCTATCAAAAATGCTTTAAAAATATTGTTATTGGTCCAATGACAAAAAGCATTAATCCCTCTTTAATTTGCGACAAAGAAACAAGAATTTGGTCGAAAATTGTTCGAGTTATGAATTTTTTTTGAACTTTTATTCCAATTTTCGTTTTTCTGATACGGGCGGGTGGCGACGCTAGCTATCAAAAATGCTTTAAAAATATTCTTATTGGTCCAATGACAAAAAGCATTAATCCTTCTTTAATTTGCGACCAAGAAACAAGAATTTGGTCGAAAATTGTTCGAGTTATAAATTTTTTTCGGACATATTTCGATATTTTCGTTTTTCTGATACGGGCGGGTGGGGACGCTAGCTATCAAAAATGCTTTAAAAATATTCTTATTGGTCCAATGACAAGAAGCATTAATCCCTCTTTAATTTGCGACCAAGAAACAAGAATTTGGTCGAAAATTGTTCGAGTTATAAATTTTTTTCGGACATATTTCGATATTTTCGTTTTTCTGATACGGGCGGGTGGGGACGCTAGCTATCAAAAATGCTTTAAAAATATTCTTATTGGTCCAATGACAAAAAGCATTAATCCCTCTTTAATTTGCGACCAAGAAACAAGAATTTGGTCGAAAATTGTTCGAGTTATGAATTTTTTTTGAACTTTTATTCCAATTTTCGTTTTTCTGATACGGGCGGGTGGGGACGCTAGCTATCAAAAATGCTTTAAAAATATTCTTATTGGTCCAATGACAAGAAGCATTAATCCCTCTTTAATTTGCGACCAAGAAACAAGAATTTGGTTGAAAATTGTTCGAGTTATTAATTTTTTTTGAACTTTTATTCCAATTTTCGTTTTTCTGATACGGGCGGGTGGGGACGCTAGCTATCAAAAATGCTTTAAAAATATTCTTATTGGTCCAATGACAAGAAGCATTAATCCCTCTTTAATTTGCGACCAAGAAACAAGAATTTGGTCGAAAATTGTTCGAGTTATGAATTTTTTTTGAACTTTTATTCCAATTTTCGTTTTTCTGATACGGGCGGGTGGGGACGCTAGCTATCAAAAATGTTTTAAAAATATTCTTATTGGTCCAATGACAAAAAGCATTAATCCCTCTTTAATTTGCGACCAAGAAACAAGAATTTGGTCGAAAATTGTTCGAGTTATAAATTTTTTTCGGACATATTTCGATATTTTCGATTTTCTGATACGGGCGGGTGGGGACGCTGGCTATCAAAAATTTTTTTAAAAAATTCTTATTGGTCCAATGACAAAAAGCATTAATCCTTCTTTAATTTGCGACCAAGAAACAAGAATTTGGTCCGTTTTTCTGATACGGGCGGGTGGGGACGCTAGCTATCAAAAATGCTTTAAAAATATTCTTATTGGTCCAATGACAAAAAGCATTAATCCCTCTTTAATTTGCGACCAAGAAACAAGAATTTGGTCGAAAATTGTTCGAGTTATAAATTTTTTTCGGACATATTTCGATATTTTCATTTTTCTGATACGGGCGGGTGGGGACGCTGGCTATCAAAAATTTTTTTAAAAAATTCTTATTGGTCCAATGACAAAAAGCATTAATCCTTCTTTAATTTGCGACAAAGAAACAAGAATTTGGTCGAAAATTGTTCGAGTTATGAATTTTTTTTGAACTTTTATTCCAATTTTCGTTTTTCTGATACGGGCGGGTGGGGACGCTAGCTATCAAAAATGCTTTAAAAATATTCTTATTGGTCCAATGACAAGAAGCATTAATCCCTCTTTAATTTGCGACCAAGAAACAAGAATTTGGTCGAAAATTGTTCGAGTTATAAATTTTTTTCAAACATATTTCGATATTTTCGTTTTTCTGATACGGGCGGGTGGGGACGCTAGCTATCAAAAATGCTTTAAAAATATTCTTATTGGTCCAATGACAAGAAGCATTAATCCCTCTTTAATTTGCGACCAAGAAACAAGAATTTGGTCGAAAATTGTTCGAGTTATAAATTTTTTTCGGACATATTTCGATATTTTCGTTTTTCTGATACGGGCGGGTGGGGACGCTAGCTATCAAAAATGCTTTAAAAATATTCTTATTGGTCCAATGACAAGAAGCATTAATCCCTCTTTAATTTGCGACCAAGAAACAAGAATTTGGTCAAAAATTGTTCGAGTTATAAATTTTTTTCGGACATACTTCGATATTTTCGTTTTTCTGATACGGGCGGGTGGGGACGCTAGCTATCAAAAATGCTTTAAAAATATTCTTATTGGTCCAATGACAAAAAGCATTAATCCTTCTTTAATTTGCGACCAAGAAACAAGAATTTGGTCGAAAATTGTTCGAGTTATAAATTTTTTTCGGACATATTTCGATATTTTCGTTTTTCTGATACGGGCGGGTGGGGACGCTAGCTATCAAAAATGCTTTAAAAATATTCTTATTGGTCCAATGACAAAAAGCATTAATCCCTCTTTAATTTGCGACCAAGAAACAAGAATTTGGTCGAAAATTGTTCGAGTTATAAATTTTTTTCGGACATATTTCGATATTTTCGTTTTTCTGATACGGGCGGGTGGGGACGCTAGCTATCAAAATTTTTTTTACAATATTCTTATTGGTCCAATGACAAGAAGCATTAATCCTTCTTTAATTTGCGACCAAGAAACAAGAATTTGGTCAAAAATTATTCGAGTTATGAATTTTTTTCCGATTTTTTTTCAATTTTCATTTTTCTGATACGGGCGGGTGGGGACGCTGGCTATCAAAAATTTTTTTAAAAAATTCTTATTGGTCCAATGAAAAGAAGCATTAATCCCTCTTTAATTTGCGACCAAGAAACAAGAATTTGGTCGAAAATTGATCGAGTTATGAATTTTTTTTGAACTTTTATTCCAATTTTCGTTTTTCTGATACGGGCGGGTGGGGACGCTAGCTATCAAAAATGCTTTGAAAATATTCTTATTGGTCCAATGACAAGAAGCATTAATCCCTCTTTAATTTGCAACCAAGAAGCAAAAAAATTAGTCAAAAAATGTTGCAGTTATTATTTTTTTTGATCTTTTTTCTAATTTTTGGTTTTTTGATACGGGCGGGTGAGGACGCTGTCTATTAAAAATTTAATAAAATAAAAATTTGCAATTGTTGCATTTTAAAAGGCAAAAATTCTTTTTTATTTTCTATTAAGAAAAAAAAATTTGTTAGAAAACTGTTTGAGTTTTGAATTTTTTTAGTGCTTTTTTTAAAGTTTTGATATTAATTTTAGTTTGCATAAGTTACTTCTATCCCTGCGATTAGCTGATGAACAAATTCATTACCCCAGAATGTGTTGCGTGGAGGTTGCAATTTTGTACAGTCATTTTTTAATTTTTTTTTTTAAATTTGTATTCGTAATTCGTAATAAATTGGAAAAAAAATGAAAAAAAATTCATAATTTGAACAATTTTAGACCAAATTGTTATTTTTTGGTCGCAAATTAAAAAAAGATTAATGTTTTTTTAGATTGGTACAAAAAGAATTTTTAAAAAAATTTTTTGATAGCCAGCGTCTCCACCCGCCCGTACGCTAACCACTATGCTACGCTCGCATGGGACTCTCAAATCTTAAATACTCTCAAGTGTCACAAGCTGAAATGAAACTTGTCGAATAACTACGCGTCAATGCTACAGCTATATTTTTATTATTATATAATATATTAAATAATTGTATCTCAATATAATATAAATAAATAATAAAATTTTCTAACAGCTGGAATTATTTTTAAGAAAATTGAAATAAATTCTTCAAAACAATTCAATTATTTTCAAAATTTTGAATAAAAATTATTAAAGAAAGATTTATTATTTTTAAGAAAATTGAAATAAATTCTTCAAAACAATTCAATTATTTTCAAAATTTTCAAAAAAAATTATTAAAGAAAGAATTAAATTATTTTCAATACAATTTTATTAAAAAAATTTTAAATAATTAAATCCCTGCGAAAAAATATATTATTTCTACAAATAACTGAATTTTTGCAAAATTTTAAAAAATAAGTAAATTTTTGAGAAGAATTTTATTAAAATTGTATATTTAAAATAATTGATTTCCATCGAAAATTTTATTATTTTTAAAAATAATCGAATTCTTCAATTGGATTTTATTAAAAGTTTTTTAAATAATTGAACTCCTGTAAAAAATTCAATTATTTTTTTAAATAAATGATTTTTCTTGGAGAAGTTTTATAAGATTTTTAAAAATAATTGAAATTTTTAAGTAAATCAGTAAATTAAATTACTTAATTTTAAAATTTTAAACATTTAAGAAGAAAAATTAATTTAGTTTAAATTGATTTAAATAAAAATTATACTTTTGATTCCAGTAAAAATATTTATTTAATACCGTTTAATATCAAATCAAAAAATAAATTAAGTAATTGAAAAATTTTGTTACAGAAAATAATTTTGTCTCAATTTTTGAAAAATTTATATAACATTGTAAAAATAAAAAAGGAATTTTTGTGATTTAAAATTTTGTATATGTCTCTCTTGATATATATTAAAATAAAAAAAAACAGTATGTTTAACGATTGAACGGACGAAAGGTTTATTACAATAGAGTTATTGAGTTATTAAGTAATATATATAAAATATAAAGAAAAGAGGAGCGTTACAATAAATCATTTATGATGCAAGGTTTCACTTTTATGACCAAAAGTTGAGAAATAATAATAATATTGGGAAGTAACGACGTTTGAAGCTTCTCGATTTTAAGGTTCAATTTTACGATTTCATAATTATTTTTTTTATGATTCCAACCACAATTTTTCGAATTGTTGTTTTTTTCTTTCACACATTTATTGGTAAAGTGTTTTAATAACTTTCTCATAAATCACAGGAAAATTGGTATAAAGTTATTTTTTTAACCTTATGTTTTATTGACATTTTTGAAAAATAATTTTTATTTCAATTTTAGGTTGTAAATATATATTATTATTATTATTAATATTAATAATAATAATAATATTTAATAATAATAATATTATTATTATTATTAAATATTATTATTATTATATTACTTTCTTATTATTTATTATAAATTTATTTATTTAGCTCAAATTTTTTCCTATTTTCAAAAATATCTAAAAAAATAGAAAAAAATTTCTTTCTTCACTTGCAAATTTCAAAAAAACGATTGGAATCTGCTCTCAATTGCAACCATCAAGTTTAGAGGGAGCGGAAATATTCTACGCACGGCAAAACTTGCGCCTGACTTCCGCGGAGTGCATATATTTATAGAGTCATCCTAATTTACAAAGCAAATTAACGAATTATGCTAATTAGAAACGATTACTCCCCCGAGAGAGTTTTACTACCGTTAACAAATTCTCATATCATGATAAAACCTATACTCCTTTTGTTGAATTTTATCTGCCCTTTTAAAATTTTTTTTCTCCTTTTTTTCCTTATATAATTCAACGTATATATAGTCCCTATCTCTTAGAATATTTTAATTCATTTCTCAGATTCTCACGTTTCCACGAGCTTTTAAAATATATACATATATCTATATTAAACACAATGATGCGCACTCGCACGAGTCTAGAAATTATACATTATCCAATGTGAAATTTTCAATTCAAATTCACAGAATTATTCTAATTACGATTTTATAATAAGTCATTTTCAATTTAGTGGAAATTTAATAACTTCTTTTTTTCTACCGTTATTCAAATTTCGCGCTTATAAATTTAGCATTTTTTCTAATTATTTTTTTTTTATTTTTTTATTTATTAATTTATTATATTATTATTATTTTTACCATTACTAGTTTTTTTGTTAGTAATATTTCTATTTTAATTATTATTATTTAAGATTTATTACTTTGTAATATTTATTCATTTTAATTTCTAGGTAATTATGCAATTATAATTATAATTAATTATCAATTATTATTATTATTATTTATTTGTTTTTGCGTTGATACCGTTTCTCTTTAATTATTTTGTAATAAAAACCCTAACTATATTAATTTTGAAAAATCTGTAAATAATTATTGAATTCAGGTGCGGTAAAATTTTTTGACATTTTGAGGTTATGTTTCTATGTATTTTAATTTAGATTTCTTAATAAGATTCGATTTTATTACTACATATTTATTATTATTACTTGTTGTTATTACTACAAAGTAGTTATTATTTTTCAATATTAATTTGTCATTTATTACTATAGTAATAAATGACATTAATTAATAATTAATACCGATTCATTTGCTGAAAATAATAAATTCAATTTCAAACGACAATTGCAAGAATAAAAAAAAATCAGCAAGAATGCAAACCCAAGACAAAAAAACAAAAACTATCAACAAAACAATTGCCTTACGGATAATTTATATACAAGACATTTATTTTCATGATTTTCTATTAATAAATGTTTATAGTGATAAAAAATAAATTGAAATTTTTTGTTATTAAATCTTTAAATAAACTTTTACCTTTACTGTGTACTCTCCGTGCTCCTTGATTTCCAAATTCCAACACTAAAATTTTGACGATACATATATTCTTGACCATTCTTGACGCCAAAGTTTTGACAAAATATACTAATTTACTTTTTAGCTGCCAATAAACTATTATGATTTATGGATAATTTAAGTATTACTGCACTTAATTAGCAAAAAAAATGAATTGATTCGACATTAATAATGCAAATATTATTCAGATTAAAATTTGACAATGCGACGTTCCTTCTACTTTTGGTGACGCCATTTGCAATTAGTACATGAGGTTAGGAATGGCAGGCGTGCCAACCCAAGATAAAAAAGAGAAAACCAAAATACTACCAACGTAACAAAACAAAATTCCCTCAAATACTTCATATCATAATAGAAAATGTACTAAATTTACTTTTTTTTACTACTTTTATAAATAAATATTTAACACAATGTTTATATTGAGCCTTTAAATATACTTTTACCAATGTACTTCTTTGTTTCGCACCGTTTCGCACTAAAATCTTGAGGTTACATTCTTGGCGTCAAAATTCTGTTTCAATATTCAGCTTTTTCTTTCTAGCAATTAAATTTATACAATTTCCGATTAATTTTCACAAAACTGAACATAATTATAAAAAAAAACACTATAGGGCTACCGTAACGGGGTCAACACCAGATGGCGTAAAGTTTTAATACGAATTATATTTAGGCCTAATTATATTTAAATGATTAAAATCACTTTGACAAGAAAACGTCTACATACTATGACTAATTGACTACCAGTGATGCTGCTAAAAAACGTGAGTACAAAAATAAATTCAGTAAATAATTGAAAACCAGGGGATTCCCCCAAATTTATAAGTTTAGTGCGCTAACCGGTCTAGCAACCGAGAGTAAAAATTGCCTACGCGCAGGGGCAAGCGGAATTTTTTTAAATGTCAAGAAAAAATTCCTTTTTATTATAATTCTCTCAGTGAAAGTAATACAAACAATATTTAGGGCAATTTTGCAATAATTTTTCTCCTTAGTGATTTAGAGAAAAAAAAAATTATTAATTAGAGGGGGAAAATATACAAGAGGGCCTTTTTAATTAATGACTCGACCCTGTCAAAAGGGAAAAACAGCAGAAGAAAGAAAGAGAGAAGTGTGTTTATATTTTTGCGTCGTCAAGAATTTAATCTCTATATATGATCTCGCTATTAAAATTTCTTCTAAACCACCTTCATATATCAACGCACGATGTCGTGTGTTTTTCGTTCTATTTCGTCGTCTGCTCTAGTTAAAAAAAATTTTTCGATTGAGAGAAAATAAGAGATATAATACAATAAGTAAATAGGAAAACTCTTAATTTGTGTGTTTATTATCAACTGAAATTATTGACTGAAAAGTTATTAAAATGAAATGTTTAATAGAAAATTTCACATTTCTATGAAATAATTACGATAGTTTTGGTTTTAAGTTTAATTGATAAAACACGTGGATAAGAAGGAAAAAAAAATATGGTGAATTCAATCGTGAATGTAAATCCTCGAAATGCTGTCGGTAGAACATGCCGGCCAAAATCGTAAGTTTATTTTGTATTAATTTTTAATAATATTTGAAGTAAATTGAGAATTTTTTTTTATTTTTGTGTTTTTTATACTTCATTCATAATTAATTGGAAATACTTTTTTTAATACATGATTGCTGAGAGGTTATGTTTAATTTTCTACGACTTATGATTTTGATATTTATTTTTTCTTTCGTTAAATTCTCTCTTTTATTTTCTTTTATGCTTTTTGGTAATTTTCTTTATAAATTTTGACATATTTCGAACGTTTAACCTCAAAATTTAAACAGTTGTTTTGTATTTTTTGTTTCATTTAAAATCTTTGAAAACTTTTCCAATTAATTATGTGGTACAATATTTTCAACTCTGTGGTATTAATTTGTTTACTTTTTATTAAAATATTTTCATTTTCTTAAATTTCATATTTTTGGAAAATATGAATTTTTCAATTATATCAAAATTTTTCAATTTTATTAATTTATTCAATTTCAATTCAATTTATTATGTAGTTTATTCAATTTCAATTCAATTAATTACTTTATTCATTTTCAATTCAATTTATTCAATTTCAATTCAATTAATTACTTTATTCATTTTCAATTCAATTAATTAATTTTAACTCAATTTATTAATTTGAATTCCACATTCTATTAATTAAATAAATTTTAATTTAATTCAATAATTTACACTTTTTATTAATTGATTCAAATAAAATTTTTTTTAAAAATAATTGACAATTTTTTACTGAATTTAAAAGTTTATTTAATATAGTAATTGAATTTTTAATCAATGATTTATTTTTCCCATCAATAATTTATTTTTTAAATAATTGACAGTTAATTGAAAATTCATTTTTTAACTAAATTACCAAAAATTACGAAAATTTTTAATTAATTTAACTAAAAATTTTTATTTTTATATAATTTTTTACAAGCATTTTTTTTAATTTAGTTTTTCAATAGTTGACAATTAACTGAAAATTGATTTTTTTCAAACTAAATTATCGATAATTATTAAAATTTGCTAAAAATTGTTCTTTTAATCAATTTTAATTCATAATTTTTATTTTTATAATTTCTTATAATTTACTTTTTGTAATTTTAAATATTTTTCTTAATATTTATTATTTTAGTTTAATATTTATTCTTTTAGTTGAATATTAATTGTTTTAATTAATTTAATTAATCGATTAGTTATTAATAATTTAATTCAATAAATATTTATAAATTTATTTATTAGGTTACAATTATTGACAATAATTTTGTTCTAAATTTCAATTAATTAATTTTAAATTCTATTGTTTCAATTATAAATTAATAATAATTGTTTCTTTTTAGATTCGGAGAAACTCACGACAATTTCAATTGGATCGAATGCGTCTCGAAAAAGGATCCAAATGTCAATTATTATTACAATATGCGAACGCATTCGAAAACTTGGAAGAGACCAGTTCCCGATTATGTGGATCTTCCATTTTACAATCCGTACGCGGTAGGAAAAAATTATTACTAAATAATAATAATAAAAATTATTATTAACTTTATTAAACAATGTTTTTCAATTCTGTTATTAAAAAATATTTACATTTTTTTGTCAAAATTGTTGTTGTAATTTTTGTTAAAATTGTTATTAGGTACCAATTAATAGAGACGAGGAGGAGGACGAGAATGATGATGAGAAATTTTTGGCCTTTGTTTCCGATTTGGACGATGAGGATTTTTATGAGGACGACGACAATGAAGAATATCGGGACAATGAAAATTATCGGCTCCGAAAAGAAAAGGAATTAAATGAAAATGCCCTTCAAATTGGCACAAAACTTTATTACAGTGGTTCGAGGGATTTAAGAAAAACACGAAAACGACGTCTCAGCGATAATGACGAATTATCCGATTATTCACAATATTTGCCAATCAACGATTTTCTTGAATTTGATCTCGTCTCGGAGAATTCCTCAAAACGAATGCGATTCTCAAGTTCAACTTCCGATCAAACTGATCATTTGAATTTAGAAAATTTAACACTCGATCAATTCAATATCAATTCACTGACACACGAAAATCAATTGCAACTAAATCAATTGAATTTAAATCAATCAATTACAAATCAATTGACACTGAATCAATTGAATCGTTTGGATCTAAATGAAATGAATGAGGAGAAATTCTGCGAATCTATCAACGATCGTTCATTATCCGACGAGAGTTGTAATTGTAGCGTTTGCCTCGCACAAGACAATAATGACGCGTCTGGCAGTTGTGACGAATCATCACGTTATAGTCTTGCCTCAAAATTTGACGCCCCACGTCTCAAGCAAATAACAGACAACGATCTCGTCAAGGTACAACCAAAAAAACGTGGTCGACCCAGAAAAATTAAGAAGGAAACAAAAAAAATACAATTAACACCCGTAAAACGTATTTACGATATGTACGGAACAAGAACCGTTAATTATGATCCAAATTATAATTTTATCAATAAAATCGATCCAAATGGTCTGGAAAATACACGACTCAGCGATGACACAAGTGATTCAAGTCCAAACGAAAAGAGAATATCGAGAAAGAAGAAAAATTGTCACAATTTTCTAAAACGTTTCCGAAATCCAAATTTAAGTGACACCGAAACATCAAGTGAACTCGAGGACAATATGTCGATGTCAGTGAAATCGGAAATCACCTCAACGGACGATAATCATGTGAATCGTTTCAAATACTGGCAAATTAAAATGAAACCCCTCACAGTTAGTTTGGAACGTCTAGAAAGTATTTCCACGAAAACGAAAAAATCCTACAAAGAATTATTGGGAGGACGTGAATTGTATGTTCGACTCGAGAGATTGGATGTCGCAAAATATTTCGCTCGAAAATCGGAGAATTTGTCGAGAAATTTTTCATCTTTGAGCAAAAATAATTCGAATTTATCTAGAAATTTTTCATCTTCGAGCAAAAATAATTCGATGATAAATTCGAATTTATCTAGAAATTTTTCACCTTCGAGCAAAAGTAATTCGATGATAAATTCGAATTTATCTAGAAATTTTTCACCTTCGAGCAAAAGTAATTCGATGATAAATTCGAATTTATCTAGAAATTTTTCACCTTCGAGCAAAAGTAATTCGATTATAAATTCGAATTTATCGCCGTTGAATTGCAGTCAAAGATCACGACGCTCCTGTCGAACGAGAGCGAGCTATCGAGAATTAACAGAATCCGACTATTCCGATACATCCGAGGAGTCTTTCAATAAATTTCCCCGCCACAATTCGAAATTAAATTCCACATCGACGAAATTGCAGCAAAAAATAAATTTAAAACCCCTGACAATCCCATCGACAATCACCGACGATATTTGGTTTATCGACGATTCACAACCAATGAAACTTCGTCTTCGGAAATATCGCACGACATCCGTGAGTTCGGATTCAAATTCAATTACGAAAACGAAACAATTGGAAAATTTCCCAATTGAAAAAATTGAAAAAACAAAAATTGACACGAAAAGTGAAAATCCTCCCGAAATATCAGAAATGAATTCAATAGAAAATGCGGAAAACTCCCCAACTCATGATCTTGAATTCGAAAATCCTTTTCAAGAAAATTTGGACTTCATATTCAACTTAAAATCGAGATTTTTGGTTGAAAACAATTTCATCGAAGCTGAAGTCAACGAATATCCTCAAGTAAACGAAGAATCGTTTCTAAATCGTGAATTGGAAAATTTGGAAATTCACAACGCTTCGAATAAAATTATCGAGTTGATGAATTTTGACGATAATTCACAGAATGCAAATGATTTATTCAATTTCACCACGCAATTCAATCGGGAATTACCGGAGAATTTCCAGGAGAACGAAACATATGAGGATCAAGAAGAAGTTGAAGAAAATTTGACAACAATTACAGAGACGGAAAATTTCTTAAAAGAGAGAAAATCCTATCAAGAGTGTATGGAGACGAAAAATTCATCGACAGTGAAGAATTTTATTGACGACTATAAGGAATCATTGGGTTTCTGTCCAATCGAAGACTCGGAGAATTTAATGTACGAAAATTGTCCAAATTTGGAAATTAATTCCCCATTAGAAATAAATCGAGAATTAATTTCTCAAGTTCCCGAAAATCCCTTTGGGGAATTAACCGAATTTTTGCAATTAAAAAATCCCTCCTGCTCGACTTTCAGGGAAATTTCACGAGTTGAGAATTCGGAAATTTCTCCAGAGAACACTTTTTCTTTTCAAGTGGAAAATACGGAATTTTCGGAAAATTCGATAGAAACGGAAAAAAATCGCAACTCCCCAGAGAAGAGGGAAAATCACGACCCAAAGAAAATTCGAGAACGAAAATTAGAGGAGAGAAAAAAAATCCCAAAAAGAGACAATTCTCCTCCAATATTGAAAATTCAGTCATCCCAACCATTGGAGGAACGAAAAGAAAGTCCCCGACAACTTTCCTGTCCAATATTGAAAATTCAGCCGGAAAATTCAGAGTCTTCATCAGACGAGGAGGAAATCGAACCACTGAAAATTCGTATCACGAAATCAGAAAACGAATTTTCGAGAAATTCGATTTTACAGAAAAATTTAGAGACTTTGCACTTTCATCTCTCGCCCGCCAAAATGGAGAAAGCGGCAGAGAAAAAAATGGAAAATCCAGAGAAGAAATTGAAAATCAACACTGGCGAAAATCTCGATGCCTTGAATTTTCATCTTTCGCCGGCGAATTTGAAAACAAAATTACGACTGAAGCAAACAAAATTGGATATTTTTAATTATCATCTCTCGCCGAAAATGCCAACAAAAAGTGTTAAAAAGATTTTGGAAAATAGAGAAAATCGAGATGGTGATGGAAAATTGGAGAATGAGAAATTTATTATCGAAGTGGAACAAAGTTCGTCTAGTGAGGATGAGGAGGAGAAGAAGAAGAAGAAAATAAAATTGAGTGAAATTAATTATTCTTCAACGTTGGAAAAGAAAAATTCGAAATCTAATTCAAATTCGAATTCAAATTCGAGAGTAAATTCGCCGAAATTTTCAGATGACAATATTTCGAGTACGACGGAAAAAATTGATCTATCAGTCAGGGACGTGGACAGTTCATCGACCGATATTGAAGAAGGTATGAATAAATTCTCTGTGAATAAATTCTTATTCAGAATTTTGAATTCTGTTGAAATTAGTTTGAATTTTAAAAATTTTAACTCAATTTTTTTAAAGAATTCAACTATTTTAATAATTATCAAAATTATTTCCAGAAATTCAATTATTTTCAAAAATTGCAATATTCATCACAAGAATTCAATTATTTTCAAAAGTAATAAAATTCAATTATTTTCAAAAATTTTAATACAAATTTATGGCAAAATTTTAATTATTTTCAAAACATTTTTTTAATTAATTGATTTTCAATATTTTATTATTTTAATAAAATTTTCAGAATGAATTCAATTATTAAACAAAAAATATGTTGATTAAATTCTACACGAACGTTGAATTATTTTCCAAAGAATAAATATTTCACTGAAATTCAAATGGAATTATCATTTTTTCCAAAAGAAATCAAATGTTTTAAAATTTGTAATTAAATTATTTGCAGTAATTCAATTATTTTCAAAAATTTTTCTTAATTCAATGATTTTCGATATTCTACTATTTTAATAAAACTTTCCAAAAGAAATCAATTATTAAATAAAAATTTTGATAAAATTCTTCATAAAGATTAAATTATTTTCCAAAAAAAGAAAAATTTAACAGGAATTTTATTTTTCAAAATAGAGTTTGCAATTATTATATCACATTTTTCGAAAAAAAATCAATTGTTTAAAACTTTTTTATAAAATTCTTCGCAATAATTCAATTATTCTCAGAAATTTTAATAAAATTCATTGCAAAATTCAATTATTTTCAAAAGTATATTAAAATTCAATTATTTGCAAAAATTTTAGTAAAATTCTTGGCAAAATTTTAATTATTATCAAAAATTTTTCTAAATTTAATGATTTTCAATAAACAACTATTTTAATAAAATTTCCCAAAAAAATTCAATTATTTAAATTTGAAAAAAATTCTTCGCAAACATTCAATTAGTTTCATAAATAATAAAATTGCTCACTAGAATTCAATTATTTTAAAAAGTAATAAAATTCAATTATTTGCAAAAATTTTCTTAATTTTATGATTTTCAATAATCAACTATTTTAATAAAATTTCCCAAAACAATTCAATTATTTAAATTTGGATAAAGTTCTTAACAAACATTCAATTATTATCATAAATATTAAAATTGTTCTCAGAAATTCAATTATTTTCCAAGAATTTAATAAAATTCTTGGCAAAAATTCAATTATTTACAATTTTCATAAAACTTTTATAAAATTACTTTTGAAAAATTCTATTGTTTTCAAAAATTTTAACTTACTTCATTGCAAAAATTTAATTATCTTCATAAATAATAAAATTCTTTTCTGAAATTTAATTAATTTCAGAAATAATAAAGTTTTCACAAGAATTCAATTATTTTCATGAATTAAAAAATTCTTCGGAAAAATTAAATTATTTTTAATACAATATTTTAATCAAATCCTCGAAAAATGTAATTATTCTTAAAAATTTTTTAAAAATTAGTCGAAAGGATTCAATTATTTAAAAATTTGTTCATATGATGTTTGTATTATTTAAATAATTGAATTCTCGTAGAATTTTTAAACAAAAATTTATTTAAATATTAATTTCAGTTAGTTTCAGATAATAATTAAATTTTTGAGAAACTACTAATAATTGCAATTTTTGAAATAATTGATTTAAAGGAGAATTTTAGTTAAAAATTCTAGAAAATAATAATAATTTAAGTTGTTAAGTTGTTGAATTTCAAAGAGGTTTGAATTTTGACTGTTTTGAAAAATTTTAATTCCAATGATGGAAAAATAATAATGATTAAATGTTTATTTAAAAATGAAGTTATTCTTTTTTTTTATTATTATTATTTTATTTTATTAACAAAATTTGTTTTATTTTTAAAACAAAATTTAAAAAAAAACCGTCTTTTTTCAAAGAGAAAAAAAATTATTCTATTGAGAAAATATTTTTAAAATTATAAAAATAATTGTTTTTTTTTTCTATTTTCAGAAATTTATCGTCCAACATCTGAAAAATTAAATTACGAACTCAAAAAGGAAATTCTAAACGATGGAACTTCAACTTCAACAACATCGACAATTTGCATTTCACCAAATAATGATACTGACGATGACATTGTTGATCAATTCGTCGAAGGAACTTAATTCTTAATACTTTTATAAATACCACCAGAAAAAAATGCAATAGAACATTTAATCCTAGGAATCTAAAAAGAATCAAACACTTCAAAAAAATTAGCAATTACTTGAAAAATATTTTTAAATAGTAAATATAAAATGAATTAAAGTTGACTTTTAAAGTTAACTATACATTTATTTTTGATAAATTCAAAAGTTTGTTTTCATACTAAGGATATAAGTTTTTTTATTTTTGTAATTTTTATAAATAGATATTTTTTCTGACAAAGTAATATGATAATATAATTATCGTGTTAAATTATTAATTTCATCAGTATTTGTGATTTCTAAAGTACACAAAGATAAATTAAGTTTGCAAATAGTTTTCTAATTTGGAGTTTAAGAATTCTTATTGAAGACAAAGTTTGTAATCATTTACATTAAATGTAAGAATAAGTAATAATAATATCTAAACTGTTCGGAAAAATAAAATTGTTAAATTTAATTGTGGACGCTTTCTTTTATTATTCAAAAATTTTAATAAAATTTGTCACAAGAATTTCACTATGTTCATGAATAATAAAATTCTTTAGAGCAATTCAATTATTTTCACTACAAATTTAATAAAATTTCTCAAAAGAATACAATTATTTATCAAAATATTAATTAAATTCGATTATTTTCAAGAATTTTAATGTAAATTCAAAAATTTTAATGAAATTCCTTTTAAAAAATCATTATTTCCAATAATTTTGTAATAAAATTTCTTCAAAAAATTCAATTATTTTCAAAAATTCTGATAAAATTCTTTGAAACAATAAATTCAATTCTTTTGATGAATTCTAAAATCCTTCTCAACAATTCAATTATTTTCATAAATAAGAAAATTTTTCGCAAGAATTAAAATATTTTCATAAATAATAAAATTCTACAAAGGAATTCAATTTATTTTCATAACTAATAAAATGTTTCGTAGGAATTCAATTTTCATAAATTTTCTCGAAAGAATTCAATTATTTTTAAAAATACTATTTATAAATTTAATTATTTTCAAGAGTCTTAAATAAAAATTCAATTATTTTCAACAATTTTGATGTATAAAATTCTTTGAAACAATTCAATTATTTTTTTTTTAATTTTAATTCCTGTGGAAAAATAATTTTAATATAAATTTAATTGTACTTGTTTATAGAACATAAAACTCTTGGAAAAATAAAATATTATTTATTTATAGTAGATTATTTTAATAAATTAATTTCCGGAAACCTCTTCCGGAAATTTTCTCATTTTCTGCTATACTCTTCCACATGGAAAAGCTCAAATTTTTAAAAATTTAATTATTTTTCGATTTTTCAAAGAAAATTATTCGCAAAAAAAATTTATTATTAATAATAATTTCTATTTTTTACAATCTAACATTATTTTTTTCAAATAAGAACATACTAAATTTAATAACAAATAATTTCAACTATTTTTTTTAGAGATTAAGGATTTACAATATTTTCTGTTTCATGTCAAAACTATTAACCGAGATAAAAATTTATTATTTTTGCAAAATTAAAATAATCTAGTGTAAAATAAACAAAATATGTATTTTAATATTTTCCACATTTTTATGATGAAATAAGATATTTTTTATATTTTTATTTTTTACAATTCAACATTATTTTTTCAAATAAAATTAAATGCATATATATTTTTAATCTTCCTCGATATAAAATTTTTAAAAGTCGTGACATGTGATGAAAAATTTAAATAACAATTAATTTCAACTATTTTCTAAAGATAGAAAATTCATAATTTTTTTTTTGCATGTCAAAACTGTAACCGAGATAAATGCTTATTATTATAATTAGTACAAATTTTAACTAATTCAAATTTAGAGAATAAAGTTATATAGTAATAATCGTTTATTTTCTTCCGTTGTTGTTAATGTTAAATGTTAAAAACATTAACAAAGAATAAAGTTATAATATTATCATTGCAAAAAGGATTTAGAAATTAATTTATTTTTTCCAATTTTTAGTGCTAAATAATGGTATGTATACTACTAAAATAATGTATAGATCGAATTTAGAAAACTTTTAAATTCAAGTTTTAGAAAAGTTAATATTATTTAAAAAAAATTCCGAAGAATTTATTTTTTTAAAACATTTTTATTTATTTTAATTTTGCAAAAATAAAAAAATTTTCGGTTACAGTTTTGACATGAAAATGAAAATTGTGAATTTTATGTTTCAAAAAATAGTTTTAATTATTAGTCACAAAATGTATTTTTTATCAAGAGTCACGAAATTTGGAAATGTATATCGAGAAACATAAAATATTTATTTTCTTGAAAAAAGTTTAATTTTTACAATAAAAAATTGTTGAAAATTTAGAAATAAATTTCTTATCTCAGCATATAAATGCAGGTCATTTTTTTTTAATTTTTGCATTTACTTCACTCTTACTTTTGATGAATAAAGTTTAACATTATTGAATCTAAAATCATCAATCGAAAATGAAAGGAATGAACCTTTATTTTTTGTGCTTCATGTTAAAATCAGTTGTCGGTTTACCTGACTTTGGAAATATTCCATCAATTGGTGAGTATAATTTTTTCGTTCTTTTAAAAAATGTTAATTATTCTAGTTTATACTTAATATATTGCATTCATCAAAATAGAATAAAGCTACTATTGTTATTAATTTAAAAATCTTTAATTTTTTATTAGATGAATTGTTGTTGAGTGGAATAGATAAAGATCAAGATATTTGCTCTAACGTTACATCATATGCTTGCATTTCACGAGAAGTAAATAATTACATCTCAGCCGATTATTATAAAAATGAAGCACAATCATACATTCGAAGAAAAGCAGTAGGTGAGTTATTTTCCTTTTTTTTAAATAATTTATCTATTATATTCTCAATTCGAATAACAGAATCATTTTTCGACAAAAATTTTAATTCATTTCTATTTAATTTTATTTAAAAAAAAAGACATTTTATTTTTTATACAGGCATTTTGAACTATTATACGACTCATCCTGAACTTGTAAATTTTGAACACGAACTCAAATGGTACTCTACTGTGTGCAAAGGAGAATGTAAATATCATGAAAATAATTTTTATACTAAAAAGTAAAATTATTCCCAAATAGCACAGCAATAGTTGAGATCAAAATAAATATTGATCTTGAATGTTTTGCTTTTCTTTTTACTCTGAATGTTTTTTTTTTTTTTTTAATCTGAATTATACAAATTCTTTAGCATTAATTTTAAAGTTTATAGCTGCAACATGATATTACATAAAATTATAATTATTACAATATTTCTAGTACAATCCACTCAGAATAATAGTTTGAACATTTTGAAAATCACAATGATGCGTTCTAAAGGCGTTCAATATATTAATGATACTGAGGGTATGTCGCATCTGAATAAATTTTCAAACTTTCTCATTGAAATGACAACATGTGTCTATTAAAATAGATATTATTCTTATATTTTTTTAATATTTTATATTTATTCGAAATTTTACAAATTTTTTCACATAATTATTCTCGCCTAGATTCAGTGCCTTGGAAAAAGGTGGCTAAAATTTATGCCGAAAAATTTAAATTTAGTCCATTTTTTGAAGTGATATTTAATGACGATAGTGCATTATCGGTAAGAATATAAATATTTTATTTTTCTCTTTCCTAACTTTAAATTTTCTCTTCACTATATATTCACAAACAGTTTTATGATTCTCAAATTGAGGAGCAAATACATAGTTTATATCGAACAAGAGAGCAACTTACATAAAATATATACCTGATCTTTTACATATATATATTCAGAATTAGAGAATATATTTTTAAAAAATCATTCTTTTAACTTTTGGAAATTTTATAATTTGCAGATTAGAAGACCTTTAACCACAATGTCATTTAAAATGCTTCATGGCGGATTAACTTTGTTGATAAATAAATTTTTTTCCGAATTTGCTGTCGGAACATTTTCAAAGGCGATGGAAAAAGATATAAAAGCCAGATTGAATGCAACAGTCACTACATTCCCAGATAACAAAATGCGCGTTGTGTGCTGCTAATATCATCTGCACGCGTGCCGATTTATCCGCACTATGCGCGTTCACTGGACCACTCAGATGCGTCATCATATGCGATCCATAACTGTCGCATATTGTGATGGGCACATGCGTGACGGTATAATGCGAATAAATTATATTTATACTTCAGCCTTATTTGAATTAAATAAAAAGAAAAGATTATTGACATTAGTAATTTTTTTTAAATTAAAATGTTATTTATAAAAACGATTTTAATTTAATATTTCAGTACAATTTTGGAATTGAAATTGTTAAAAACTTCCAAATTCTTTTTTTGAGGTTATATCTAATACAACAAAAATATATATGTACTTTAAACAAATTAAATTTAACTTTCTTATTTTGCTGCAGTACTAAAAATTAAATCCACAATAATTCCTCACAATAATATCGCAATAAAAAACAATAAAAAATGAAATCACAATAAAAACTTATTTTGATAACACACCACAAACAATGCTGTCGCCATTATAAAATGTGTGATTGCCGATACGGGTGGTTGCGCATCATTAATTGCGTGCGTATTAAGTGCAGTTCACTGCACACGCATTCACAGCATTCGCACTGTGGATGGTAAAATGCGTATGGATTGACTCTTCTAGCAAGTCGCACTTGTGAACGGAACATGCTTATCATTTTGTATCACAGGCGCTTACGAAATGCAGTTCACAACACTCGCATTATTACCAGCGTCACAGACGATAGTAAGATGCGTATATGAACCGACTCATCTGGTAAGTCGCAGTTAGTGCAAGAAACATGCGTTTAAATGCGACGCACGATTGTTATCTGGGCATTTTTAAGTGTAAATTGTCTAAATTAAAATTTCTTTTTTATTTATTAATGACATTAATTTTAACTTAAATCTTTATTTTTAATATAATATATATATCTATAATGTAATCTTTAATCAGCTTTAATAATAATTTTCAGTATCTAGACAATGAAAATTTAAATCTTCATTTTATGCAAATTGTAGAATTTGCAGATATAATAGAAACTATATCTAATTATGATGTAAGTATATAGAAAATTTTTGCAGTAAAATGCAATTAAATAAATAATCTAAAAATTATTTTAAAAATATATTTTTAGTTTGATTGGCTTCAACACTTTCGTAATACTGGATTGAATGTAAATTATGAGGATAAATTTTTCTTTGATACAAGTTACTTTAAAAAATTAACATTACTTTTAACTGAACACACGAACGCAGAGATTGGTAAGTCAGTCTATATTTTTTATTTTTTAATTTTTATTTATTTTCATTTTATTTTCAGCAAATTTAATTCACTTTCTATATTCAATGAATTCGTTGGTTTTTACAACTTGGTATAATGGCGAAAGTCTATCAGCAAACAGATATACGTATGTTTATTAATTAATAATAATTCTTTCCTATTCCAATATTGTTTTTTATTATTAAAAATTTTTTTAAAATATTTTTTTACTATTTATTATTATTTATTATTATTTATTATTATTTCTTATATTTTCTTTAACAGCGATGAAGAATGCTTTACACATATGCCATATAAATCAGGAGTTATCAATAAAATTATAAATGATTATCTACCGAATAAATATTCACTTGTAAGTTAGTGAATCGTTATTTTTTATATTATATATACTCCGCACAAGTTTTTAAAGATCAGATTTTTGAATTAATTTTTCTTTTCAGATTCAAAATATGTTCACAAATATAATTGCAGAATATAGGATAGAAATAAAGAACAGTTGGTTAGAAGATGATATGAAAGAAAATTTATTAAATTTATTAAAGGAGGTAAAATTGACAACAACTGATGTACAATTGAGTTCATCGAGTGTGGAAATGATACAGGTAAAGATTATTTTTATGAATATATTTAAAAGATTTTGAATATAGAACAAATTTAGCGCCAAATAAATTACAAAACTTTTTTGAATTTTAAAAAATTAACAACTTTTTATTTATAGTACAGAAATAATCTGGGTAGTGGTTTAGCATCTATAATTGATGCCAAATTTTTTCATGTTAACAAATTGATAAATAGTATTTATGAAGGTGCTTTGTTGAAAAATAGGTGAGCATTGTTTTTATATTCTAACAATAAAAATAAAATTATTAAAAATTTCAAGTGATTAATACTTAAATTGTATTTACTTTTTTTAGAAAACATATTTCAAATCCAAATAGAAACAATGGACGACAGTTAGCTCCTTACGTCAGTTATAATGAAATTGAAAAAAATCTAAGTGAGATATGGAACATAATTTAATTTTAAAATAAAAGCTTATTTATCTCCTATTAAAAGAATAAGGTTTGAAAGAAAATATTTAGAATTTTTCCTCTTTATATAGAAATTAAACTAGATGAATTATGTCTACCATATTTTGATTCTCAATTGCCAAGGTAAGAAACCTTCATAAACTCAATCGCTTAAAAGACATAACAATAAAATAAATTTTAAATAAAATTCGTTCTATTACCAGAAGTTGGAATTATGCATATTATGGAGTTGCTATCAGCAGAGAAGTTTCTAGATTTCTCCTGTTACATTTGTATGACGGTAATAGGAATTTTAAATTACTAAAGCAATTTTAAATGTTATTTACAAAATTAGTATATATGTATAATTTTAATAAAAATTAAACTTTTTCTTAAAGCGGGGTATTCGAGAAATTTTACCTCTAAATTAGATTGCTTTAAACTTTTACAACATTCAGTGAGGGATGTAGTTTTTTTAGATGAACTAATTAATAATTATGTTGGTTTAAAAATGGCCTACAAAGCGTTTAAACGAAATCGAAATTCGTTGCAAAGTCTAATTCAAAACATTCAAGGATTGAAAAATAACATTTTAAAACAACAATTCTTTATCGCTTATTCTGCTGTGAGTATTAGAACAATAAAGAAAAACTGTCTAAAATTTTTTATTAACAATTATTTTATTTAAAAATTTGGAGTTTAGATAATTAATTTAAAAAATTGCAGATTTATTGCGAAGAGACAAATCCTGTGAAAGTTGATATGAGCGCAGCTAATTTAAAAAGTTTTTTAAAGGCATTTGATTGTGGAATTGATAGTCCAATGAATCAAAAAAGAAAATGTGATTTATGGATTGAACCATAATCTCAAGATTTGCGTTTTTTAATGGTGGTGGATTAAGAGTTAAAAAAAATAAAAAAATGTAACTTCTAACATTCAAAAAGAAAAATATTTTGAAATGTAAATTAAAATTTGTTATTTATCTTTAATTTGAATATGAAAATGTATTGTATACCTATACGACTGAAAAATATTAGCTATCAGATAGTCTTTTATTCTTTTTCATGTCCAAACTGCGTATAAAAAAATATACTATGCTTCTATAAAAGTAAAATAAACAATATTTTATTTCTCCAAAGTTATTTATTATTTATTTTTCCTCGATAAAACCTTGTTAAATTCGTCAGACTGTTTTTCGCGATTAAAACTTATTGTATTAAAAATAATTGAAATTTAGAGTGTATTTTTATTAATTATAAAAATAATTAAATTCCTAAAAACATTTTTAATTATATTTATGAAAATAATTGAATCCCAGTAAAAAATTATATTATATTTATGAAAATAATTGAATTTCTGCGAAGAATTTCATTAAAATTTCCAAATAATCATAATTGAATAGAAAAGAATTTTATACATTTAAAAAAAAAATAATTGAATTCCTGTCAAGAATTTTTTTATTTATATAAAAGTAATTTATTTCTGTAAAGAATTTTAATATTTATGAAGATAATTGAATTTTTTTTAAATTTGTAAAACTAATTGAATTCCTGCGAAAAATTTTGTTTTTTATATAAAAATAATTGAATGTTTGCTAAGAATTTTATTAAAATTTTATCATAAATAATAGAATAAATAATTGAATTCTTTTGGAAAATTTTATTAAAATTGTTAATTGATATTAAAAATCATTGAATAGAGAACAATTTTTGAAAATTATTAAAATTTTCCCAAGAATGTCATTAAAATTTTTTTGAAAATAATTGAATTTTGACGAGAATTCAAAAAAAAATTTTAAACATAATTGAAATTCTGCGGTAATATTTATTATTTATTAAAGTAATTGAATCCCTGTAAAAATATTTATTATATTTGTGAAAATAATTGAATTATTGCAAAAAAATTTATAAAGAATTTGTAAATTGAATTTCTGTGAAATTTTTATTATTTATGTGAATAATTAAATGTTTTGGTAGAATTTTATTTAAAAACTGTTAAATAATTGAATTCTTTGGGAAAATTTTACTAAAATAATTGAAATTTTGCAAAGATTTTTTTTTTTTAAATTTTCAAATATAATTGAATTTCAGAAAAGAATTTTATTCTTTATAAAGATAATTGAAATTTCGATGAGAATTTAAAAAAAAATTGTAGAACATAATTGAATTTATGGGAAGAATAATTTTATTACTTTTGAAAATAATTGAAATTTGTGTTTTTATACTTTTTGATTATATATTATTTTTTTTTGTTGTTGTACATTTAGTTTCAAAGAAAGATATTCTTTGAACTGATTTTCATATTATACCGAGAGAGAGTGGCTTATTAGCAGAATTTGAGATAAGCAGAGGTGTCAAACATGAGAAGTGATCTCAAAATACATTGCGGATGAGTGATACTCGTTCCTTCTGCGCTTTATTTTCCGTTACAAAGTGCATAGATTATAATAAGTAAATATAATATTCAAAAGAAAATGTTTTTTTATAACATTTTTAAGTCTTAATTTCCGCGAACGAAAAAAATAGGAGGAAAAACAGTTCAAATGTCACGATAGCTCAGTTGATTAGAGGGTCTCTCTCTCCGCAATATTGAAGGATGAGTCTAAGGTTCGATCCCGATCTCAGGTGTGAAATACAAATATTTTTTTTTTAATTTTGTTTATTATTTTTAATTACTAAATAAATTATTCTTTGGTACAGTTAATTAAATTGGAGTTAATAAATGATATTTTAAATTTATTATAATTATTATAATAATAAAATTATAATTATAATTATAATAATTATTATAATAATATAATATAGTAAATAATTATAATCGTATAATAAAAATAATTCTACTTCCTTTACACATGCTAAAGAGTGTAAAACGTCACATAATTCACAAAATTTGCATTTTTGACAAAAAAATTTTTTTTATTTTGAACCCCCATCGCTAGACATATGTTATTTATGTTTTGAGGAAAAAACATTTTTTTACTGTAAAAATTAGTAAAATAATATGGCAAAATGCAAATTGGTCATAAAGACGTGCGTATATATATATACACATATTGTATCCTTTAAGTGCTCGCAAATTCTTTTTCCTTGAAAAATAATCTGTACACCAGAAGACAAACAATAATCCTTGACGCGCGCGTTAATCGCCGCATGCTTATAGAGAGGTGACGTCTACCATATGCTCTGAACTGGAAATACCGGCAAACATTTTTATTTGTCCTGCTATAAGGTGCGAAAGAAAACTATTCTAACAGTATATAATATAAGCTTAACTCCAAATAATACCTTTTATCCAAAAAAGAAAATTTGGAAAAAAATTAAAAACCCTTTTTGGTCATATAGAAAAATTGCATGATTTTGAGGTTAAGTTCGTCTCTGGGTCATTTTGCGAAATCAAATAAAAAATTATTGTTTAGTCTTTGGAATTTGATTTTTTCATTTTTAGAGGTTATGTTCGACT
This sequence comes from Leptopilina heterotoma, assembly GCF_015476425.1. Lineage (NCBI taxonomy): Eukaryota > Metazoa > Arthropoda > Insecta > Hymenoptera > Figitidae > Leptopilina > Leptopilina heterotoma. The sequence continues at coordinate 466,478 of NW_025111042.1, forward strand.
AAAATTTTCAATATAAAGCGTTTTCATTTGAATTTGTTTTTCTTTCTTTTTTTTTAAGAACTAAAAAAAAGAGCAGAGTGTAAAAAAAATGAAATACTTACTGTTTTTCATGCGGAAAAAATAAGGAAAGAGGCGAACCTTCAGTTTCATTGTCTCGAAGCGCGGGAACTCCTACACACTATACACTCGTTAAGTACCGGAAAAAATCCTCTCACGGTGCAAAGTTCACGGTCGTTCTTATAACGATTCTTATCGTCTTTCACGGATTCGCAGCCCTTGCGGCTCGTTACTCGCTTAAATTACTCTTGTAATAACAAATAACAACATCTACCTATTATTCTGTCGCAAAAAAAAGGAGGTTTCAACAAATTTTCTCTATATAGCAAAAAAATACACTCAAGAAAAAAAAATTATCCAGAAAAAATTATTATTATTATCCAGAAAAAAAAGAAAATTATAGAATTTAAATAAAAATAGAAAAGAATAAGTAAAATAGAAGAAAATTGTACGTCTTAGATAAGAAAAGAGAAAATTTTTAATTACAAAAACTTGGCAAAGTGGTCAGAACTTCCGACTTGCAACTAGAAATCCCAGGTTCGATTCCCGCTAGAAGTAAGATGTTTTTTCACCTGTAAAAAAATATAAATTTTGATAATTGATAAAAAGTAAATAAAAAATAAAGCGGAGAAATATAGAAATTTATTTAAATTTCATAAATAAAAATAATATTGTCGTTAATAAATATTTACAAAAAAAAAAAAGAAAAAAAATTAACTGTAGTGGAATTTCATTGAATTTTATTCGTCGATCATCGCGATCATCGACCTCCCAAAAGAAAAGTGCGATAGGCAAATATTTCTCGGATGATTCCCCAGAAAAATAACGGTTGTCGTCTTGTTATAATTCAAAGAGCGACATAAACAATGACGTATCATTGGAATTTCTTTAGCGTCGTCGTTGCGCGAACAGAATCGACGCAATTCTTTTCGAAGCCGCAAGAGGAGGACAAACAATAATTGTATTACTGTTACGTTTAACCCCCCCTGCCCCCTCGAGAAAAAAATTTATATTTATTATCAAATATACTGAAATATAAATAAATAAAAATTTTCAAACAAATATTATTGCAAATTTTATATTTAAAAATATTTTAGATCCGAATGTTTCATTCATTTTTCCAAAACAATAAAAAAATAAAAATAGTTAAAATAATAAAACTAGTGAAAATATTAAAAAATAATAATAATAACAATAATAATAAAAATAATATTAAAGTGCGTACGTGGTTACGCGGTTTTGTTAACCGACTAGTGAGCGTGAGTCTAGCGATCGACTCCTGTCACCTGCGATTTTTTTTCTCTAATAATATAAAAATAAAAATAAAAATAATGATAAAAATAATAATAATAATAATAATAATAATAATAATAATAATAATAATAATAATAATAATACTAATAATAATAATAAAAATAATAAAAATAATAATAATAATGGTTGAAATAATAATAACAATAATAATAATAATAGAAATAGTGGTAATAATAATAATAATAATAACAATAATATCAATAATAGTGTAAACGTCAATATACCAAAAGTAAAAATAGAGAGAGAATAGTAAAAAATATTAAAATAATAAAAAACCAACATTGAAAAAAATATAATAAAGAAAAAGAAAAAAATTGTTAACGAGTTTGTAGACCAAAGAAATTAAAGAAGTCGCTGCTTTAATCATCTCATTTAAAGATTCGCGCCTCTACTTTTACTTGTGAAAAAAAAGAAAGAAAGAAAATGACATTATCGACGTATGTTAATGAAAAAAAGCCACTTTTCTAAATTTAAAATTAAATAAACAAAAAATATTAATTAATTTTTATTTTTGTAAATTTTGTTATTAATAAAACGAAAATTTATGTTCGTTGTGACAATTAAAATTGTTTCCTTTTAATTTTCGACATGGAGCATTTAAAATAGGCGCGCAATGTTCAACCAATGAGAGGGCAAGAATTGCGCATGCGCATTACCGGTATTTTCTCTATTTTCAGTGTTGCACCTTCCCATCTCTTTTCGGTTTCTTCACGCGACAGCGCATAATGGTGAGTGAATTGATCGTGAAATATTTCTCAAATAATCCGTAAAAATCCAATCAATCGACAATTATTTCTTGATAAAAATGAATTTTATGTAATATAGACCTTTTTTGTTATTAATTTCATAAATAGTTTCTCGATATTTTTTCATATAAACAAATCGCTCTTGACACTTTTTCTATGATAGTTTTCGTACCCTTCTGTCACGTTTCATATTCTCTTTTTTTCATATAAAATTAAAACATTTATTTTCAATTCGAACATGGTTTATTAAAATATGTAAATATTAATGTATTTTTTTTTGTTTTACAGTCGACACATAAGAAAAAGACTAGGAAGCTTCGAGGACATGTCAGTCATGGACATGGTCGTATTGGTAAGTTAACCTCTAAATACACATTCTTTTTTTTTATTTATTCCGCGAAGTTTAATAGTTAAATGTTAAATGATAAGTTTTTAAGCCACGTGGCTTGAGTGGTTATAAACTTTAGCGAAAAGTACAAAGTTATTTTTTCTAATTAAAGAATTGGTGATTTTTGTGGATTTTTGTCACTTGTCAACATAACCTTAAATTTCAGGAAAGCACAGGAAGCATCCTGGTGGTCGCGGTAATGCCGGAGGTATGCACCACCACCGAATTAATTTCGATAAATACCATCCTGGATATTTTGGAAAGGTGAGTACTCGAATTTTTTTCTTTAAAAACAAAATTGGAAATTCAAAAAGAAAATCTTATTCTTGAACGTTTCTTAAATTTCGTACTTTTTAACTTTTTGTACTTAGTTTTTTTTAATGTTTCAAATTCCAAAGGAAAATTTATGAAACGTTTCTTAAATTACTATTTAACTTTTTTTGTAATAAATGTTTGTTTCTTTAATTAGTTTTGAATTTTTTAAAAGAAACTAATTTTTATGAAACGTTTCTTTAATTATTTTTGAATTTTTTGTGCTAATAAATGTTTGTAAATTTAAAAAAATATAATTTTTATCAATATAAAAGTTACTTTTGTTCCTTTCTCGAGTCTCAACGAATAAAAACGTATTTTTAACTATTTTTAAATAATTACTTTCTGTAAAACCCATTTTTATAATTATAGTAAAAAATAAGTTTTTTTTATTATATTTGTAATTTTATTTAAATTATAAACACATTTTTTATTAGTTTTTGAATGATGATAGTTTGCTTTCACCGGCGAAATGATTTCTATGAAATTAAACCTTATGGATCTGATTTGAAATTATAATTTTAAAATCAAGTGTTATTAAATTTCTACATCATTAACATTTTTATTTTCTACCTTTACAGCTTGGTATGAGAAATTATCATTTGAGAAGAAATTCCAAATGGTGTCCCACGATGAATTTGGATAAACTATGGACCCTTGTTTCTGAACAGACGAGACAAAAATACAAAGAAAATAAAGAAGGAAGAGCTCCAGTGATCGATCTCGTCAAAGCTGTGAGTTCATTAATTATTTTATTTATGAATTTAAAAAATATAAAATATTTATACGAAACTTAATTTAATTTAATCAAGTAATCAAAAACTAATGAAATGAATTTTTCTTTGTAGGGATACTACAAACTTTTGGGTAAAGGTAGATTACCCAACCAACCTGTTATCGTTAAGGCCAAATTCTTCAGTAAATCGGCGGAAGACAAAATCAGAGCTGTCGGTGGTGCTTGCGTTCTTTGTGCTTGAAGAATCAGGTAAATAGATTTCATTTTTTCTTCATTTTTTACAATTTTCTTGTTTAATTAAACTATAAAGGTGTCTGAATTAAAATATAAAATGTAAAACGTATGCAAAATTATTAATTCGATTGTAATTTTGGATAATACTTTGAAATTATTATTTTAAAAATATTCTAAAATTAGTAATATTATTAAATATTTGAAAAATATTTTTAAATTGGCAATATTTTAAAAATGTTTGACTATTAAATTTGTCATTTAAACCTTGTTGATTTTATATTTAAAATGATGAACCAGAACGGGCGGACTGAAAAGTGCGTACAACACTTTAAACCCTGTTGAATGTTCTTCTCTGATTATACAATTTTTTTATAATTTAGTTTAATCTTTCTTTTTGTACGTAAATCAATTTTTTGACCTGCTTTGTTTTTATTGTCTGTTTCAGAAAACTTTTCTACATTAACAAGAAAGGTAAATATTTGCCATCTCTATAAGGAAAATTAAATATTTAACGATTGGAATAGAAGTAGAAAAAAAGATGAAAAATTGAAATAGAAACATAAATTGAAAAAGAACAAATAGAAGCAAAAGAAAAAATGCAAGTTAAGTAGAAATAGAAATTAAATTAAATAAACAAAATTCTTTTAAAAGAAAAAAAACAGAAATAGAAAAAAATAAACAAAAGAAAAAATAGGGATAGAAATAAAACGATAGAAACTAAAAAAACAGAAATATAAAAAAATAGGGATAGAAATAAAAAAAATAAAAACTAAAAAAACAGATAGAAATTAAAAATGTAGAAAGTAACGAAAAAGTATAAATAAATATAAGAGAAAAGCAGAAAGGTAGTTAGTAAAATAGAAAAATATTTTCATGATGATATCGAACGGGCGGACTGAAAAGTGCGTACAACACTTTAAACCCTGTTGAGTCGTTCTTTTCTGATTATAAGATTATCTTCTCATTGACAAGATAGTTCAATTTTTCATTTAATTTACAAAAATGTTCTTATATTTAAACGAAATTATAATTTTTCCCCTTTTTCCATTTGTTGCAGAGAGTTGACTGGCTTCGGTGTTTCAAGGTATACACTTTCCATCTGTGTATTATACTTAATAAAAAAAAGAAAGAAAATCTAATCCAAGCGTAATTCATTCCTTCTTGCGTTGAAAGTGAAATAAGATTAGATTTTTTTTTAATATAAAACAAATCTTAAAAACTATTGTGTTACTTCTTCAAAATTATTTTCATCATTTCAATTCAATTATTATTTTCTAGAATTTTTAACTAAAATTCTTCTTTAAATCAATTATTTTTAATAGTTTAAAAAGAAAAATTCTTTGTGAATTTTCAAATCCATTTATTCACAATTCAATTTCGATTATTTGGAAATTCATAAATTAAATGTATATTAGAGAATGAAAATTTAAAATAATTTTTTTAAAAAATTCTATTCAATTTTTTCAAAAAAAATTAATTTCACAGAATTGTTAGTTAAAAGTATAAAAAATTAAAATTTTCTAAGGTTTTAATTAGAAACTTTTCCAAAATTCAATTATTTCTAAAAAAAAGTCCACCCTATAATGCTTTTAATATTCAATTATTATATATAAAATTAATTTTTTATTAAAAAATTATACGAGGATTGAATTATTTAAATGTACAAAAATAAATAATTTATTGAATAATTGAATGTTTCTTGAAATTTAATTCTTGTAAAGAATTTTATTAACAAATTTTAATACAATTCAATTCTTGCGACAAATTTTAATATCATTTTTAAGAATAATTATGTTTTTCAAAAAGAATTCAATCTAAATATCAAGAATAATTGAAATTCTGCGAGCGATGAATTTTATTATTTATGAGATTAGTACCTAATAATTGAATTTCTGTGAGAATTTTATTATACATGAAGATAATTGACTTTTTGCTTAGAATTTTATTAAAATTTTTGAAAATAATTGAATTTCTATGAAGAATTTTATTTTTTATAAAAAATAATTGACTTTTTGTCAAGATTTTTATTAAAATTTTTGGAACTAATTAAATTTTTGACAAGAATTTCAATAAGCTTCTTAGAAATAATTGAAGATCAACGAAGAATTTTATTAAAATTTTCAAATTTAATTGAATTTTTGCGAAGAAATTTGTTATTTTTGAAAATAAATGAATTTCTGCGCAGAATTTTGTTATTTTTAGAAATAATTGAATTCTTGCGAAAAATTTTCAAATATAATTAAATTTCTGCAAAGAATTTTAAACATTTTTTTAAAATAATTGAATTCCTTTCAAGAATTTAATTATTTTTTAAAGTAATAAAATTTCTGTGAAGAATTTTAATATTTATGCAGATAATTTTGAACTTTTGCATAGAATTTTATTAAAATTCTTGAAATAATTGAATAATTTAAGTTTATCGGAAAATTTTATTAAATTTTTTTTTAATTGAATTCGTTTGGAAAATTTTTGAAAATAATTGAAATTCTGTGAAGAATTTTGTTATTTATACAAATAATTGAATTATTGTCAAGATATTTATTAAAACTTTTGAAAACAATTGAATTCCAAAATTTTTTTTAAATAGTTGAATTCTTTGGGAACTTTTTGAAAATAATTGAAATTTTACCAAGAATTTTATTAAAACTTTTGAAAATAATTGAAATTTTGCCAAGAATTTTATTAAAATTTTTGAAAATAATTAAATTTCGGAGGATTTTATTATGTATTTACAAAGATAATTGAAATTTTGACGAGAATTTTTAAAAAATTTTAAACATAATTAAATTTTTGCAAAAGATTTTATTTCCTCAATAATTTGTAACTTCCCCAAAATTTAATTTTTTGGTGATGTTTTTAACTAAAATTCTAATTTATTTGAGAAGAATTTGAATTATTAAAATTTTTTTTTAAATTTGTAATGAAATTCATTAAAAATTGAAATTTTTTAAAATTTCAAATTGAAACCTTTTGAAGTTCATCTATTTATGAAAATAGTAAACCCAACTCTTTTAAAATGCAATTAATTTTGAAATATTTAAGTAAAATTATTCATTAAATAATTTCTGAGTCATAATTTGATGATAGTTATTCAAGAATTAAGTTGTTAAAAAGAAATTGTTAGAAATAGAAAAATTTGATCGTTTTTTATTAGAATTCGTGGTAATTTAATATTTTATGAGGCAAATAACATTAACATTCGTTAATTGACAATATTTTTTAATTCATAATTCACACTCAGTTTTTATACAATTCATTCACATTGTGTCCCAAGAAAGAAGGAAAAAAAATTATAAAATTTAAACGAGATGCGGAGGAGGTGGTGGAATGGCCATTCCTCCTGTTAATACTGAAGGAGGTGGAGGTACAGGATTAAACATTGGCGGTCGTGGAGGTGGTGGAACAGGCATCATTTGAGGTCCCAATCCCGGTCGAATTAAAGGTACCGGCGGTGGTGGTACTTTTCCAACTGTAGGCTTCTCATTCTTAAAGGCAAATTGCAGGAAAAATTGTTTAGTATCCTTATTCCAATGGGTCCAAAATTTACCCTCCGCTTTCTCCACTTCTCTACTCGGTACCTGAAACGTAAAATTTTGCTATTGATTTTTGCAAAGTTCGTGATTTTTAATCAAAAATAAAGAGTTTTTATTTTACACACGGAGAATTTTTTAATTTTAGTTATAAAACAAACCTTGAAGGCAATAGTCTCATAGGGCTCGGCGGCGAATAATAAATATTGCCATTTACGATCGGGAGGTTCGACTCTCTGCTCGTAGGCCGACATGAATCGATGTCTGGGGCAAATGTTGTCAGCAACTTCTGGATAATCGACTTGAAACAATAGACTCTGCTGTCCGGATTCGGGATCTCGTTGTTTTGTTACTCGATAGCCGGGTCTTCCGATTTTGACGAATTTTTTCGGCTCGACGCGAGGTTTCTCGGGAGCTAATGTCTGTGGTGCTTCCTTGGCTTCTTTAGCGGCTCTTCTCGCTAAATTTGCTTGATGTTTTTTGCCCTGAGTGTGAGCCAGATAACTGCCTTCGTTATTGTGAAGAGTGAGACATAGTTTACATTCATAGGAGCCAAGGTGATTTTTCATAAAGTACGGATCCTTATTGAGATCAATTGTTTCGAGAGCCAATTGTCGGAGACGTTCTCGTCGATCGCGATTACTCTCCGACCAAGAGGCGACACCGCCTCCTCCGGTTTTTCCACCGGGTCTGTTTTGAAAATCCATGACTACGAACTACTGTAGGAGAAGGTTTAGGCACAAAAGTTAAGTAAGTTGAGTTAATATAAATAAAAACTATATAAATACTAAAAAAATTGTATAAAAAATTTCATTTTTAGTAATTATCGTAATTATTTAAGTACTTTTAAAAATGGAGCAAGATTTGTCCTTTATAATGACGTTCATAACCTCAAAATGTATTTTTTAAAATTAATACTTAAAATGCACGTAAATAAATTTAAATAACTTAGTGAATTTAGTATATTTAGTATAGATTTTGTTAGTGAATAGAAATAATTATTTTCTATTGCAAAAATAAGTTAAATAGTTCAAAATACATTCGATTTTTGTAGTTGTTTTGAATAGTTTTTATTACGAAAAATGAAACTACTTTACCTGCAATGCTACTTTTTTAAGGTAGAAAACACACTTATAATATTTTTGTTTATCGTATTTTGTAAAAATAATTACAAACTATATATAAAAAACCTATAAATAGTTACAAATTTTGTAAATAGTAAATTTCCAAAACGCCTGAAACTGAAACGTTTTGACAGAACAGGGTTGGGTAGTCAAACTGGACAATTTGTAAGTAAAGTTAATTTACGTAACTTCACACTGCCGTAGCGTAAAGTTCAATTCAAAAAATAAAAAAAAATTGTCAAAATTTCAATTATTTTTAAAAAAATAGCAAAATTCTTCGCCGAAATTCAATTTTAATGAGGAATTTTAAAAAAATTCATTTGAAAAATTCAATTCTTTTCATAAATAACAATATTCATTACCAGAATTCAATTATTTTGAAAATTAATAAAAAATTCTTCACGGAAATTCAATTATTTACAAAAAATCTAAAAAAAAAAATTGTCAATATTTCAATTATCTTTATAAATGAATAAAAAAAATTCTTTTACAAAATTCAAGTATTTTTAGGAATTTTAAAAAAATTCATTAAAAAATTCAATTATTTCCAAACCTTTTAATAAAATTCATGGCAATATTTCTATTATTTTCAAAATTAATACAATTTTTTAGCAAGAATTTTATTATTTTCAAAAATTTCATAAAATTCTTCCCAAAAATTCAATTCTTTTAAAAAATAACAATACTCTTACAGAAAGTCAATTATTTTCAAAAAATTTTTAAAAAATGTCAATATTTCAATTATCTTTATAAATGAATTAAAAAATTCTTTTACAAAATTAAATTATTTTCAGGAATTTAAAAAAAATTCGTTGCAAAATTCAATTATTTCCAAACCTTTTAATAAAATTCATGGCAAAATTTCAATTATTTGCATAGAGTTTCCAAAATTAATACAATTTTTAGCAAGAATTCAATTATTTTCAAAACTTTCATAAAATTCTTCCCTAAAATTCAATTCTTTTGAAAAATAACAACATTTTCAGCAGAAATTCAATTATTTGTTAAAATTTTCATAAAATTTTTCGCAGTAATTCAATTATTTTCATAAATAATAAAATCATTCGGAAAAAGTCAATTATTTTCATAAATTACAATATCCGTCACAAGAATTCAATTTTTTTTCCAAAATCATAAAATTCAATTATTTTCAACAATTTTTAGAAATAATTACGAATTTTGTAAAGGTTTCAAATTGAATTCTTTGTAAATCTAAATTTTTCATACTTTTAATTAAAAATGCTATTGAATTTAATTTTTTTTTCAAAAGAGGCTTAATCGAAATGTTTAAAAATTTTTTCTAGTTTTTATTTGAAGAATTACGGAATATTCGAAATTTTACGTAAAATATTACATTTTCATGAGAGAAAAAAAAATGTTCTTAAAAATATGAAATTATTTATTTCGTTATAATACAAGACAACAATTAATAATAATAATTTACGATCGTACTCTTTCTCTTGGCTCGCTTTCAATTTCATATTCAATTTCAACTTTAGGACGAGAATTCGTTTTCTTGTCAAATTTGCTTTTCTTATTGAATCTAGGATTCTTCACTTTTCTACTCGTCGATGGCGCCATATCCTGTTTTTTGAAAAAAATAATTTAAGTTAGTATTAAAAAAACGGATAAATAGGAAAAAAGTAAAATTAGAAAAAAAAGAATATAGAAATAAATAGAAAGAAAATAGGAAAAATATAGAAATAAATAGAAAGAAAATAGAAAAAATCTAGAAACAAATAGAAAGAAAATAGAAAGAAAATAGAAAGAAAAATAGAAATAAATAGCAAAAATTGAAAGAGAATACAATCCTTTCTCTATTAGGAAGCAACAAAAAAAAATAGAAAAGAAGAAAAAAGAAAAGAACAGAAAATAGAATTAGGAGTAGTTAAAAAAAATTATTGAAGTGGATACCTCGATGTCGCTCGTTTCGGATTCAAAGTCACTGGAGACTTCGACATTCTCTTTGAGTCCGGAATCACTTTCTTGATCGTCAGATTCGTACTGATAATCGTCATCATCGTCACTGTCGTCATCCTCGACGTAGTGTTCAGTTTCCTCAATTTCTCGTTCGTCAGCTTCCAATTCCATTTCGACTTCTTTTTCGATCTCCCTCTCCTCCTGAAATTAGTTTTTCAATCATTTACTATTCGCTCTTTGCCAAACAAAAGTATTGATTTTTTTTGAATTTCATTAATTTCGAGTTATTTGAGAATTAGAAAATTTTTATTCAATTCAAAAACAAACCTCTTCTTCACTTTCCGCTTCGCTTTCGCCTTCCACTTCAACTGCTTCAACTGCCTTTTCAAAGGCCTTTTGAGAGAAGTTGTAGATATCCTTGTACTGAAAATCGTACAATTATTTATTAATCTATTGGTTATTAATTCTCTATTAGTTATTAATTCTCTATTAGTAATTAATTATCTTTTAGTTATTAATTATTAGAAAAAAATTCTTACCACTCCTTTCTTGAGCCTCTCCATCAATTCTTTTTCAATTGCAGTGTCAAGTTTCGCGGCAACAAGAGCCTTCTCCTCTCGCCTCCTCTCTCGTCTCTCAATTTTCCGTTGAAGAGGTACAATTTTCTTCTGACGTCGAAGACGCAATTTTCTCATTCGTATAAGGTATTGCGTTATTTTCACGAATCTTTGCTTGCATTTTGATTTTATGAATCCAGGCCAGTAGAGAAGGTTTTCGTTCACTTGATGAATCGCCTTTTCGAAATTCCTCGAGAGTTTCACCTTTTCCCACATTTCCTTTGGAAAATGCACTCTGCGATTTAGAGAAAAAGATAATTTGAACATTACGTTAGTTATTTTTTTCAAAGTCTTCGATTATTAAAGGTAAATTTGTACTGAGTAAATAAAACTGAAATTTAGAAATATTTACGAAGTAAATAAAAATATTCGCTAAATGGAAAGAAATGTTTACTAAGTAAATAAAAATATTCGCCAAATAAATAGAAATATTTACTAAGTAAATAAAAATATTCGCCAAATGAATAGAAATTTGTACTATTTTTGAAAATGTTTACCAAATGAATAGAAATTTTTAGTATTTATGAAAATGTTTACCAAATGAATAAAAATGTTTACCAAATAAATACAAACGTTCATTGAATAAATAGAAATATTTTACCTCTCCGCTGTTCGCATGTATAGAAAAATAACACCATTTTCCTCTCTTACAGTGGCATATTGACTGTTGGCCAGAGGACAGGAAGCACGACTGCACAAACCGGTGAGGTTATATTCATTACGGCAAAACCTCTGTGATTTTGTACTGAAAAAGTAGAAGATTTTTTTTTTTTGATGATATTTTCAAATCGAATTAGGTAAGAATTTCTTTTTTTCATACTTACTTTACTTTAAACGAACAAAATGATTTGTTGATAATACTCCAAACAACCTAGAAAAATTTAAGAATAAAATATTTTGTATTTGTGTAGAATTTTGTCTTTATTGTCAAAGAAAAGTTAAAAATAGTTTACGTTTATATACTTACATCGTCGTGCTGCATTTTTGCCTAAATATTATTCCCTTAAAAGGAAGAATTCCTTTAAATAATTTATTAAAAATTATTATATCTGTCACTATTCTCTATCCACGTGCGATATTTTTAGGTTAAGGTTAGTTTACATTTCCAATCTTTTCAATTTGCTCATTTCTGATTGGTTGCTTTCAATTTTTGCGCCTAATTTAAATTCTTGACTTTTTCAATATAAATTTATTCTCCTATTCAAATTTATTCCTCGATCCTGATGAAAATAATTGTTCTTTTGTATTTTTTTTTTTATAAAATTAAATTTTTGAAGTAAATCCTAATCCTGGTAAAAATTTAAAAAAGAGTTTTAAAATCGCTTAGGGAATTTGATTTACTTTGGGGAATTTCGACAGTTACCTACGTTACCGACAAATATGGTTGTGTAATTGTGTTTCTCGTTTCAGTTGCAGGGTGTCACTACCGTCGCGGTTGAAAAGCAACCTAGTGCAGCGCGCCTACGCCAGATGTCTATCTACGTTTCACAAACGACATTACCATTCTGGTATTTTCCAAAATTTAAAACTGAAAAATGTGCTCAGTGTTGTGTGTGTTTTCCATTGTTTTACTTTTTTGTCGAATAATCCGAATAATTACTCTAATAATGAATCCGCCCAAGTGGCAAAGGGCAATTGTCGTAACTCCCAGGCTGAGCAAAAGTGAAGAGAATCGACGCAATTAAGTTTGGTAAGTAAAAATTTTCTCTGAATTAAACAAGTTTTGTCTTGCACGTGCGGTATTTTGTTCCGCGGCTAAGTGCGGAATTCGGTATATTTATTGATATGAACAATGGCGCAATTTACGAGAAAGCGGTGATTTTGGGATTTTTCTCCATTTTTTCGCATCTTGAGTGTATTTTTGTTTCTTTTACTATTTTCCCGTAGCATTTCGATGTTGGTGAAAATATAACAATTATTTCCGATTGTTGATTAATACGATTAATAAATTTATGCAAATATGACCGATTGCATAGTCGCCATTTTTTGAGGTTATTTTTTCGTTTATATTGATCGATATTGAGTAGAATTTTTTGTCGTAAATCGGTAAATTCAATATAAACGGAATTAGAATATGAATTAAAGAAATAAGAGTTAGAATAACAGAAATAAATGTGGGGTTAGGGCTGTTTAATTATTTTTTTACAGTATGAGGAAAATAAATTGGATAAGTAAATGATTCTAAAATCAATGTTGTGGGAAACTGAAAGATTTTTTGGAATTTTTTTATAAGTACTTATACAGTTTTTTTATTAATTTTTTTCACATAGATCTTTATAATTAAACTTAATTTCTTTTTTCCCAGTGTGTAAGTGTTGAGATGAAGTCTACGAAGAGGAAAAAGAGGAGAAAAAAATGCGGAGAGATGGAAATATAATAATCGTCAATTCACGATTGGATATTGAAATACGGAGGCAATGACAACAAAACCTGCGAGATGTAATTGACTGCTGAAAAACTGTGAGTACTTTTTTCTCTACTTTCTTTTTCCAGCATTTATTGCTTTACATTATCGTTTTTGATATTCTGTTTAAAAAACGAAGAAAAAGCAGAATATATCTTTTCGAATCAGTGTTCAACGGGCATAAATAAAAATATTTCGGTTTAGTTGAACAAAATTTTTCTAATTCCTAATTAGAAAAGAAGAAAAATTTAGATAACTTTTTAGTGTTAAAAAATGGTAAATTTAACATGGAAATTTAGAAAACATGGAAATGTCAGGGGATTTTATAAATCTTGAAAAAACCTAGAAAAGTCAGGTAATTTTGATTGAAATCCTTGAAAATTATGAATTCAATTTTAAAAGAGTCGAGTTTACTATTTTCATAAATAGATAAACTTCAAAAGGTTTTAATTTAAAATTTTAGAAAATCTCAATTTTGAATGAATAAATTAAATAAAAATTATTATAATTATAATTAAAATAAAAGCTTCGCTTCGCCTACAGTTTGTTCCAAAAAAAGCGCTCATTCAAAAATTGGCAACTGCTCGCACTCGTTACGAAATATACTATATATTAATAAATTCGTCTCAAGAATTCAATTATTTACAAAATTAATACAATTCTTCGCAAAATTCAATTATATGGTCAGAAGTTTAAGAAAATTCTCGTCAAAATTTCAATTATCTTTATAAATAATAAAATTCTTCTTCAAAATTCAATTATTCTCAAAAAATATCAAAATTCTTATCAAGAATTCAATTACTTAAAAAAATTTCATAAAATTCTTCGCAGAAATTAAATTATTTTCAAAAATTTTATAAAATTCATCGCAGAAATTCAATTATTTAAAAAAAAACAAAATTTTTAGCCGAAATTAAATTATTTTCAAAAATTATCATTAAATTGTTCACGGAAATTCAATTATTTTCAAAAATTTTATAAAATTCATAGCAAAAATTCAATTATTAAAAAATAAACAAAATTTTTAGGCGGAATTAAATTATTTTCAAAAATTATCATAAAATTCTTCGCAGAAATTCAATTATTTTCAAACTTAACAATATTTTTATCAGGAATTCAATTATTTTCAAAAATTATCATAAAATTCTTCGTAGAAATTCAATTATTTTCAAAAATATTAAAATTTCTATCAGGAATTCAATTATTTTGAAAAATTATTATAAAATTCTTCGCAGAAATTTAATTATTTTCAAAAATATAAAAATTTTTAGCAGCAATTCAATTATTTTCAAAAAATTTATAAAATTCTTCGCAGAAATTCAAATATTTTCAAAAGTTATTCGCAGAAATTCAATTATTTTCTAAAATTAACATAAAATTGTTCTCAAAAATTTTACAATTTTTAAAACTTTTAATAAAGTTCTTGACAAAAATTCAATTATCTTTATAAATAACAAAATTCTTACTAAGAATTCAATTATTTTTATAAAGAACAAAATTCTTAGTAAGAATTAATTTATTTAAAAATTTTGTTACCAAATTTTTCGAAGAAATTCAATTATCATTATATAAATAACAAAAATTCTTCGCAGAAATTCAATTATTTTCAAAAAATACCAAAATTTTTATCAGGAATTCAATTATTTTCCAAAATTTCATAAAATTCTTCTCAGAAATTAAATTATTTTCAAAACATTCAAATAAAGTTATGTTCTTGAAAAAGAATTTAATTATCTTTTCAAAAATATCAAAATTCTTGGTAAGAATTTAATTATTTTCATAAAGAACAAATTTCATAGTAGGAATTAAATTATTAAAAAAATTTTCATAAAATTCTTCACAATATTAAAATAACACTATAGCATGAATTTTTAGTAATAATTTTATTTTGAAAAGGTTGCAGATTAAAATTTTTTGGAAAATTCGAATTTTTCATACTTTTTAACTAACAATGATGTAGATTTAATTTTTTTTTTAAAGTTTAATTGAATTTTTTTTTAATTATTTGAATTTTTTATTTTCTACAATATTTTTAATTAAAGAATTTCTAAATAATCGACACGTAAAATTGTATTGTAAAGAAATGGATTTGAAAATTCTCAAAAAGATAACTTTTTCGAAAATCATTAAAAATAATTGATTTAGAGAAGAATTTTAGTTAAAAATTGTAGAAAATAAAAATTAAATTGGAATGATGAAAATAAATTTTAAACTATAAATTAAATTTTGTTGGCAACAAAAGTAGTTTTAAAAACTTGGAAAAATTCCATTTTTGAACCTGGAAAACCTAGAAAAGTCAGGGAATTTTAAATGAGCAAAGCGTGGCAACCCTGTAATTTAGTAAAACTTTAGTCTCAAGAAGAGGGAAATTTAGAGATTTTTTAGTGTTTGAAGAGGAAAAGAAAATTTAAGTAAAACTTAAAGGGAAATTTAGTGATTTTTGAGTGTTTAAAGAGAAGGGGAAAATTTAAGTAAAAATTAAAGGGAAATTTAGTGACTTTTTAGTGTTAGAAGAGAAGGAGAAAATTTAATTAAAAATTAAAGGGAAATTTAGTGACATTTTAGTGTTAGAAGAGAAGGAGAAAATTGAAGTAAACTTTTTTTAAGCATTGATACAGAAAAGGGAAATAATGTGTATATATTATTCTTTTTTCTGGTAATGCGCACACGAGTATAACATTCGCACAGTATAGTATTACGGATGAGATATAATAGACTGAGTACTCGTTGAAATCTAATGGGGTGTTTACAGCGAAATAAACACTCATTTTATGCGCAATAACAAAGTTAACAAACTCTTTGTGACTGTAGAAGCATTTCGCTAAAGGGTTGAAAGATCTTAGCAACGAAATCATTGTACTGTAGAATAACCATCTAAGCCTCTTCCCCCTTCGAAGCACTAATCACTGGATAATGGACGAATTTATATTCGTACATAGTATCAAGCAACCCCTAAGGGTGTGCGGTGGACGAACCGACGAACGTCATCCTTTCACATTTACCAATCTCGACTCCCAGTTGTGGCCAAGTCAACTTTCTTAATTAAGAGTTCCCTTCGCTCTCCTTCACATCAGCTCAACATCCTCTCTTGGTCTCATGACAGGCACTAGCGTCACTAAAACGCTATATATACAGATAAACCCTCCCTCATCTTCCTCGTCTATTCCGCAATTCAACTCTTATTTTTCTAAGCAAAATATATTTTTTTCTTTTATAAAATTCAAAAAATTTGACATTTTTAATTTCGAATTTTATTTTCAATTTATAAAATTAAAATTTCGTGGTATTTTATACCGCAGGTCAGTGATTTACTAAAACCTACTATTTATCACTTTTTTACGATTTGCACTTTTTTAAAAATTTGTGCCACTAAAAGCTACTTTTTTTTTTAGATTTGCACTACTTTAAATGCTCTAAAAATTAAAACAAAAAAATTATTCTTCTATAAAATTCAAAAAGAGTAAATATTTTGAATTTCGAATTTCATTTTCAATTTTCAAAATTAAAATTTCGCGGGGTCTTTTTTCTGCATGCTTTATTTGATCTTTCCATATTATATAGGAAAATGTTTGAAAAAAGGGTTGTGAAAAGAATTTTTTTAATTCGTATATATATTTTGTATATATTTGAGTATGTTTTGTATTACAAACTAAAATCCCATAGCTTTATACGTTCGAACGAACTTTCGCCTGATCACCCATACACATTTCGTTAAAACGCACGTTCCATTCGTTTCATTAATTTTAATGCTCGTTCTTCGGGCTTCTGTTCATTTCTGTTCAACACGTACATATATGCAAACATGTATATATAAATATTGTATATGTAAAGGCTTCAATTTTTCCCCCTCTCTTTCTCGTTTTGACATAACCTTTTTCCATAAATCCACAATTTAATAACCAGTTGTCTATACACGTAATTTTATTTTATATACACTTGAATTTATTTTTAAAATAAATAGAAATATACAATTAAACGGGAAATTAAACACAAGCAATATTGAAACAATATTTATATGATTTTCAAATATTTAGAAAAATATTTCAATATAAATTATTGATCTTTTGTATTCTTTAAATACTTTTTTTATTTTTTTTCTACAATATGATACAAAATTTGTTTTACGAAGTAATAATATAATTGAAAGCTATAGGGGAGGGTAGGCTACATTGAACCGGGTATTTTATAAAGTCCAAGAACTAATAAAATTTTACTAATTTCGATCAGGTTTTTGTATCAAAATTAAGCTGAAGTACTCCTTTAGTTAATACACACGTTACAAACACAAATTATTATGATTAAATAATTAAATTTAATTTTTTTCTAACAAGTCACACTTTTCTTATTTTGAAGGATGTGTGTCTACATTGAACCACCTCTAATAAAACACTACAATTTACTTCAAAAATAATATTTCCACTTACACATTGTAAAAAATCTTATTTTCCACTCAAAAAAATAGAAAATTGTTATTTAATTGTTATTACTTGTTAATATAGGAGATTAATGTATTTTAATGTCAGGTTAGGTAGGTAAAGTGACAGTTTGAGTTTATCTCGTTCACAATTGTGATGAAAGCATGTCTTCCAGTATTTTTCTTACTAATTAGTAGAGCAGACAATTTTACAACTCTTAAAATTGAAAATTCTTTGCTTTTTCGGGTGGTTCAATGATGCCGCACTCACTGTATTCACATGACATTCACAACAAAAATTGTTTATAATAAATTTGTGTAAGATTTAAAGTTCTTTATCACATCGGAATATTGAAGTTGACACCCTAAGCGAAATAAATCGCAAGTTTACTAATTTTTAAAACTTCCTATTTCAATAAAAAAACGTCATTATAATTCCACCAAATTTTTTGTTTTGTACGTGAAAAACAGTTTTTTTAGTTTTTCTTTGTAAATAATAAACCTACGTGCCCGAAATTTTTGGACATAGTTTGTTTCAGTAAAACTAACTTATATATTAAATATGAAAAAATTTCACTCAGTCATTTCTCAGAAAATTGAAATGGTTCACTGTTGACGCTGGTTCAATGTAGCCTACTCTCCCCTACACGAAAAAAATGTTTACCTGGAAGAATAATTAATTAAAACAACTAAAAATTTCGATAATATAATAAAATATTATTTCTTATTTTCTAAAGTTTATTCTTGAAATCTAATTTTACATAAATATTTCAAAATTAATTAAATTTTAAAAAAGTTGCGTTTACAATTTTCATAAGTACAGATGAATTTCAAAAGATTTTAATTTGAAATTTTGTAAAATTTTAATTTTCAATGAATTTAACTATAGAAATCGTCTTAAAGAACGTAAATTTTTGAGAAATTGTAATTATTCCAATTCTTCTGAAATTAGTTAAATTTGTTAATATTTTTAATTGATTATTAAAAATAATGGATTTATAGAAGAATTTTAATTAAAAACACTAAAAGAAATTGAATTTTAAAGCAATTACAAATGATTGCATAAATTCAATTATTTTCTAAATTAGTAAAATTCTTCTTAGAAATTCAATTATTTGCAACAATTTTAATAAAATTCATGGCAAAATTACAATTATTTTCAAAAACTTTCCTTAATTCAATGATTTTTAATAAATCTACTACTTTAATAAAATTTTTCAAAAGAATTCAATTATTTAAAAAAAATTTTTAAATTCTACACAAACATTTCATTATTTTCATAAATAATAAAACTCATCTCAGACTTTCAATTATTTTTAATACAATTTCAATGAAATTTCTCGAAAAATGTAATTATTCTTAAAAATTTTATTAAAATTCATCAAAGAAATTCAATTATTTTAAAAACCAGTTTAATAAAATTCGTTTCAAGAATTCAATTATTTTCAAAAGTAATATAATTCTTCGCAGAAATTTAATTGTGTTCAACAATTTACAAAAATTCTCGACAAAATTTCAATAATCTTTATCAATTTTTCTTCGAAATTCAAATATTTTCAAAAACTTTAATAAAATTCTTGTCAAAATTTCAATTATTTTCAAAATCTCTTATAAAAAAAGTTTTAAAAACTCTTTTCTCTTTGGAAAAATTCAATTATTTTTAATAAAATTTTAATCAAATTTCAGAAAAATAAACTTATTCTTAAAAATTTTATTAAAATTTGTTGATAAAAGTCTTTATAAAAATTCAATATGTTAAGAAACATTCAAATATTTAATAAAATATTTATTTTTATATTTAAATAATTGAATTCTTGTCGATTTTTCTAGTAAATATTGATTTAAAAATGAATTGAAAATGTTTCAAATTAAAATCTTTTAGAAAATTTGAACTTTTCATACTATTTCTAATTATAATTTTATTTCATAGAATTTATTTTTTAAAAAAGTTTAATTAAATCTTTCTTTAATTCTTGAAGTTTTTATTTTCAATTATATATTTAATTGAAGAATGTCAGAATAATCAAAATTACGTAAAAATTAATATTGGAAATATTTGAATATTTACGAGGAATTTTATAATTTTTGAAAATAATTGAATTCCTGCTAAAAATTTTGATATTTTTGAAAATAATAATTGAATTCCTGACAAAAATGTTGATATTTTTGAAAATAATTGAATTTTTGCAAAGAATTTTATAATTTTTGAAAATAATTTAATTCCTGCTATAAATTTTGATATTTTTGAAAATAATTGAATTTCTGCTAAAAAATTTTGTTATTTTTGAAAATAATTGAATTCCTGTTAAAAATGTTGATATTTTTGAAAATAATTGAATTTCTGCTAATAATTTTGGTATTTTTGAAAATAATTGAATTCTGCGAAGGATTTTATAAAATTTTTGAAAATAATTGAATTGCTGATAAAAATTTTGATATTTTTGGAAATAATTGAATTTCTGCGAAGAATTTTGATTCTTTTTAAAAAATTGAATTCTGCGAAGAATTTTATGATAATTTTTGAAAATAATTGAATTTCTGATAAAAATTTGGATATTTTTGAATATAATTGAATTTCTGATAAAAATTTGGATATTTTTGAAAATAATTGAATTTCTGCTAAGAATTTTATGATAATTTTTGAAAATAATTGATTTCCTGTTAAAAATTTTGTTTATTTTTGAAAATAATTGAATTCCTGCGAATAATTTTATTATCTACAAAAATAATTAAATTCTTGACAAGATTTTTAAGGAAATTTAGAATTAATTTTTCTCAAAACCCGTGTGGAAAATGAAAATTGGTCCTAGCCAGGTCCTACCTATTTTGCCCTGTTAATAGCTTGGTCCTAGGTTGGCAGTGTAGGTTGGACCAACAATGGCTGGTGATGCGATTCTAGCCTGGTCCTAACTTGGGAGCCTAGTTATGACCAGTTTATTTATATATTTTATTATAATTTTAATTAGTTTATAATATTTCCTAAAGAAATAACCTAAATTATTAATAATAAGTATTAGTTTTAATTAATTATTATTTTTTTCAATTAAATGATGACCAAAAGCGAATTCATAAATAATGTTAGTATATGTAGAGATTAATATATATTCCTCTAATATATATACATTAAAAATTATAAAAAAATTAGAAATTTGTTAATTAAATTATTTTACAGTATATATAATCATTAAATTGCATACTTATACGAATACAATGCAGAAAAATCGGAATAAACGCAAACCTAAGAAGTAAATAAAATCTAACGCACGCGGGAATCGAACCTACGACCTACGGACTACGAGACTGACGCCCTAACCACTATGCTAATGAAACTAGTTGAGATCAAAATTTTTATTGTCAGTGACTTGTGGACTTGCTTTTGAGGATTCAATATAGTAATTATTGACACTAATACACGATAATAAATAAAAAAATAGTTTAACAACAATAATAATAAAATAATATCCAAATAAAAATTCAAAAATTAATATTTTTATATTATATCAAGAAAAAAAATATCTATACATTTTCGTTAAAAACAGGTTTTTCATTGTTCTCAATCATTTTAAGCATTAATTTTTTGTTGCAAAAAATTTTTTAGACTTGGACTTAGAAATTTTTGCTAATGAAACTAGGAAGCCCAGGTAGGTCCTGGGTTGGACCTGGGTGGGTCAGCCCACATTCGAATTGCAATATCTCTTAGTGTTTAGCACCAACTTAAACGAAACTTAAAATCAGCGAACGAAATTAGAAATATATTTTACTAATGATAATTATATTGCAGTCTGTATCTGTTTAAATAAATAAATAAATTTTGCTGTTTTATTAACTTTTGTAACAAATTACTTAAAAATTTGCAGTTTTTTATCTAACTTCGCGATTATTACACTTGAGTAGTGAAATATGAAGAAAATTTATAATTTTAACAATTCAGCATTTGTTTAAACAAAAAATTGTTGTTATTTATTAACTCTTGAGACAATAAAGCACCTAGACACTTGTAGTCTTTTAAAATTTTGCAATTAACTAATCTGAGTATTTACTTATTGCAAAATTAGAAAAAACTGCTAGTTTCTAGGTTGTTTGTTTAAAAAGTTAGTAAATAACAATTATTTGTTTAAACAATTGCTGAATTAATAAATTAATAAATTAACTTTATTTTATAGTATTTGTATAATTTTCTGATTTATGTCAAACAATAAATTGTTTAAACAAATATGATTATCAATTAATTGTATAAATATTAATTGAGAATATTTATCAATTTTTACATGTTTTTCATGTATCAATTTTGACACTTTATTTTCCTAAAAATTTTTCTAAGTCATAACTGGATCTCCTAGCTAGTACCAAGTTAGGACCAACCCAGGATATATAAAAAGGGGTTGCCAAGTTAGGTCCAAGCTAGGGCCAATAATCATTTTAGGCATAGCATGGTGATTTCTACACGGGAAAGTTTAATGGAATTTTTTTTTAATTATTTAAAGTTTTTAGTTTCTAGTTTATTTAATTGAAGAATGTCAGAATAATCGAAAGTTTAGGTAAAATTGAATTGTAAACAAATGGATTTAAAAATTCTCAAAGAAGAACTTGTTCAAAAATTATTTTAAAAAAATTGTTTTAAAAAAGAATTTTAGTTTAAAATTGTAGAAATGAAGAACTGAATTGAATTGAAATGAAAATAATTTTGAAGAAATTACAGTAACAATATTTTTATAATATAAAATAATGATTGTATCAAGTTTTAATATTATTATAAAACATGAAGAAAGCGATCACTTCGAGTAGAAGACTCGGAGTGATCGATATCTTCTTGTTTTATATAATAATATTCTTATATGCAATTGAATTTAAAATTTTTGAAAATTTTAATTTTTGCAAAAAAATAATAATGATTAAATATTCATTTGACTGAAATCTTTAATATTTTTTATCGAGAGATAAAAATGAAAAATGTTTTTTGTTAATTAAACGTTCGCTGTTGATTAATTGAAGGCGTATATATTTATTCGACAGTGCGGAGCTCTATATACATTATTTGTTATCAAGAGACGAATTATCTAATTAAAACTATATTTAAAAAAAAAAAGAGTGAATCGTGATTAGATTGGCTTTCGCCCAATGAACGATTGCGATATATGGAAGCATATATATGGCTGGGGGCGTTCATGCAAGCTTGACTTTGGGTTGGTTGATATTAATTAATAATCAGAAACAGATGCGGCTCCCACCGGTTTTGAAACGATAATTATTTAAGTCCCTCCGCTCTCACACTTTTCTCTCCTCCCCCCTCTCTCCCTCCTAACTTCCTTTGTAATGTTTGACGTCACACGTACAAGCACAGAAACAGACGGAAAGTTTTATATATATATAGAAAGAGAGAGAGAGAGAGTGAGAGAGAGAACAAATTTAACAGTATACTCGAAGCCGCGTGCTAATTAAAGAGCATTCGCTGCGAATTTTCCGCGGCTCTCGGTTCGTTATACATGGACGGTTAGGCACGGGTACCTACCCTTTTGCGATGAAATCCTAAGGAATACCCCTGAGATCTCTTTCTACACATTTTCACTCTCGCGAGCAACAACTTATGAATCTGCGTCAATCAGCTAAAACTACTGTTCTTTCTTTTTTTTATTTTTATATTTCTGTGTCAATTAGCAAAAATTATATATTCTGCTCTTCTCTTTACGTTCTACTTGGTTTTTCACTTTTCATTTGGGAATTTCAATTTTTAGAATTATTTTTACATTTAATTTAACCATCGCATTATCACTACATCATCATTCTCATTTTGTGGCTAAGAATTTTAAGGACTAATTACTGAAAAGAATATAACCAGTCCGAGTCAATAAGAGAAAATTTTACCTAAAACTATAAATTAAATTTTTTAAAACTTTAAAACAAGAAGAAATCGATCACTCCGAGTCTTCGACTCGGAGCATTCGCTATTTCTTCATGTTTTATAATAATTAAAGATTACCGAGTGATAAAATCTTTATTTCATATTATACGAATTTTGTTACTGCAACTTCTTCTTCAAAATTATTTTCATCATTTTAATTCAATTTTTATTTTCTACAATTTTTAACTAAAAGTTCTTCTCTAAATCAATTATTTTTAATAATTTTCGAAAACGTTCTTTTTGAGAATTTTTAAATCCATTTTTTTACAAAACAATTTTACGTGTCGATTATACGGAAAGTCTTCAATTAAATATATTGTAGAAAATAAAAAATTCAAATAATTTAAAAACAAATTCAATTAAACTTTTAAAAAAAAAATTAAATCTAAATCATTGTTAGTTAAAAGTATGAAAAATTCGAATTTTCCAAAAATTTTAATTTGCAACCTTTTCAAAATTCAAATATTGCTAAAAAAAATTCATGTTAGCTTTTGTGAAGAATTTTGCGGAAATTTTTTAATTCATTTAATTCCTACTATGAATTTTGTTCTTTATGAAAATAATTGAATTCTTACCAAGAATTTTTATATTTTTGAAAAGATAATTGAATTTCTGCGAAGAATTTTATGACAATTTTTGAAAATAATTGAATTCCTGCTAAAAATTTTGTTATTTTTGCAAATAAATTAATTTCTGTGAAGAATTTAAAAAAATTTTTGAAAATAATTGAATTTCTGCGAAGAATTTTATGATAATTTTTGAAAATAATTGAATTTCTGCTAAAAATTTTGTTATTTTTGAAAATAATTAAATTACTGCTAAAAAATTTGATATTTTTTAAAATAATTGAATTTCCGCGAAGAATTTTATAATTTTCGAAAATAATTGAATTTCTGATAATAATTTTGATATTATTTAAATTATTGAATTTCTGCGAAGAATTTTTTAATTTTTGAAAATAATTGAATTTCTGATAATAATTTTGATATTTTTGAAAATAATTGAATGTCTGCGAAGAATTTTATGATAATATTTGAAAATAATTGAATTTCTACTAAAAATTTTGGTATTTTTTGAAAATAATTGAATTTTTTGCGACGAATTTTATAATCATTTTTTAAAATAATTGAATTCCTGATAAAAATTTTGATATTTTTGGAAATAATTGAATTTCTGCGAAGAATTTTATAATTTTTGAAAATAATTGAATTTCTGCGAAGAATTTTATAATTTTTGAAAATAATTGAATTTCTGTGAAGAATTTTATAAAATTTTTGAAAACAATTGAATTCCTGCCAAAAATTTTGATATTTTTGAAAATAATTGAATTTTAAATAACTTATAATTCTTACTAAGAATTTTGTTCTTTATGAAAATAATTGAATTCTTAAGAAGAATTTTGTTAATTGAATGTTTCTTAAAATTCAATTCCCATAGAGAATATTATCCACAAATTTATAAATAATTGAATTCTTATCACGAATTTTGCTAAAATTTTTAGGAATAATTATACATTTTTCAAGAAATTCGATTAAAATTGTATTAAAAATGATTGGAATTCTGTGATGGGTTTTATTATAATTGTGAAAATAATAAATTGAATCCCTTAAAAGAATTTTATTATTTTTAAACAATATTTAATTTTTGCGAAAAATATTATTATTCTTGAAAATAATTGAATTTCTGAAAAAATATGTAACTTTTGAAAAATTAAATTTTTTTCCCCTGGTTTTAACTAAAATTCTTCTATAAATGCATTATTTTTATTAATTTTTATTTTTTAATAAAGTTCTTTAAGAAATTTTGAAATTAATTTGTTTACAATTTAATAGTATAAAATATTCAAATTTTCTAATATTTTAATTAAAAACCTTTTCAAAATTCATGATAATAATTCATGATAAGGATTTTATTAAAATTTTTGAAAATAATTGAATTCTTCTGATGAATACTATTATTTTTGAAAATAATTGAATTCTTCTGATGAATACTATTATTTATGAAAATAATTGAATTTTGCAATGAATTTTATTGAAATTTTTGAAAATAATTGAAATTTTGTCAAAGAATTTTGCTATTTATAAATAAGATAATTGAAATGATGACAATTTTTTTAATATTTTTTTTTAAATAATTGAATTTCTGCAAAGAATTTTATTAATTTGGAAAATAATTGAATTTTTGTGAAGAATATTGTTATTTATGAAAATAATTGAATTTCGGTAAAGAATTTTGCTATATATTTATAAAGAGAATTGAAATTTTGACGAGAATTTTTAAAAAATTTTGAACATAATTGAATTTCTGCGAAGAATTTTATTACTTTTGAAAATAATTGAATTTTTTTTCAATCGCATTTGTAATTTTTCTAAAAGTCTTCAAATTATATCGTATACAATTTATTATTTATTGTTATACTAAGATTTTTCGCTCCTAGCGATTGGTTTCTTTAAAAATATTATACGAAATGAATCTGTACGGAATCTTCATTGTCATCATCAGGAACTTTATGTACATTAGGTACTGCCATAATCGTGATCTTCATCAGTACTATCACCAACATCAATATTATTATCATTAATATCATTAATAGCATCAATATCATTATCGTCAACATTATCATTAACAGCATCGGTATCATTATCATAAACATCATTAATATTATTATTATCATCAACATTATCATTAACAGGATCAGTATCATTATCATCAACATTATCATTAACAGCATCAGTATCATTATCATCAACATTATCATTAACAGCATCAGTATCATTATCATCAACATTATCATTAACAGCATCAGTATCATTATCATCAACATTATCATTAACAGCATCGGTATCATTATCATAAACATCATTAATATTATTATCATCAACATTATCATTAACAGCATCGGTATCATTATCATAAACATCATTAATATCATTTTCATCAACATTATCATTAACAGCATAAGTATCATTATCATAAACATCATTAATATCATTATCATCAACATTATCATTAACAGCATAAGTATCATTATCATAAACATCATTAATATCATTATCATCAACATTATCATTAACAGCATAAGTATCATTATCATTAACATCATTAACAACATTAATATCATTATCATTATGATCATCATTAACATCATTAATATCATTATCATTAACATCATTAACATCATCATCATTAACAGCATTAATATCATTATCATCAAGATCATTATCAATACCAACATGATTATCATCATCATCATTAGAGTCACAACTTCCATCGAGTATCGGGTATTTTCGACGATGATTCAGGCACCCAACGTAACAAAGGATGAGTTGTAAACCCGGTTATTAGAGAAAAGTCGGGGAAAAAGGATTGGAAAAGAGAGAGAGAGGGAGAGGGCAGAAAGGGTTGAAAAAGGGTATGGCAATGTATGATATTCATATTCTTGGCAGAGGCTGCCTGGAGGAGTAGGTTGGACGGAGGGAAAGAGGGTTGGCAGGAGTGTTGGGGCACTGGTGCAGACCAGTGGCCCGATGGAGGCAAACGTGGTATTCTAACCCAATATATATTGTAGAGAGAGGGATGTGTGCTGTGTGAGGCCTCTGGTTGAGCGGTATAAAGAGAGGAACACTGTGAGGTAGTTGTGGAAAAAGGAGAGTGAGTGAGATGAAAGAAGAAGGTCTCTGGCAAAAGAATGACGAGAAGGGTGGCTTCACGCGCTTAGGTATGAGACGAGAGGACGAGACTCTTCCACCCATTCCTCCAAGCTAGATATTTCTTATCCCTGCGCACGTAACCCTCTAACAAGCTAGCAAAGTTTACCAATAAATTGTATGACGGCAAACGTCGGCGTTGGAACAAGCAGCACCGAATTCTCTCTCCCATACTCTTACAGAGAAAAATTCTTTATTCCCCTTTTTTTAATACTGCTGGAGAGAAAAATTATTTTTCCGCAAAAGTCTGCTTTTTTCAAACTAGAAAAAATTGCTTTCCTTTTTTTTCTACTCTTTCTTATACACGTCGTACGTTGTTTTTTACGTTTGTGGAAAATTATGATCATTCCGGGTACGTAGACTGTAAATTACAACTGACCTACATGATCAGTTTGTAATACGTGTGTAAATAATTCAACCATAAGTTAATGAGATTTACAACGTTTTTTTAGAATTTCAAACCTCTTTTTTGTTGTTGTAACGGATGCACAATTAAGATAAAAGGAAACGGTATTAAAAAGAAGAAGAAAAAAAGTATAAAATGAAAAAAGAAAACGAAAAAGTCCCTTTAAGGACATAACAATTCACTTACGCTGTGTAACAAAAAACAGCCCTTTTTTACGTCTGTAATTTTTCATTTTGTTTGTTGACTTATATGCTTTGGTCAACTGAACGATCGCGCATAATTGAATCAAGTGCCACGGCACGGGCGCACATGTAGTATATATCGTAATGGAATTTCAACATACCAGGTTACACAATCACAATGCTAATTTGACATAATAGTTTTTCATCCAAACCGTTCTCAACCGTTTCAAGCAACTTGAAAAAAATTCATATACCTTTTACAACCCTTGCGCGCATCAATCATCAGCTCTTAAATATTCATTTTCATCTTTCTTTTATATTTAACTTTTAGAAGCAGGGCTCGAACTAGGTCCGTAAATTTATTGATTCAAGTCTGTAAAAGTCAGTTTTTTTGAAAACAGGTCTGCAAAACATTGTAATTTCATTGAAAAAGGACGAAATGTTCGTAAATTGTATATACGATATAATTTGGTGAATTTTAGAGAAATTACTAATGATTGCAGAAATTCAATTATTTTCAAAAGTAATAAAATTCTTCCCAAAAATTCAAATATTTTCAAAAATTAAAAAAAAAATTCTTATCAAAATTCTAATTATCTTTGAATAAAGAATAAAATTCTTCTCCGAAATTCAATTAATATTTTCAAAAATTTTAATAAAATACTTGGTAAAATTTCAATTATTTTCAAAAATTTTAATGAAGTACCTGGCAAAATTTCAATTCTTTTCAAAAATTTTAATGAAATACTTGGCAAAATTTCAATTAATTTCAAAAAATTCTCTCAATTCAATATCTATAATACTATTTCTTGTGAAATTTTCCAGAAGAATTCAATTATCAACAAAAATTTTTAATAAAATTCTACATAAACATTTAACTATTTTCGTAAACAATAAAAATTTCACAGGAATTCAATTATTTTCAAAAATATAAAAAATTTTTTAGCAGCAATTCAATTATTTTTAAAAATTATAAAATTCTTCGCAGAAATTCAATTATTTCCAAAAATATCAAAATTATTATCAGAAATTCAATTATTTTCAAAAATTATAAAATTCTTTGCAGAAATTCAATTATTTTAAAAAATATCAAAATTTTTATCAAGGATTCAATTATTTTAAAAAATAACAAAATTTTTAGCAAGAATTCAATTATTTTCAAAAATTATAAAATTCTTTGCAGAAATTCAATTTTTTTCAAAAATATCAAAATTTTTATGAGGAATTCAATTATTTAAAAAAATATTTAAATTTTTAGCAGAAATTCAATTATTTTCAAAAATTATCATAAAATTCTTCGCAGAAATTCAATTATTTTCAAAAAATACCAAAATTTTTATCAGAAATTCAATTATTTTCAAAAATTATAAAATTATTCGCCGAAATTCAATTATTTTCAAAACATCTAAAAAAAACTTTCAACATTTCAATTTTATTTTTATAAATGAATAGCAAAATTTTTCCACACAATTCAATTACTGTCAGGAATTTTAATAAAATTCATTGCAAATTTGAATTATTTTTATAAATAATAGTATTCATCTCAAGAATTCAATTATTTTCAAAAGTAATACAATTCAATTATTTTAAAAAACTATAATAAAACTTCATGGCAAAATTTCAAATATTTTTAAAAAGTTTTCTTAATTCGATGATATTTAAAATTATTCTACTATTTTAATAAAATTTCCCAAAAGAATTCAAATTTAAAAAAAAAAATTGTTAAAAATTCTACACGAAGATTCAGTAATTATCCAAAAAAATAAAAAGTTCACAAGAATTCAATTATTTAAAATAGAATTTCCATAAATTTTCTCGAAAAAATCAAATCTTTTAAAATTTGTCATTTAATTCTTCGCAGTAATTCAATTATTTTCAAAAATTATCATGAAATTATTCGCAGAAATTCAATTATTTCCAAAAATATCAAAATTTTGAGCAGCAATTCAATTATTATCAAAAATTTTATAAAATTCTTCGCAGAAATTCAATTTTTTTTCAAAAATAACAAAATTGTTATCAGGAATTCAATTATTTTCAATAATTATCATAAAATTCTTTGGAAAAATTCAATTATTTTCAATAATTATCATGAAATTCTTCACAGAAATTCAATTATTTCCAAAAATTTTTAGCAGCAATTCAATTATTTTCAAAAATTTTATAAAATTCTTCGCAGAAATTCAATTATTTTCAAAAAATACCAAAATTTTTATCAGGAATTCAATTATTTTCAAAAATAATCATAAAATTCTTCCCAAAAATTCAATTATTTTCAAAAATAACAAAAATTTTATCAGGAATTCAATTATTTTCAAAATTTATCATAAAATTCTTCGCAAAAATTCTATAATATTCAAAACTTTTAATAAAGTTCTTGACAAAAATTTAATTATTTTTATAAATAACAAAATTCTTGCTAAGAATTAAATTATTTAAAATTTTTTTTATAAAATTCTTTGAAGAAATTGAATTATCATTATATATAACAAAATTCTTTGCAGAAATTCATTTATTTTCAAAATTATAAAAATTTTTAGGAAGAATTCAATTATTTTCCAAAATTTCATAAAATTCTTCTCAAAAATTAAATTATTTTCAAAACATTCAAATAAAGTTGTTATTGGAAAGAACTCAATTACTCAATTATCTTTTCAAAAATAACATAATTCTTGGTAAGAAATAACATCATTGAATTGAAATGATGAAACTAATTTTGAATAACTTGTAGTAACAATAATCTTAAAATATAAATAAATAATGATTTTTTTGTCCTACATGCGCGATAAACTCGACTTTCCGTGCATGCATAGCGGGCGGAAAGTAAGCTTTTGCCGCCCGATTACCAACAGCGGGCGGAAAAACTACTTTTCCGCCCGCTGCTTTAGCAGTATTAAATAAATACTACTAATTATTATATTATCACTTTCTATTACTTCAAATCAAAACGGAGTCAATTTTTAAGTAAAATTTATCAAAAATATTCGGACTCGCCTTAGGCTTAATAAAAATGTTTCATACACATTTAATAATTAGTGCATATTCATTTTTGAATTTACGGATGCGTCTTGTTTATCGCGCATTTGGACAAAAAATATCGTGTGCAACTCGGGCGGAAATGTCAATTCTGACCTCGTACGATTGCCGCCCTCGCTTCGCTCGTGCGGCAAATTTCGAACTCGGTCAGGAATTGACAACTTTCCGCCCTTGCCACACAATATACTATTTTATTCGTTTGTCTTTAATTATCATAGAACATGAAGATATGGATAACTTCGAGTCGAAGACTCGGAGTGATCGATTTCTTCATGTTTTATAGTTATAAAAAAATTAATTTATAGTTTTAGGTAAAATTTTCTCTTATTTGACTCGGACTGGTTATATTTTTGTCAGTAATTGGCCCGTAAATGGTCCGTAATTTTTCTTATTTGGTCCGTAAAGTCCGTATTTTTAAATACTTTCACTGCTTCGAGTCCTGTTATTGAAGAATAAATTCTGATAAATGTTGGATTGAAAACTGGTATTCCGAGTGTATGAAAAGGTTGTCAGTGCAGAGAGAGTAAGAGAGAGGGTGGCTTGAGAAAAAGAAGGTTGAAAAGGAAGGCGTAAAGTACGGGAAAAAGCACTTCGCGTGACATTAAAATCGTATCCCCATTCTCTCTCTCTCTCTTTCTATATATATAAGTTCCTCCAGCGTCCATTCTTTGAAATTTCACGCCGGAAAGTCTGGACCGTCTCTCTGGATGGTTCATTCTTACATGTGTGTGCTATCCTGTCGTGTACTATTATTCTATACATTCACAAGTCTCGCGTATTTATTTCTTCTTTTCGGAAAGACTACTACTGCTTGTCCTCTCTTTCTCTCGTTTTCTCTTTTTTCTTTTTTTCCTCCTTTTTTTCTCTACATATGATGGCGAGTTTTGAAGGACTCGGTACAAGATCACTGAATCGAATAATTTCAGTACTAGGCGTGGTCTTTATAAATCCCGGATGGATAGGTATAAATCCACCTCGAGTGACTCCAAAAAGCCGCACGAAGGACCCTTTTCAAAATTTCAAGTAAATAAAATCGTCGGATTTCATAGAGAGAGAAGTGAAAAGTGAAGACGTTCACACGTGGTTATAATATTGAATTTTAGTTCAAGAATAGAAAGAAAGAAGAAGATAGAAGAAGAATAAAGAAGATAGGAAGAAGAATAAAGAATATAGAAGAAATATAAAGAAATAAAAAGAATTACAAATATTTTCAAAACAAGGGGTTAAAATCGTGATTTTGTTTTAAAACGTAACGCATATATTTAGAAGGAAGTAGTGGCTCGTGCCCCCCCTTAAAATTAGCTCTTTGATCGAATAAGAGTGAGAGCGGAAGTTATGGGTGAATAATTTGAAGGATTCCTTGGTCGTGATCCTAGAAGCGGAGGCAATGAAACGTTTCGAGTTTCCTCTTCGGGTGCAATCAATTCTTCCGCCATATCGCGTGATCCACTTCGGACGCAGGACGTTTAGTTTGCGTTTATATACACTATTATAGTAAAGGGTCTGGAAAAAAGGGTCTAAATATTATGGAATGTCCGCTGGCGATGAATTTCTATTATGTGCCGAATTTCTAATATGTGAGATTCTTAATTTTTAATCAAGTCGAAACTAATTTTTTAAAACTTTATGTGTTATGTTAAGAAAAATTAAAAATAAAAACTTTGTTATGGTTTTGAAGAAAAGAAAATGAAGCTAAGAAAGTGGCATCCAGTAATCAGCACTCTGTTAAATTTTCAAAAATTAGTGAGTGTTAATAACTTGGTGCCAGTTTCAGCAGCTTCTTAATTTAATGCAGGACAGCTACTTTTAAAATTACACGCGCAGAAGAAACAAAGTCTGAAAACGTTTACATCTTAAAACAGCAAAATTATTAAAAATTTATTTATTAAAATTTTTAGGGTTAGTTTTAGGCCTATTAGTTAAGTTAAAAACTATATCAGGGTTGCAACAGGTCAGAAAATCAGGAAAAAGTCAAGGAAGGTAGAATTGGTCAGGGAAAACAGGGAAAAGTCAGGGATTTTTAGTAAAAGAACTGGAACAAATCAAATGCTTAGAATTTATAAGAAACTTCTGAATTTTTGTGTCCTATTGTTTGCCTCATAAACTATGAAATTACCACGAATTCTAAAAAAAACCTCCGACTTTTTTCATTTTTGACAATAATTTATTTTAAATAAATTAATTTTATTGAAGAACTGCCATAAAGTTATTACTTATATATATCATATGAAGTATTTTTTTGAACAATTTTAACTTCAATTTTGTTGAAATTAGTTTGGATTTTAAACATTTTAACGCCATTCTTTGAAAGAATTCAACTATCTTGAAAAATATCAAAATTCTTTCCAGAAATTCAATTATTTTCAAAAATTTGTTTAAAAAATTCTCGTCAAGATTTCAATTATCTTTATAAATAGCAAAATTCTTCGCCGAAATTCAATTATTTTCAGTATTTTTCATAAAGATCATTGCAAAATTTAATTATTTCCTTAAATAACCAATATTGATCACAAGAATTCAATTATTTTCAAAATTAATAAAATTCTTCGCAGACATTTAATTAATAAAAAAAATTAAAAAAAAAAATTGTCAACATTTCAATTATTTTTATAAATGAATAGGAAAATTCTTCGACAAAATTCAATAATTTTCAGGAATTTTAATAAAATTCATTGCAAAATTCAATTATTTTCATAAATAACAATATTCTTCACAAGAATTCAATTATTTTCAAAAGTAATCAAATTCAATTATTTTCGAAAATTTTAATAAAAATTCATGGCAAAATTTCAATTATTTTCAAAAATGTTTCCTAATTCAATGATTTTCAATATTCTACTATTTTAATAGAATTTCCCAAAGGAATTCAATTATTAAACAAAAATTTTGATAAAATTTTTCACAAACATTCAATTATATTCCAAAAAAATAAAAATTTCACAAGAATTCAATTATTTAAAATAGAATTTGCATAAATTTTTTCGAAAAAATCAAATGTTTCAAAATTGGGCATTAAATTATTCGCAGAAATTCAATTATTTTTAGAAATTTTAAAATTCCTTTCAGGGATTTAATTATTTTCATAAATAATAAAATCATTTGGAGGAAGTCAATTATTTTCATAAATAACAATATTGATCACAAGAATTCAATTATTTTCAAAAGTAATAAAATTCAATTATTTAAAAAATTTTTAATAAAATTCATTGCGAAATTTCAATTATTTTCAAAAATTTTAATAAAAATTCATGGCAAAATTTCAATTATTTTCAAAAATTTTTCTTAATTCAATGATTTTCAATATTCTATACTATTTTAATAAAATTTCCCAAAAGAATTCAATTATTAAACAAAAATTTTGATTAAATTCTACTTTAACATTCAATTATTTTCGAAACAAATAAAAATTTCACAGGAATTCAATTATTAAAAATAGAATTTGCATAAATTTTTTCACATAAAAATCAATTGTTTAAAATTGTTTTATAAAATTCCTCGCAATAATTCAATTATTTTTATAAATAATAATAAACTCATTGCAGAATTTCAATTATTTTTAATACAATTTTAATCGAATTCCTCGAAAAATGTAATTATTCTTAAAAATGTTTTTAAAATTCGTCAAAAAAATTCAATTATTTGAAAATTTGTTAAAATTATGTATAAGAATTCAATTTTAATTCAACTATTCAATAAATATCGATGTTTGTATTTAAATAATTAAATTCTCGTAGAGTTTTATAATAAAAATTGATTTCAAAATGAATTTCAGTTAAAATTTTAGGCACCAATTGAGTTTTGGAGAAGTTACTAATGATATTAATTTTGAGAAATAATTGAATTTTGTAATGGTTTTCAATTAAATTCTTTGAAAATCTGAATAATGATTAAATATTTATTTAATAATGAAGTTATTTTAGCCTTGAATCTATGTCTGATAAATGATGCTAAATATATGATATCATATGTATTTAAAACTTTGTCCTAGTTGAAAAAGGGGAATAATAAAAATAAAAAAATTTATTTAAAAATAAAATAAAAGGCTTCTGTGTGCGAAGATAAGCAGTTGTAAAAATGCGTCTCTCATTGTTGTTGAAAGTTGACAAAGGTACCGACATGCGACATGCCCTTAAACCATGTACACACATCTTTTAACTGAAACTCAGTGAACAAAATTTGGCTCGCTAACTGCGACGTTATTTCAACACTGTGCCAACTAGTCGGGGAACCCCCTGCAGGTCGTCATTGCAATATTTACGGGGTTGCTTGCACGAGCGAGCAATTTTCGCCTATAACCGGACTCGCTTCAATGAACCTTCGATGCTTAACGAGCTCGCACGTCGAAATAAGAGTGCAAATCGGCAAGACAAAAAATCATATGGGGCACTTTTTCTTTCATGGTCATATTTTTCTCTCTATTTTTTTTCAAAATCGCGCATCTTCTTTGGAATTGAGGAATATCTTATCATCTATATATTCTGACAAAACCGTGCGGCTAAACCGACGTCTACTTCTTTCTTTCTAATTTTTCTTACTAATATACGCACCTAGCAGGGTTGACACAAAAATATAAATTTGTTTTTCCATATGATTTACCGGATTAAATTTACTTTCCCTGACTTTTCCCTGAATTCCCTGACCTGCGTAGCATCCCTGCCTGGGAAGTTAACTGCAACAATCTAAATCGAACACTTTTTTCAGTTTGCATATTTAAAGAAGAAAACAAGTTAAATTCAATTTCAATAATAATAATAATCAGTGTACGTGTGGAGAAAGCGTGGAAAGCGTAGATTTAAGTGTATATAATGCATGCCTGTATATATATAAGCATAAGGGGTCTCGAAAAGAGAGAAAAAGGCGCATCGCATCCTTAGACGTAGGGGTAAATAAAGTTTTAAATTTCCGTAGTAGCGACGGTGCGCAGCCGTCCCATTCTCGGACTATCTGCATAATATATCTATAATGTGACCGAGAAAGGAGGCAGTGGGTGGAAGTCGAGTCGAGGGGGTGGCAAAAGTTACTTTCTCGCGCGCAAGGAAAGGAACGGCGGTGCGCCACGAGCACTGGGCTTAAATAACGTGAGTTTGAATTTATAGTAATACTTTTATGAAATAATGTTAGTGGCGGATATTAAGGCAGACACTGCTGGGAGCGGTGCTGGCTAAGCGCCATCCGGATTCTCTTGTTCCGCTTTTACCCTTCTTGGCGCTTTCCTCGTATATAACTCATACCATCTTAGGTTATATGTGCATGTGCTGTTTCCAAACTCCTTTTTCAAAAAAGAAAGAAAAAAGAAAAAGGAAATCTGTTTATCGGAAAATAAGATCCAACTTGGAATTCTCTATAACGCATATACTCATATTCTTCATGATGCTGGTTCACTGAATATTTGTCGCAAAAATCAGCTCATGGGCAAACCTAAAATTAAAAATTCGATCATGTTGCGGTCAAGTTACATTTTATGTATATGAATAATATTCTTAGATGTTGTTGAAGTTCAGAAAGCTTTGAGATATTTGAATTAAAGTTTTTGAAAATCTTAATTCTTGTGCGGAAAAATAATTAAAACTTTATTTTAAAAAGAAGTAATGGCACATTTTTCTGAGTAATAATTTTTTAGATTGAATCAGAATATTCTTTAGTCAGGGAAAGAAGTAAAAATTTGGTCTCAAAATCAAAAATAATTCAATTTTTTTTGGCTTGGCTTCTTTTCAGGAAAGAAATCGCCAAAAGCGAAAAGTGTTAGGGACATGACACAGTAGAAGACGGTAATGATGATTTCATGCAGATTAATTTGGTAACTTGATCGTTAAGGAAACAAATCGCTAACAAATGTTTACCAGTTGATGTTTAAGGAAAAGGATGTTTAAGCTGCAATGCGGATCGTACTATATATATATATATACGCAGTGAAAACTAACTTGAGATGTACGTGTATTTACCAACTGTTTTCTGCAGTACGTGTGTACCCTTACGGATAGAAATTGCAAGGAGAGGGAAAGAGAGTCAGACAACAATCATAACAATCTAGTTAAACGTTATAAGGATATCTCGCGCTAAGAGGCGTGCCAAGCGTTGCATAAAATTAAATTGTACGCCGAGCCGAGAAGTTATTGTCGATTCTCATACCCTCCTAAAGTTCCATTGCCAGTTCAACCCCCGAAATTTCACCAAGAAGATACAGACTTTCCTAAGGTTCGCTCTCTCTCTCTCTCACTCTTGTCTACATAAATATATAGTTTATACATCCTACAGGAAGTGAAACAAACTTTGATATTCATTAGGCAAAATGTGCTTCTTTTTTCATATCCTAATTTTCTTTTTACTAAATCAGGCTTCGCACTTGTCTACTAAAACCTACTATTTACTACTTTTTTTACGTTATGCTATAATATTTGGATACTTTTTTTTAGATTTTAGCCACTAAAAGCTACTATTTCTGATTTTTTTGAGAATTTACACTACTTTAAATTCGCTAATACTAGAAATCAAAAAACTTCTAAAAACATTATAGTCTAAAATTCTTTAAAAAGATTCAATTATTTTCAAAAAATGTTCGAAATTCGATTTTCAATATCTATAGTATTTTCATAAAATTTAGCAAAAAAATTCAAATATTTAAAAAAGAATTGATAAAATCCATCCAAAATTCTATTATTTGCATAAATACTAAAATTTCTACATAATTTTAATTAATTTAGAATAGCATCTTAAAAAAAAGTCGAAAAAAATCAACTATTTAACAAAATTTTTATACAATTCTTCACCATATTTTTGTCCCAAGAAAGCAGAAATAAAATTAGTAAAAAGTCAGGGAATTATTTTCTCAATCTTTGTTAAACACACTACTTAAATAAATAAAGTGTTTTTAAAGAGCCCAAAAATAATGAAGCTAAATGACATAAAAAAAAAGAAAGAAATTCGGATTTTTGAATTTTTGATAATTTTCAATAATTTTGGATTTTTTACCAAAGAGTCGGGACTATTTAATAAGTAAAATATTTTCCAAAAGCACAAAAATAATGAAGCAAAATCCCATAAAAGAGAAGGAAAAATGTTGAATTTTAAGAAATTCAGTTTTTTGATTTTTTTTCGATTTTTTGATAATTTTGGAATTTTTACCAAAGAGTCGAGACTATTAAATAAGTAAAGCATTTATCAAAAGCACAAAAATAATTAAGCTAAATACCATCAAAGAGAGGAAAAAATGTTAAATTTTAAAAAAATTCGAATTTTTGAATTTTTTCGATTTTTTGAAAATTCTAGATTTTTTTGCCAAAGAGTGGAGACTATTAAATAAGTAAAGCATTTTCCAAAAGCACAAAAATAATTAAGCTAAATCTCATAAAAAAGAGGGAAAAATGTTGAATTTTAAAAAATTCAGTTTTTTGATTTTTTTTCGATTTTTTGATAATTTTGGATTTTTTACCAAAGAGTCGAGACTATTAAATAAGTAAAGCATTTATCAAAAGCACAAAAATAATTAAGCTAAATCCCATCAAAGAGAGGAAAAAATGTTGAATTTTAAAAAAATTCGAATTTTTGAATTTTTTCGATTTTTTGAAAATTCTAGATTTTTTGCCAAAGAGTGGAGACTATTAAATAAGTAAAGCATTTCCCAAAAGCACAAAAATAATGAAACTAAATCCCATCAAAGAGAGGAAAAAATGATGAATTTTGAGATATTCGGATTTTTGAATTTTTTCGGTTGTTTTGATAATTTTGGATTTTTTACCAAAGAGTGGAGACTATTAAATAAGTAAAGCATTTCTCAAAAGCACAAAAATAATGAAGCTAAATCCCATCAAAGAGAGGAAAAAATGTTGAATTTTAAAAAAATTCGAATTTTTGAATTTTTTCGATTTTTTGAAAATTCTAGATTTTTTGCCAAAGAGTGGAGACTATAAAATAAGTAAAGCATTTTCCAAAAGCACAAAAATAATTAAGCTAAATCCCATAAAAAAGAGGGAAAAATGTTGAATTTTAAGAAATTCGGATTTTTGAATTTTTTCGGTTTTTTTGATAATTTTGGATTTTTTACCAAAGAGTGGAGACTTTTAAATAAGTAAAGCATTTCCCAAAAGCACAAAAATAATGAAACTAAATCCCATCAAAGAGAGGAAAAAATGTTGAATTTTAAAAAAATTCGAATTTTTGAATTTTTTCGATTTTTTGAAAATTCTAGATTTTTTGCCAAAGAGTGGAGACTATTAAATAAGTAAAGTATTTTTTAAAAGCACAAAAATAATTAAACTAAATCCCATAGAAAAGAGGGAAAAATGTTCAATTTTAAGAAATTCGGATTTTTGAATTTTTTCGGTTTTTTTGATAATTTTGGATTTTTTACCAAAGAGTGGAGACTATTAAATAAGTAAAGCATTTCCTAAAAGCACAAAAATAATGAAGCTAAATCCCATCAAAGAGAGGAAAAAATGATGAATTTTGAGAAATTCGGATTTTTGAATTTTTTCGATAATTTTGGATTTTTTGCCAAAGATTGGAGACTATTAAATAAGTAAAGCATTTTCCAAAAGCACAAAAATAATTAAGCTAAATCCCATAAAAAAGAGGGAAAAATGTTGAATTTTAAAAAAATTAGTATTTTTGAATTTTTTCGATTTTTTGAAAATTCTAGATTTTTTGCCAAAGAGTGGAGACTATTAAATAAGTAAAGCATTTCCTAAAAGCACAAAAATAATGAAGCTAAATCCCATCAAAGAGAGGAAAAAATGATGAATTTTGAGAAATTCGGATTTTTGAATTTTTTCGGTTTTTTCGATAATTTTGGATTTTTTGCCAAAGAGTGGAGACTATTAAATAAGTAAAGCATTTCCTAAAAGCACAAAAATAATTAAGCTAAATCCCATAAAAAAGAGGGAAAAATGTTGAATTTTAAGAAATTCGGATTTTTGAATTTTTTCGGTTTTTTTGATAATTTTGGATTTTTTACCAAAGAGTGGAGACTATTAAATAAGTAAAGTATTTTTAAAAGCACAAAAATAATTAAGCTAAATCCCATAAAAAAGAGGGAAAAAGGTTGAATTTTTAGAAATTCGGATTTTTGAATTTTTTCGGTTTTTTTGATAATTTTGGATTTTTTACCAAAGAGTGGAGACTATTAAATAAGTAAAGCATTTCCTAAAAGCACAAAAATAATTAAGCTAAATCCCATAAAAAAGAGGGAAAAATGTTGAATTTTAAGAAATTCGGATTTTTGAATTTTTTCGGTTTTTTTGATAATTTTGGATTTTTTACCAAAGAGTGGAGACTATTAAATAAGTAAAGTATTTTTAAAAGCACAAAAATAATTAAGCTAAATCCCATAAAAGAGAGGGAAAAATGTTGAATTTTAAGAAATTCGGATTTTTGAATTTTTTCGGTTTTTTTGATAATTTTAGATTTTTTACCCATGGGTGGAGAATATTAAATAAGTAAAGTGTTTTTGAAGAGCCCAAAAATAATGAAGCTACATGCCATAAAAGAGAAGAAAAAGTGTTGAATTTTAAGAAATTCGGTTTTTCGAATTTTTGATAATTTTAGATTTTTTGCCAAAGAGTGGAGACTATTATTAATTATAATTATTATAAGAAAGAGGTAAATATTTTTGATGAAAATTAGGAAAATGGCAGAAAAATAAAATATAGAATGGAATGTTTGTCAGTTTTGTGAAGTGTCTAAAACGAATTTTTTTGGTCGTCAAGTTTAATTTTTCGATAGCTATTTCTTTTACTTCTTTTTTCTTAGTTTTAAAGCTACTGTTTGATACTTTTTTTAAAATAATTATCGAGTGCGAAGTCTGCTAAATTTCCAAAACAAGAAAGTTAATTCTATCATTGTTTGGTACAGAACAGAAGAAGTATAAAAAAAATTCATATTTATTATAAGAGAATTTTACAATATTCATCGGGGCAGAATTAAACGATGACATAAAATGTGAAAAATCGATCTGGCATTAAATCGCGCCGCGGGATTCTTACAATCTGGGGGAAAGTCGTCTTTCTCTCTCTCTCTCTGCACTGCTCTTTCACTTCGTCGACGAGAAAGGAAAAGAAAAAAGAAGGGTGAGATGTTGGATAAAATTGTAGAAAAAGGGGATGAGGATTAGCAGAAAAGGAAGAAAAAAAGTAAAATGAGTCTTTCTCTTTGTTGCCTCAACTTCAAGGGACACGAGGGTCCACCAATTTCTTCTTTTCACTTGCCCACTTATCTCACTGATTTTTTTTGTCTCTCTCTCTCTCTTTTTTTTCACCCCCGGTTTTTCTCTTTTCTCTATTTACTTATTTATAGAAATTCAATATTTTGACGAAGATTTCCCCTCTATTTTGACTTCTTGAAGAGTATATAGTTACACGTCAATAAGTATAATACATACGCACCTGGGGTGATTTTCTTTTTGTGGTTCGAATAGTGAACTATTAACTTTTAATCGAGCTTTTAATCCAACAGATTGTAGAAAATTTAATCCTACTTTTGACTCAATTTTTGAAAATCAATAATAGGAAATAAAGAAACGAATCTTTGCGAGGGAGAGAGGGTTATGAAGAAGAGAAAATTTTGAAAGAGAGAGAGAGAGAGAAAGAGAGATAAAGTGAGAAAGGGGGAAAGAAAGAGAAAGGGTTGAGAAAAAGATAAGGTCAAAAAGTAGGGGTAAATTTTCGATGCTTAGATCTAGATTGACTCTCGGTATGGTTAATAAGAATTTTGGTCCCACGACAAGGAGGACGTATATAAATACATGAAGAAAAGAATACCCGCGGCGCCAAACACTAACAGGGGCGTTGCGGGAAAACATGCGGACACAATGTTGGTCCAACTACACGACAATTATTATTCATAAGCTTTATAATTAAGGCTTACCCCCTTGCGCGTATCTCGCATCTTTTCGATTCCCCGCGGAGTAAGTGTGTACGAACCGGTCGCGCGTTTCTTTACGTTTCTTTAAAACTCATGTGCTGGTAGAAGGATATTTTTTTGTACTCGATTTCGTCTATATGAGTCTAGGACTCGAACTTATTTCAATGGAAGGGAATTATTTCTTATTACTTTATTGCTTCTTGTAACTTATCGTTTCTTGTCACTAATAGGTTCCTTGGAAAGTGTTCTTTCAAGTTTTAAACTTTAAATCTTTAACGTCCAGTTTCACCAATACCGATTAAAAGTTAATGATTAAATCCTTAACCAACCAATCATGAGCGGTTAAATTGAACTGCTTCTAATAAATTTTGATGCACCAAAAATTTTGAACTGTTTCTAATAAATTTGATTGAAGTATAAAATTTTTTCCGAGAGCATAACTGTATATATATATGTACAACATGATGGGGAAACAAGATACATATTTGGGACTAAAGAGTTTCAAATAATTTTGGGTATCTGATGGAAAAGATCTATTTAAATAGTCATGGGGGTTATTGCCATATGTACGGGAGATGGTACTAGCAGAAAGGGGATTATAAACGAGAGATCCGTTATCTTGGCGTGGCACGCGTTCATATATGTGGCGGTGAGGACGACTTCTCCTGCGGACTATTTCTCTCGATGCGTCCTTTATGGTACGTGTGTGATAATAGAGATGTCATTCTGTCGCCACTTTGACAACCCCATAGGAGTTTTCGTTCCACATCCTCGTATAAACTCCCCAGAGATCATCGGAAATTTCGTTCTCTATCGGGCAAACAACATATTTACACCGTCATCATCATGTGTATGTATAGCTCTTCTTTATTTTTTGACATCGATTTTTTACATCTCTTCATTTTTTTGTACATCTCTTCTTTAATTTTGTAAAACACTTCTTTAATTTTGTGCAACTCTTCTCTAATTTTGTACAACACTTCTTTAATTTTGTACAACTCTTCTTTAATTTTGTGCAACTCTTCTCTAATTTTGTACAACTCTTCTTTAATTTTGTACAACTCTTCTCTAATTTTGTACAACTCTTCTCTAATTTTGTACAACTCTTCTTTAATTTTGTACAACTCTTCTTT
Source organism: Leptopilina heterotoma (assembly GCF_015476425.1). Classification (NCBI taxonomy): domain Eukaryota; kingdom Metazoa; phylum Arthropoda; class Insecta; order Hymenoptera; family Figitidae; genus Leptopilina; species Leptopilina heterotoma. The sequence continues at coordinate 509,491 of NW_025111042.1, forward strand.
AGTTTTATACATCTTTTCTTTATTTTCATGCAACGACTCTTCCTCGTTTTTAAAAATCATATCTTCTTTATTTTTCTACATCTCTTTATTTTTATGCAACTCTTCCTGGTTTTCAAAAATCATCTCTTTTTTATTTTCCTACATCTCTTTATTTTCACACATCTCTTCTTTACTTTCATGCACCTCTTTCCCGTTTACAAAAATCATCTCTTCTTTATTTTTCTACATCACTTTATTCTCGCAATGGTTAAAATTTTTCGCAAAAAAAATTGTACTAAGTTTCTAAGAAGGTCTAAACACAAGAAATGTAGATTTAGTTTTGATGCAGCAAAATTGCTTTTATGAAAATGCCTTTAGTAGCAAATGAATTTGCCGTTTGCATCATTTCGCCTAGAATACTATGATGGGTACAAATTTTCCGACTGTATTTAATCCTATATTTAAAAGCGATAGGAATTTTTATTGAAGAGGTCACTTGAATGAATATATGTCGGATGTGACACGCGTTGGCAAGTATTTAAGATCGAGAGATAAGCAAAAAAGGGAGAGAGGCGAAGTCACGTGCTGCTGAGATTCACAGGAACACACCCTCTGTAATATTGCTTTTTAAAGTACCTTAAAATCTCCGTGATGCGTATCTGAGTGCCAAACATATTGTCTCATCGTTGAGGCCAGAAATTATAGTTTATAGGGCAAAAAATTCATAAATGTTTACAAGGCAAGGAAATGATTGTAGCATGATTCTATAATTATGCTTTAATGATTAATGATTCTATAAGCATGCTATAATGATTAATGATTGCTTTTCAGGAATTTTTGTTTTAAGAAGTAAACGCTTTGAGACATTTTTTCTGTGAAGCTAAGGATATGATCAGCATTAATAAGACAAGGAAATAATTAGCATTAATGCAATATATAAGTAGCATTAATGCAATATAAGTAGCATTAATGCAAAGATATAATTCTCGTGTTAATAAGGCAACTTTTCCGTAAAATGAACCTGGAAAAAAAGGGTTTATATTTGTACCTATAGAAAAAGGGGTAAAAGTGTATATAAGAAAATAAATCGGATACAAGAGGACGATGCACGAGTCTAGTTGTAATGACGGTATTGTTGTTCGAGAATGAGACGTAACGCCTTTCTTATTGTCATATCCTGAGAACGTTTGACTTTGCGTCTGATTGCAGGGTGAATTTCTCCAGAGTTTGCAGCATTGTTGCGCTAGAATGAGGAGGGAGTTGCTGCGGCGACGGGGGTTTTTCGCTATATATATATCAGCATGCACCTTGAATCTCGCGTCCTGAGAAGATTTCAAATTACAGACCAGGAACGTGTGCCCCCATTGGGCACCCCCGGAGGGGGTCTCACGGAATTTTTGCACAAGACACCCTGCCAGGATACAACTCATTTGTTCCTCCTCTATTACTCTCTCTCTCTCTCTTTCTCAATTATTCTCCCATTTTTTTCACCTCCTCGCGACATCTCGATAGATGTTCCACTTCGCTTAAAGATCTTATCGACAAGACCACCCAATCCTGGGTACAAATGTTTGCCAATAACTTCCAAAACTCCGGTTCTACTCTTTCGGGGTTTACATTGCCATTTGCGAACTAGAAGAAAGCATATTGTATGCGGTGCTTTCTTGTAGTTTGCAAATGGCTATTGCTGTTTATTCGAGCGTTAATCTTTTTCTCTTTCTTATATATGACTGTTAAAAATGAGTTTTTTCGGCACACTTTTGACTGCAGCATTCTAATTCCTAATCCATAAATATAGCACAAGATTTGAGTTCTATTGTGTTAATATTGACACAATATTGGGTTCGAATCTCGTGCCAAAAAAGGTTTTAAATTTTGTTTTTTCTGTATACTTTTTCTTTATCTTTTTTCTAAAATACTGCGTTTATAGAAAAGAAGAAGAGAATCTAAAAGAGCAATAATTCATTTTTCGTGTATGAGAATGATAGGAAAAATGAGGAGTAAGTTATTATCGCATTATCACTCTGCAATGAAGACATGTTGTTCGCCATCGCATCGCAGGATGTATATATGCGGGAAAGTTGTATATTTCATGTGGGGAAGGCCAACTGACGGGTTCTATTATATCGCGTCTATATATAAAGGAAATAATCACTTCGTGAATCTGTGCGCCTCTTGCAAGTTCGATAACATTGACATAAAGGGCGATAATTTTCCGACATTTGTTAATAGGGTTCGCTACATGTCAACAAGATTTATCACAAATAGAGGAATATAATACTTTTAAATACTTTAAAAATTGTTATAGCTTCGGGAGCATTCTCTTTTCTCGTGGAAAACTTTTATTTTATAATTCAACTCTTAATTCCTTTTACGGAATCCAAACCCTTTTTTTTCCAAAAAATGCCATTTTTTTTTAATCCAAAAAGGTCAGTTTTTTAATAAAATTAACAATTCGGGAAAAAATAATAGCTTTATGACCGCATTCTAGGAAAAATTATTTTATATCTCAGATAAAAACCCCTAGTACATTATTTTGATGCGTTTTTGTTTAAATTTGTTATAGAAAAACTGGTCCTAGAGTTATGATTTCATATTTCTAAACTTAAAAGTGGTCAACTTTTTAATCATTTTGGTTTTAAGATTATTTTAAATCCTAAAGTTATGACTTAAAGTTCTAAACCTAAAAATAGTATACTTTTAATTCTCTTTTGCGGTTATAAAACCTAATCGGTTTTAGACTATTTTTTCTTTGTTTTTCGTAGGTAAAATATTTTCGGTTATTAATAAATAACAAATTATAGATAATGCAAGATAACAACAAGAGGCCTTTTTTATGTGTCGAAAGAGAGAGAGAGAGAGAGAGAGAGAGAGAGAGAGAGAGGGGGGGGGGGCAAAACTTCCATATGCTCTTTTGATTTCCGCAAAACATTATTTCCAGAGATTTTCCCAATGTGTATAAAGAGAAAATGTATGAACGTGTGTTTTACCTCTTTTTTCCCACTTTTTGTCTCTGTCAGTTTCTCTTCTCTTTGTTTTGTTGTTTTTTTCTCTCATTTTTTCTATTTTATTTTATGATATGTCCCACACACCGCACAATCCGCTTTTGCGGCTACACGCCACAGTCCGCGTTGTGCAGTAGCGGTTTCCGGTAACGCGCTTTATGCGCGGTGGGCACGCCTGATTTCGAAATTGCAAAACATTTTCACACTCTTGTGATTCCGGTAACTCGCTTTGGAATTCGTTTCTCTCTCTCTCTCTCTCTCTCCTCTCTTTCCCTCTCACTAATTCACGTGTTTACTCATACCGTTTCAATGTATGTAATCATCACGTACTTGAATAGTAACCGCACTTGTCAAAAAATAATTATTTCCCTGCTTTTTATTATATAGAAATATTTAAACACTTAAAGTGTTTTTTTTAAATGTTTTTCTTTAAGTGTATTTTAAAATGTTTTTTTTAGGTTTTTTAAAATGTTTTTTAAAAATGTTTTTTAAGCAGGGTTCGAACTAGGTCCGTAAAACCCCTAAAAGACTGTAAATTTGCTTCAAGTTCGTAAAAGTCTGTTTTTTTTTAAAAGAGACCGTCAAGTCCATAATTTGATAGAAAAAGGACGAAAGTTCGTAAATTATACGATATAATTTGGAGAATTTTGGAGAAATTACAAATGATTACAGAAATTCAATTATTTTCAAAAGTAATAAAATTCTTCACAAAAATTCAATTATGTTAAAATTTTTTTAAAACTTTTCGTAAAATTTTCAATTATCTTTAGAAATAATAAAATTCTTCTCCGAAATTCAATTATTTAAAAAAATTTTAATAAAATCCTTGGCAAAATTTCAATTATTATAAAAAAAATTTTTCTCAATTCAATGATTTTTAATATGTACCATTTAAATAAAATTTTCCAACAGAATTTAATTATTTAAAAAAATAATAATAAAATTCTACGCAAACATTCAATTATTTTCATAAATAATAAAACTCATTGCAGAATTTCAATTCTTATTTTTTGTACAATTTTAATCGAATTCCTCGAAAAATGTAATTATTTTTAAAAATTTTATTAAAATTCGTCAAAAGAATCCAATTATTTAAAAATTTATTGACAAAATTCTTTATGGGAATTCACATTTCAGAAACATGCAATTATTCAATAAATTGTTTTTTTTATTTCATATAAAAATCTTTGAAAAATTTAATTTCTCATATTACTTTTTAACAATTCTGTAGAAGAATTAATTTTTTTGAAAATGTTTATTTCAATTTTACTTGAAATTATTTTTTTGAAGCTTTTATTTTCTAATTTGAATATATTTAATTGAAGAATTTCCGAATAATTGAAATTTTTGAAAATTGAATTGTAAACAAATAAATTTGAAAATTCTCAAACAATTTTTCCAAAACTTTGTTATTTGTAAAAATAATTGAATTCATGGAATTATTAAAATTTTCAAAAATAATTTAATTTCTGTGAAAAATTTTATTATATGCAAAAATAATTGAATTTATGGAATGAATTTTATTAAAATTTTTAAAAATAATCGTATTATTGAGGAGAATTTTATTATTAATGAAAATAATTGAATCCTTAACAAAGAATCTTATTTAAATTTTTTTTTTAAATAATTGAATTCGAGTGAAAAATTTTATTATTTTTGAAAATAATTGAATTCTTGGAATCAATTTTATTAATAATTTTCAAAAATAATTGAATTCTTGACTGTCATTTTATTATTTATGAAAATAATTTAATTTTTAAGAAGAATTCTTTTAAATTGTTTTAAAATATTTTAAATACTGTGAAATTTTTTATTATTTATGAAAATAATGAAATTCTTAACAACAAATTTTATTAAAATTTTTTTACACAATTGAATTCCCGTGGAAAATTTTATTATTTATGAAAATAATTCAATTCTTCAAAAAGAATTTTATTTAAATAATTGAATTCTCCCTGAAAAATTTTATTGTTTGACAAAATAATTGAATTTTGCCAAGACTTTTATCTAAATTACTTTAAATAACTAAATTTAATAATTTAATTGTAAACAAATGAATTTGAAACTTCTTAAACAACTTGTTTAAAAATTATTAAAAATAATGGATTTACAGAAGAATTTTAGTTAAAAACACGAAAAAAAATTTAATTTTGGAGGAATTATAAATTATTGCTGAAATTCAATTATTTTCAAGAGTAATAAAATTCATCGCATGAAGAAATCGATCACTTCGACTCGAAGACTCGGAATTATCAATATCTTCATGTTTTATAGTTATTAAAATTTAATTTGTAGATTTAAGTAAAATGTTCTCTTATTTGACTCGGACTGGTCACATTTTTGTCAGTAATTGGTCCGTAATTTTTCATTTTTTGTCCGTAATTTATTTGCATTTTTAAATACTTTCACTGATTCAAGCCCTGTTTTTAAGTGTTTTTTTTTAATTTTTTTTTTTTTTTTTTTTGAAGTGTAAATTTTTTAATAAAATAGTAAATTTTTCTATAATATTATAAACATTTTAGAGGCGAGCATTTTTTTTGTGCTTCTACATGAATTACTGCGTATATAAAATAATTTGTTAAAAAATAGAGCGTAAAGTTACTATGACACTGGTATAATTCTCTTCTTCCTTCTTATAATCTCAAAGGCTTTGCCGTCAAACGCATCTACGCCGAGACGCACAATATGTAACAAGTAACATATTAAACGCACCGACGCAGTTTACGCCGCTTATATAATATATAATATAATAAAATGAAGGGAAAAAATTATTTTTTCTTTACACTTGCATATTCGCGTAAAACTTTTCCGCGGTGTAATAAATTATTACATTGAAAATAAGTGTTTAAATAATTATCATAATGATTTTATTTATAGAAAAGAATAATTAAACCTCTGGCGATTTTTCTCTCTTTTGTTTCTCACTGTTTAATTGTGAGAAGTATTTAACAAATACAAACACCCCTAAAGATTTCACGCGGACAAGAGAACATAAGGGGTGGTATCATTAAATTATTCCGGAGCGTGCTTCTTGAAACTGTGCCTCGTGTGTACCTTGCAATTTTTATGATGGGCAACCGTCAAGAATTCACTTTTTATTCTCAAAACTAAAAGCGTATTTCTTTTTTTACGCTTCTATTTTTTTTTGTCATTTTATTTAAAAACGTGTTGAAATTTTTTAGTGAAGAAAATTCATTTTTTAAAAAGAAGGTACACTCGAAGAAAAAAATCTATTACAATAGATAGCAATTTTTGAATCGATCAGATAAATATAAATTTTTTGAGATATACAAATATTTTTTCAATCCAACTAAATACTTTGGTGTGTCTGACTAAAACTACTTTTACTACTATAAGAACTTTATTTCAACTTTGAACTTTATTTTTTTTTAATAAATTATTTTTTAAATTTCAAGAACTTATAAGATTCAGTTTAAACATGGAATTATTAAAATTCACCTAAAATTGAAAAAAAATCAAAATTCATATGAGACTAAAATATAATGAACATACATGATTTTAGTAGTAAAAGTACAGTTTTAGTCAGACAGAGTTAATTCTTATGAAATTAGTTAAATTTTGTAATATTTATTTAATTAATTATAAAAAATAATCAATTTATAGAAGAGTTTTTTAGTTAAAGACACTAAAAAAAAATTGAATTTTGGAGAAGTTACAAATGTTTTGCAGAAATTCAATTATGTTAAAAATTTTTAAATAATTCTCATAAAAATTTCAATTATCTTTAAAAATAATAAAATTGTTCTTTAAAAATTAATTATTTTCGAAATTGTTTTTATAAAATTCTAAGCAAACATTAAATTATTTTCATAAATAATAAAAATTTCACAGGAATTCAACTATTTACGAATTTTTTTTACAAATTTCCTCGCGATAATTCAATTATTTTCATAGATAATAAAATTTTTTACAGAGATTCAATTATTTTCATGAAAAAAAAATCTCATGGAATTTCAATTATTTTTAATACAATATTCAAACGAAGTTCTCGAAAAAATGTAATTATTCTTGAAAATTTTGTTAAATTTCGTCGAAAAAAATATAATTCTTCAAAAATTTATTGAAAACCTAAATTAATTGATTAAATTTGAGAATTCAATTTTGAGAAACATTCATTTATTATTATTCAATAAATGATTTATTTTTGTATTTAAAATAATTGAATTCTCGTTGAATTTTCTAAGAAAAATTGATTTAAAAATGAATTTCAGTAATAATTTTAGATAATAATTGAATATTAAAAGTATGGCTTGAATTTTTAGAAATAATTGAATTTTGAGAAAGTTTAATTAATTTTTTTTTTAAATTACTTCCAAGTTTTAATTTTCTAAATATTTTATTGGAAAATTTCCGAATATTCAAAATTGAATTGTAAACAAATAGATTTGAAAATATTCTCTAGGAACTTTTGCAAAAATTATTAAAAATAATTTATAATTGGTAATTTTTTTTTGTTTCGTAGAATTTTAATAAAAGTCTTGAAATTAATTACATTTTTCGAAGAATTTACTTAAAATTCTATTAAAAATAATTGAAATCCTGTGAAGAATTTTATTATTTAGGAAAATAATTGAATTATTGCAAATGAATTTTTATTTCATTTTTTTAGTAATTGAAATTATTTTTCAAAAGTAATAAAATTCTTCTCAAAAATTCAATTATGTTGAAAAATTAAAAAAAAAAATTGTCAAAATTTCAATTATCTTTATGAATAATAAAATTCTTCTCAGAAATTCAATTATTTTCAAAAATTTTAATAAAAAATACTTGTCAAAATTTCAATTATTTTCCAACAAATTTCCTCAATTCAATTATTTACAAAATTTTTTTTTTAATTTCTTCGCAATAATTCAATTATCTTCGTAAATAATAACATATTTTTAAACAGAGATTCAATTATTTTCTTACATAATAAAATTCTTTTTAGGAATTCAATTATTTACGTAAATATTTTTTTTAATTTCTTCGCAATAATTCCATTATTTTCATAAATAATAAAATTTTTTACAGAGTAGATTCAATTTTTTCAATTTTTTTTTTTTGTTTTTCATAAATAATAAAATTTTTTACAGAGATTCAATTATTTTCAAAAGTAATAAAATTACTAATAAATCGTCATTAAAAATAAGTCTCGATACTTAGTTGTAACATCCGAATTGTTAATATATTATTGAATAAATATGCACTTTTTTTTTGGAAAAAGGGCTCATTTCTGTTTTAAAATTTTTAATTTTTCTGCTAAATTTTTTACAAGTTTTAAAATAAAAAATTTAACTCTTGGAAAAAATATAACTTTTCTATAAAGCAAATAAAATTTATTCGAAACAAAAAAAAGTAGTTGCTGCTCTTTGAATGATTTTCTTTCTTCTTTTTGTATGAAAGTAAAAATAGTTGAAAAATTCAGTTGTCATCCTGCCGATTTCTGTCAAAGTTAATAATTCCAACACTCGAATCCTTAAGTGTTGCGGATGACAACATAGTAACAAGCTCGGTTCCCTTTTTTCTTCCCAACCTGACAACACACACGTTCAGATATAAAAAAAAAGGACCTCGTGCTGAGATATTGTCGGCACTTAACCTTTTGTTAAAATTGTCGTCTCCTGGCCAACAATGCATCACCTATATACTACATTTACTCTGTGTGGGAATGTGTATAGTTATTTCTTAATCATAGAAATTCAATTCCATTTGATTCCCTTCTTTTTTTAACCGCATAAAGTCCATATATATGGAGAAGAAAAAAATAAGTATTTTCTCTATTAAATATTCCTACAACACCTCTCTCTCTCTCTTCTTTTTATCGCATTCTCATTTTTTTTTCTCTCCTTTCTATCATTCTTCGACAATTGAGATTTACTGAAGCAGGAAAATTGCGCGCATTATTATAAAAGATACACCCCGTGAAGAAGGTTTATTGAAAGTTGACCTAACATGAATGTGGTAAAAATTTTCGAGGGTCACTTTTTGACCACTTACCTAATGCTCCCTTAATAACGAATTTTTAATCCAATCCGGGGAAATCAAGAAACTGGGTATAACATATACGAATATATAGATCGTATGACCGGAAATGCGACAAATTTGGGTTTACTTTATTTTTCAAGTTAGAGAGGGATGTTGAACGGATGAACGGTTTTCTATTATCAGGAAAAAAGAGATTTTAGTTTAGTACCTGAAAATTTTAGCTTCGCGTGCCATTCATCAGTTTCAAGTCACTAGATATGTCACAACATTGTATCAACTTTTTTATTAGATGATTTTTTTAAAAATCTTTATTAAATTATGTAGGTAAGATTTTTTTTAAGTTTTACTGAATTTTTTAAAAGATTGAAAGAATTCTTATTTTAAGTTTATACTGAATTTTAAGTTTTGAAACCTTACATTTTCAAAATCTAACCCTTTTTTCCAGAAAAATGCCATTTTTTATCCAAAAGGAGCAGTTTTTTAAATAAAACTTCATGACCGCATTCTCTTATCTCGAGGAAAAATTATTTTACATCTCAGATAAAAATCCCCACCAAAGTTTCGAAAATGAGCCCTTTTTCTAAAAAAAAGTTCCTTTTTTAGCCAAAAAGGACATTAATTTTCTAAAAATGTCATTAATGTCATCTAAAAATACATTCGAATGAAATTAAATTTTTTCGAGAAAATCATGAGAAAAAATAAGAATATTTTTAAAAAGAAATTTTTTTAATTTTTAGCTAAGTCCTAAATATAGCGAAACATGGAAAAAGGCAAAAATTTTAAATAATTGAATTCCCCTGCAAAATTTTATTATTTGTAAAAATAATGGAATGTATGGAATTAATTTTATTAAAATTTTCAAAAATAATTGAATTCCCTTGGAAAATTTTATTATTTCTGAAAATAATTGAATTCTTGCCTAGAATTTTATTATAATTTTTGAAATAATTCTACTGAATTCGAATAAAAATTTTATTATTTGAAAAAATAATAGAATGTATGGAATTAATTTTATTAAAATTTTCAAAAATAATTGAATTCCCTTGGAAAATTTTATTATTTATGAAAATAATTGATTTCTGGTCAAGAATTTTATTAAAATTTTTTAAATAATTGAATTCCAATAAAGAAATTTTATTATTTCTGAAAATAATTGAATTCTTGCCTAAAATTTTATAACAATTTTTTAAATAATTCTACTGAATTCGAATAAAAAATTTTATTATTCGTAAAAATGATGGAATTTATGGCATTAATTTTATTGAAAATTTAAAAAAAAATTGAATTCCCTTGGAGAATTCTATTATTTATGAAAAAAATTGATTTCTTGTCAAGAACTTTATTAAAATTTTTTAAATAATTGAATTCCAATAGAAAATTTATATTATTTATGAAAATAATTGAATTTTTTAGAAAGAAAATTGTAAAAATGATGGAATTTATGGCATTAATTTTATTACAATTTTTAAAAATAATTGAATTTCCTTGGAGAATTCTATTATTTATGAAAATAATTGATTTCTTGTCAAGAATTTTATTAAAATTTTTTAAATAATTGAATTCCAATAGAAAATTTTTATTATTTATGAAAATAATTGAATTTTTCAAAAAGAAAATTGTAAAAATGATGGAATTTATGGCATTAATTTTATTAAAATTTTTAAAAATAATTGAATTCCCTTGGAGAATTCTATTATTTATGAAAAAAATTGATATCTTGTCAAGAATTTTATTAAAATTTTTTAAATAATTGAATTCCAATAAAAAATTTTTATTATTTCTGAAAATAATTTAATTTTTTAGAAAGAAAATAGGTACCAAATTTTTAAATAATTGAATTTTCGTGAGAACTTTTGTTATTTGTAAAAATAATTGAATTCATGGAAATTATTAAAATTTTCAAAAATAATTGAATTCTTGAAAAGAATTTTATTAGTTTTATAAATAATTGGAACAAAGAATTTTATTTAAATAATTCAATTCCCGTGAAAAATTTTATATGTATAAAAATAATTGAATTCATGGAATGAATTTTTATTAAAATTTTCAAAAATAATTGAATTCCCTTGGAAAATGTTATTATTTATGAAAATAATTGATTTCTTGTCAAGAATTTTATTAAAATTTTTTTTAAATAATTGAATACCAGTGAAAAATTTGATTATTTTTGCAAATAATATTGAATTCTTGACTGTCATTTTATTATTTATGAAAATAATTGCATTTTTAAGGAGAATTCTTTTAAATTGTTTTAAAATAATTGAAATACTGTGAAATTTTTTATTATTTATGAAAATAATGAAATTCTTAACAACAAATTTTATTAAAATTTTTTTAAACAATTGAATTCCCGTGGAAAATGTTATTATTTATGAAAATAATTCAATTTTTCAAAAAGAATTTTATTTAAATAATTGAATTCTCCTGAAAAATTTTATTGTTTGACAAAATAATTGAATTTTGTGAAGAATTTTATCTAAATTTTTTTAAATAATTGAATTCTTCAGGGAAATTGTATTAAAATTGATAGTTGTTAAAAATAATTGAATTTTGAAAATATAATTGAATCGTTTGAAAGAATTAAACATTTTTCGAATTGTTTCCAAGAATTTTATTAAAATTTTTGAGAATAATATTTTTATTTCAATTATTTGCGAATTTAATTAAATTAGTGCAAATTATCAAAAAAGAAAGTTGTTTTTTTAGTATCATAAATCGAAAAATAGTATTCAAACCGTAAAATAAGTAGTAAAAAGCAGATTTTTAGGAGGATGAGTGCGAATCCAACTTTGAATTTGAAATTTTCAAATTCACCATAGACGAATTTAAATTATGTTCCCAGTATTCATTTTTTTTCTAGGCAATTATTTTTCCGTTCGTAAATGATTCGATATTGTTTGAAGTTGAAGTTCTCTGTTATTAAATACAAAAACTGGCAACTTTTTTATATAGGTACATAAAGAGGATTGAAAATGCAAAATAAAAAAATTGGCTCACTAGTGGCGCCGCAGGGGATTTTGTGTGCCGTTTTTTTTTTTTTTTTTTATTTTTTTTTCTATAAAAGTCATCGCCACTTCTGTTACCGACATTCTTTTTGAAATCGAACGAATCGGAAGCCTGGGGGCAGGGTCGATATCCGTAAAGCACGACCTGTGCGCGTCTACGGGCCTTCGTTCCACCGACCGATTTTGTTTACCGACACGGTCGCATTCGTTGCATTTTCAAGGATCGTTTTGAAGTCACTGAATCGCGACATCCTTTCTCGTTTAGCAGATGTTTTTCAATCCTAAAAGCATCTATTTCACCTTCTCTCTTTCTTTCTTTCTCTCTCTTCTAAAAATAAAAATTTGCATACAATCAGAAAAAAATCTACTTTCAATTTAATTTTTGGTAAATTTTCCGAATATTTCTTGTACACTCAAAAATTTTTATGAAATTCCACCAAAGAATGTGGCTATGGTCAAAATTATTCAATTAATTTTAAACTTTAATATAAAATTTTAAAAGCAATTCAATTATTTTTATAAATAACAAAATTTTTCGCAAAAATTAAATTATTATAAAAAATAACGATAAATTTCTTCCAAGAATTCAATTATCTACATAAATAATAAAATTCTTAGCTGAAATTCAATTATTTTTAAAAATAATAAAATTCTTGGTAGAAATTAAATTATTTTTATAAATAACAAAATTTTTTGCAGAACATATTCAATTATTTTCACAAATTTTAATTAAATTCTGACTAAATTCTTCTAATAATTCTAATAAAATTCTTCCTGCAAATTCAATTATTTTCATAAAAAATTTAATTCTTCGCAGGAATTCAATTAATTTCAAAAATTTTAATAAAATTCTAACCTTGACTTAATTATCTTCATAAATAATAAAATTTGTCACAGAAATTAAATTACTTTCATAAATAATAAAATGTTTGACAGGAATTCAATTATTTTCAAAAAATTTAATTTAATTCTTGTCAAAAATTTTAATTTAATTTTTTAAAGAATTCAATTTAAAAAATTCTTTAAAGAATTCAATTCTTTTCATAAATAATAAAATTTGTTCCAAAAATTCCCATATTTCTTGAATTTTAATGAAAATCTTGAAAAAATTCAATTATTTTCATAAAAATCAAAATTATTCGCAGGAAATCAATTATTATCAAAAATTTTAATAAAATTCAAAGCAAAAAAATTCAATTATTTTTAAAAATAATAAAATTTTTTACAGAAATTGAGTTACCTTTATAAATAATAAAAATTCTTCACTGGAATTTAATTACTATTGAAAGAAATTTATAAAATTCATTGTAGAAATTAAATTATATTTGTAAATTTTATGAAAATTCTTCGCACGTCAATTATTATTATCAAAAATTTAAATAAAATTCTTTATATATAATAAAGTATTTTTATAAATAATTATTTTAAAAATTCTTCTCAAGAATTCAATTATTTTCAAAAGTAATAAAATTCTTAGCAGAAATTCAATTATGGTCAAAAGTTTAATAAAAGTTATAGTCAAAATTTCAATTATTTTTATAAATATTAAAATTTTTCTCTAAAATTCAATTATTTTCAAAAATTTTCAAAAATTTTAATAAAATTCTTGGCAATATTTTAATTATTTAAAAAAAATTTAATAAAATTCTTGACAAAATTTCAATTATTTTCAAAAACTTTTCTCAATTCAATGAAATTTTTTTACAGAAATTCAATTATTTTTAATACATTTTCAATTTAATTTCTCGAAAAATGAAATTGTTCTTAAAAATTTTATTGAAATTCGTCAAAAGAATTTTAATTACCTATTTAAAAATTTGTTGATATCTTTAAATGAGAGTTGAATTTTAAAAAACATTAAATTCTTCAATAAATTATTTTTTTTTTTGTATTTAAATAATTGAGTTGTCGTAGAGTTTTCTAATAATAATAATTGATTCAAATATGAATTTCAGTTAAAATTTTAGATAATAATAAAGTTTTGAAAAGGTTTCAAATTAATCTTTAAATGTTTGAATTTTTCATATTTTTAACTTAAAATTGTGTAGATTTAATTTTTTTTTTTTGTAAAAGTTTAATTGGATTTTTTTAAAGTTATTTGAAATTTTTATTTTCTAATATATTTGATTGAAGAATTTCCGAATATCTGAATAATCGATGAAATTTCGTAAAATTGAATTGTAATCAGTAAACAAAAGGTTTTGAAAATGTTGAAAGAAATTTTTCATAAATTATTAATAATTAGTTCAAACTTTATAAAGAAGAATTTTAGTTTAAAATTCTGGAAAAGAATAATTGAATTAAAATAATGAAAGTAATTTTGAATAAGTTAGAGCAATAATATTCTTATAATATAAAATAATGATTTTATCAGTCGGTCTCGGTCATTTTTAATTATTTATAAAACATGAAGATATCGATTGCTCCGAGTCGAAAACTCTTAATTTTTTGTTACTATTGCTAATATTTCTCTGCTGTCCGAAGTAAAAAATTGAAGATCTTTGCTAATATTCCTAAAATTTCTCAGCTGTCCAAAGGGAAAACGTAAGTTTTTGCTACTATTGCTAATATTTCATTGGAAAAATGGAAAAATATTGAAGAGTGCAAAAAATCGAAAATAGAGAAAGGAGAGAAAGGCAATTTTTTTGAGAATACAAGAAAAAAAGGAGCGAGTGAGAGAGAGAGGAATTTGTACCATTTGGTACAGCACGTTTTTGACGACGTCGGTTACCACAGCGGGGTTACCATCGGACGCATCGACGGACACATTGATGGCGCCCGTTCGACTTGATAATCGCTTGCCATTCATACACTTTTCATTGGATTGCGATTGAGCATTAAGAAACCAGAATCAGGGGCATTAGTGCAACGTATTAGCATTAGGATGCATCATCTCAAGTGTAAACACTGCATGGGCACCGTGAATTTTAGTCACAGTCTCGCGCCACAGGACGTCCACGGTGTGTGCCCCCCTTTTTTTATTTCTTCCTCTTCTTATAGTGTACCTGCTTTCCCCTCCCTCCCTCCCTTATTTCGCTTCACGATTAATCGGACTCGAATTGCTACCCAAAAAATTGTCCAGATGTCTCCATATGGATAGGAAAAAAAAAACGAGTCAATCTGGATTATATCCGTACTCAACTCGATTCATTTCGTTCCATTTGCATATTTAAGAGGTGGCGAATGAAAAAAAAATCCCCTTTTTTTATTACTTTAGTTGTGTACTGAAGATGGAAAATTGTCAATTAGAATCTATGTAAATATTGACTGTAAAATATTTACTCAAACGCAAGCTCTGAAAGGAGTACTTTTCTTGTTAGAAAAGCGTGGCGAAAGTGGAACTTTTCTTAACTCCTCTGAACAGCGTAGCGAAAGAAAATTTTAGCGTAGTTAAAGAAAATTTAGCGTAACCAAAATTAATCAGGGTTGCGAGACAAAATTTTAACTTTTTTCCTGACCCTAAAGTATATTCTGATTCACTATAAAAAAATAATTGAATACTCAAAAAAAATGTTCTATTAAATCTATTTACAAATTTCTTCAAAAGTAAAATTATTCAAAACACCAATAACTTCGTTTTTAAATAAATATTAAATATTAATAAATATTAAAATATTTTAAATAAATCTTTATTATTTTTCCATGTGAATTAAGATTTTCAAAATTTCAAATTCAAACAAACCATTTTAAACTCAATTTCTGTGAAGAATTTTCATTAGTTTTGAAGATATGTAATTGAATTTTTGCTTAGAATTTTATAAAAAATTTTCAAAAATATAATTGATTTGCTGAGAATAATTTTGGATTTTATGAAAATAATTGAATTTTTTCAAGATTTCCATTAAAATTTGAAAAAAAATTGAATTTTTGAAACAAATTTTATTACTTATAAAAACAATTGAATTCTATGAAGAATTTTATTAAAATTTTCAAATATAATTGAATTTCTGCAAAGTGTTTTATGAAGTTTTTTTTAATATTCGAATTCCTATCAAGTTTTTATTATATATGAAAGTAATTTAATTTCTTTGAGGAATTTTATTATTTATAAAGATAATTAAGTTTTTGGTTATAATTTTAATTAAATTTTTAAAAATAATTGAATTCTTGCGAAGAATTTAATTTTTTATGAAAATAATTGAATTTTGTAGGAAGAATTTTATTAAATGTTTTGAAGATAACTAAATTTATAGTCAGAATTTAATTAAAATTTGTGAAAATAATTGAATTTCTACTAAGAATTTTATTAAAATTTTCAAAAATAATTGAATTTCTACTAACAAAAGAATTTTTATTATTTTTGAATTTTTGTTTAGAATATTAATGAAATTTTTAAAAATAATTGACTTTCTGAGAATAAGTTTAGTTTTTATGAAAATAATTGAATTTTTGTCAAGAATTTTACTGAAATTTTTTTGAAAATAATTGAATTTTTGCCACTAATTTTATTATTTATGGAAATAATTGAATTCATGGCAGAAATTTTTTATTATTTTTTATAATAATTGAATTTTTTCGAAAAATTTTGTTATTTATAAAAATAATTGAATTGCTTTTAAAATGTTTATTAAAATTTTTGAAAATAATTGAATTTCTGCCAAGAATTTTAATAATTATAAAGATAATTTATATTCTTATAAAGAATTTCATTAAAATTTTTAAAAATAATTGAAGTTCTGCAAAAAATTTTATTATCTATGAATATAATTAAATTTCTACTAAGAATTTTATTATTTTTGAGGATAATTGAATTTCTACTAAGAATTTAATTATTTTCGAAAATAATTGAATTTTTGTTTAGAATTTTAATGAAATTTTTAAAAATAATTTACTTTCTGAGAATAAGTTTAGTTTTTATGAAAATAATTGAATTTTTGTCAAGAATTTTATTGAAATTTTTTTGAAAATAATTGAATTTTTGACACTAATTTTATTATTTATGGAAATAATTGAATTCATGGCAGTAATTTTTTATTATTTTTTATAATAATTGAATTTTTTCGAAAAATTTTGTTATTTATAAATATAATTGAATTGCTTTTAAAATGTTTATTAAAATTTTTGAAACTAATTGAATTTCAGACAAGAATTTTATTAATTTTTAAGTTGTCTTATTTTCTTATAAAGAATTTTATTAAAATTTTTGAAAATAATTGAAGTTGTTTGAAGAATTTTATTATTTATATGAATATAACTAAATATATTGGTGGAATTTCATAAAAATTTTCTATTACAATTGAATTTCTGTAAAGAGTTTTAAGAATTTTTTTTTAGAATATAATTGAATTCCTGTGAAGAATTTAAAAATTTATTAATGAAATTAAATTTTAGTGAAGAATTTTATTATTTATGAAAATAATTGAATTTTTGTCAAGAATTTTAATGAAATTTTTTTGAAAATAATTGAATTTTTGACACTAATTTTATTATTTATGAAATTATTGAATTATTGTCTAGAATTTAATTAAAATTTTTGGGAATAATTGAATTTCTGAGAAGAATTTTATTATTTATGAAAGTAATTAAATTCCTAGGAAGAATTTTGTTATTTATGAAAAAAAAATTTCTGATGATAAATATTATCAATTATAATTTAATATAAATATAAGTAATTAATTAGTAAATCGCTTTTGCTAGTATTGTTAATACTAGCTGTCCGAAGTAAAAACTTCAGTTTTTACTTCGGACAGCTGAGAAATATTATAATTTCGGGCAAAGAATTTAAGTTTTTATTGCGGACAGCTGAGATACATTATTAATATTACCAAATGTGATTTAGTAATTATTTGCTAATATTCAAATTAGGTAAATTGTTAATATTTGTCAGCTGTCCGAAGTAAAGCGCAAAGTTTTTACTTCGAACATTTGAGAAATATTAATAATACTAACAAATGAAATTTACTATTTAATTGCTAATATTTATATTAAATAGATTGCTTATATTTATCAGCTGTCCGAAGTGAAAACTTAAAACTTCTTTGCTAGTATTGCTTATATTTCTCAGCTGTCCGAAGTAAAAACCTTAATTTTTGCTACTATTACTAATATTTCTCAGCTGTCCGAGGTAAAAACCCAATTTTTTGCCTCTATTGCTAATATTTCTCAGCTATTTTATTTGATGTCTAATTATTTTTAATCAAACCGCCCGAAGAAGCTTTATTTTGATATTATGACATCGAATGTTCAGAATTGAGAATGAAATGAATGAAAGAAACTAAAAAAGGTTTTTTCGAAACTAAAAAAAGAAATGTAAACGGTTAGAATTTGGAGTGAGAGGGAAGAAGAAGGTTGCGATCTACGAGGCGTTAAATCTCCTCTGGGAATCCTGTGGTGCGTTTGTGCTAAGTCGGTCAACTTCACGTGTGGACCAACCGAGCGAGAGAGAGAGGATCTCGCTCACAATAACAATTTTAGGATCGATGTAAACGGATCCGCTGAAATTAACCACCGTCGCTCTCTATCTCTCTCTCTCTATGCTAATAACGGTTAATCGACCATAACTCGACACGAACCCGAACAACATTAAGAATGAGCGCGATGTCTCGTAACGAAAATCTCCCACATGAGAATAATAGTTTTAGCCTCTTTTCATCGCTTGATTTAATTCTTTTCGTACATGCACATAAAATATATGTAACAGGCTTTTGTCAAATTACAATTCCATTAGGGATTATATGCCTAATCTTCGAAATGATACACTTTTTCCATTCGTATATATTCGGTAGCCATAAGTATTCAGTATTCTTGGTTCGTTCGGTAACTTTTGTCAATTATATTAGTCTGTAGTATGATAATATTCCAAATAGTATGAAAAGAAAAGTTAGGATTGCGATTATTATTATTGGGACAGCACACATGGCAGTTTTGATTTTTTTCTTCCTGTTTTTTAAGGTTGGTGCGTCGTTTTCTCTAGTCGGTTGAAGCAAAAAATCGGATTGTGAATTGATTTCTTCTATTATTAAAGCCTCTGTAAAAGAAAATTAATTTGAAATTAATTTTTAATAAATTAATTTTTAATTTTTAATTTAATTTTAAAGATTTTAATACAAATAAAATATTAAATTTTATTAATAATTTTTAATTCTTCAATAAACTACGGAAAAAATCTTCATTCCTAAATTTAACTTAAAAATACAAAAAATATTTACTAATTTAAATTATTGACTGACATTCTGCTTTTGAATTAGTAAATTTTACTAACAAATAGTAATTCCTACTAATTTATAGTAGAATTAGTAAATTTTTTATTTATAAAAATAATTGAATTCTTTGGAGAATTTTATTAATATTGTTGATAATAATTAAATTCTTTCATTCAATTTAATTTAAATTGCATTCAAAATACTTGAATTCTTATAAAGAATTTTATAAAAACTTTTGAAAATAATTTTAGGAAGGGTGATAGGTATTAAATGTTTTAAAGATAATTGAATTTCTAGTCAGAATTTAATTAAAATTTTTGAAAACAAATTAATTTCTGGGAAAAATTTGATTATTTATGAAGATAAATTGAATTTCTGTCAAGATGATTATTAGAGTTCTTGAAAATAATTGAATTTTTGCGAAGCATTTGATTAAAATTTATGAAAATAATTTAATTTCTGAAAAAAATTTGATTATTTTCGTAGATAATTGAATTTTCGATTAGAATTTTATTATTAAAATTTTTAAAATAATTAACTTTCTGAGAATATTTTCGATTTTTATGAAAATAATTGAATGTTTGTCAAGAATTTTATTAAAATTTTTGAATATAATTGACTTCCTGAGAATAGTTTTGGGTTTTATGAAAATAATTGAATTTTTTGTCAAGAATTTTATTAATTACAAAAACAATTTATTTCTTATAAAGAATTTTTTTTGGAATTTTTGATAATAATTGAATTAGTGCGAGGAATTTTATTATTTATGAGAATAATTGAATTCATTGGAAGAATTTTATTAAAATTTTCAAAATATATTTTTAATTTCTATAAAGAATTTTATAAATTTTTTATTTAAATAATTGAATTTCTGTCAATAATTTTATTATTTATGAAAGTAATTCAATTTTTATAAAGAATATTATATTTTATCAAGATAATTTAATTTTGGCTGAGAATTTTATTAAAATTTTTACAAATAATTGAATTTCTGCGTTTTTTTTTGTTTTATTTTTGAAAATAATTGAAAAATTTTTGCATTTAATTTTATTATATTTATAGAGATAATTTATTTCTTATAAAAAATATTTAAAAAATTTTTTTTGAAAATAATAGAATTCCTGTGAAGAATTTTATTATTTTTGAAAATAATTTAATTTCTTATGAAGAATTTTATTGTAATTTTTGGAAATAATTGGAATTGTGGTAATAATTTTTTTATTTATGAAAATAATTCTATTCTTTGGAAGAATTTTATTAAAATTTTCAAATAAAATTGAATTTCTACAAAGAATTTTATAAATTTTTTTTAAAATAATTGATTTTCTGTCAAGATTTTATTGTTTATGAAAGTAATAAATATAATTATTATATTTTTTCAATGAATTTTTTTATTTATATTATAAAGAATTTTATTGTATTTTTAAAAAATTTTATTATGTATAAAAATAATTAAATTTTTGCTAAGTGTATTATTATTTAAAAAAATATTTTAATTCTTATAAAAAAATTTTATTAAAATTTTTGAAAATAGGTTATTGAATTGTTTCTATGAATTTCATTAAAATTTTTGTAAGTAATTCAATTGTGACGAAAAATTTTATTGGAACGTTTAAAAATAAATAATAATGAATTAGTTAATTTATTAATAATTTTAATAATCCTTATTAATAAAATCAGATGTCTGTCTGTACATTGCTTAAAACTTCAAAATGTTAACATGATTAGTTATTATGGACATCAGAGATTCCAAAAATGTTCTTAAAAAATTTAATGTATGTATGTATGTATGTATGTATGTATGTATGTATGTATGTTTGTCTGTCACAAAAACTTTGTACCCCAATCACACAAAAACATGTGAATCGATTTAAGTCCAACTTGGTAGGTTATTAGGTATTGACCCAAGGAAGGTTTATAAATTTACAGATTTAAAAAATATTAATTAGAACGGGAAATATTCAATTTTTTCGAAAAATTCAAAAAATCGAAAATTTCAAAATTTTTTATTTTTCATGGATTGCTTTTGAAGTTTATATACTTGAGTATTATATGTTATTTAGTCACATTATAGCATAACTTTGCAAAAAATAAAGTCCTATAACTAATATGTAAGTATAAAAATGTTTTCAAAAAATCGAAAATTTCAAAATTTTACATTTTTTTATGGATTGCTTTTAAACTTTCTATATTTGAGTATTACATGTTATTTGGTCACATTTTAGCATAATTTTTCAAAAAATACTATTCTACAACTAAGATGTAAATATAAAAATATTTTCAAAAACTTGAAAAATGGAAAATTTCCAAATTTCACAATTTTTAATGGATAGCTTTTAAACTTTCTAAAAATGAATATTATATGTTATTTAGTCAGATTTTATCATAATTTTGCAAAAAATACTATCCTACAAGAAATATAAAAAAATTTTCAATATATCAAAAAATCGATACTAATTACTATATAAAGTATAATTCAGTAGTATTTTTGGAGTCTCTGATTAATATTTTGATGTCAAAATAGTGCAATTCAAAATTATTTATCAAATCAATCTAATATTTTCAAGAAGTTCAGAAATATTGAAAATGGAAATTTTTTATGATTAAAATGATTTCGCAGGATGTCAAGAATTGTAAGTCACCTGTGATACAATACAAGCATATTATGCCACTAGGCAAAAACTTACATGTTAAAACGTTTTTTCATTTTAACTCTAGATTTAACTTTAAGAGATGTTTTGAGCAATGTAAAGACAAAAGTTAACACGGTGTCTATTTTTGTTTAACAAAATTCCCTGCTTTGTCCAAACTTTTCACGGTTTATCTCTTTTTTGTCAAATTTAAATTTACTTGATTTTATCCATAAATAAATCTACAAATGGCTATAAAAATTTACTTATTTTATGAAAATACTGTTTCTTAAGTTCATATAAATATAGATTGTATTACTTGCTGTCGTACAGTTTTCTGTTTATACTAATACATTTAACTGGGTATCTACCAAACGGGAAAAACTGTAAAAAGCTGGGAATATGCCGAACCGGGAATTTTCCTATCAAATTAAGAAAAAGTTTCATTATATTAATTCGCTTTTAAAAAATTGCTTTTTACTTCAATTTTTATTGATGTATAATATTTATGAAAACAGACCCGAGTCAAAATTTAAGCCCTACTTTCAGCCTAAAATTTAGGTCTTATGTTAGGTTTTAGCAGTCGTAACGTAGGGTCTACTTGCGATACAATTAGTTCCAATTAGACTCTACTATAACTCCAAAAACTGTATGGAAAATTTAATTTTTTTAATACATTAATTAAAGTACTACAAATTGATAAATATTCTTCTCTGCATTTGAATTGGTTAAAATAACTAATTTGATAACAAAAAGTCAATCACTGATTCAAATAGTAATATTTTCCTACTAAAATAGCTATAATGGTAACTAATTATTATTTTTTTCCGGTCAAATTAAATTCCCTAGCTATTTCCTGATTTTCCAGATTGGTAGAAACTTAAATGTATTGGTAGAAACTAAAACCCGTCGAAGACGGGTACGACAGCTAGTTATATCATAAAATTTTTTCTAACCTTTTTGTCGCACCTGTTTTTAGTAAATAGTTAACCTTTTTAACTATTTTATGGGAAAAAGTTATTATGATTCCTGCCGAATTTAAATTTCTACTCAACTTTTTTTTATTTATAAATAGAATTTTTTTGGTTTTTTATTTTTTTGGAATTAATTTTTTTTTTGTCAATTTACGAAGTTTCTGGTGCAAGATTCCCTTTTTCTCGAGAAGAGTTGAGAATAGTTTCGAACAGCTCTGAACAGCTCTGAATGAAGTGTGAATGAAGTAAGACGTTTGTTTCGTTTTTAATTTTTGCCCACTTCACACAACAAGCTGATATTTACGTTAAAAAGAAAATCGCCCGTTTTTTGTCAATGTCCATCAGTGTGGTTATTTTTCTTCTATTTTTCATACATTTTCTTCAAACTTGTGCGAAAAATCGATAAATAATGTTCCTTGTAGTTTAAAAAAATGTTGATATAAATTTCCTTTTAGAAAATAAGGAATAGGATTTGAGAAATGGAAAATTAATTTGGAAGAGAAAACTAGGAGATAAAAAAACTAGAAGAATATTAGAAAAGAACAACAAAAAATAGATTTAAAAAGAATACAACAAGAAATAATAATTGCAAATAGAAAATAATAACCGAAACTAGAAAATAATAACAGAAAGTAGAGAATAATAACAGAAAATAGAAAATATTAACAGAAAATAGAAAATATTAACAGAAAATAGAAATTAATAATAGAACCAAAAAAATGTGAGTATAACAGTGAAAAAATTTTCGAGAAGTAAGAGAGAAAAGAAAGAAAGTAATGATTAATTTTTTTTTCGTCTTAGGGCTGAAACAAAAGGAGATGCCGAAAATACTAATCGATCTGCGGATACTGACTACAATCCTTACGATCATCGTGAAGAGACGAACAAACGTGTCTCGTATATTTCTTTACCATTCTTAAAAATAGTTTCAATCGTGGTTTATTTAATTTAATCATTTTCGTATAAACTTTTTTTTTCGCTTTTAGAAATTTCGGCTCATGCGCGAATATGGTGAAAAGTGCAATAGGCACTGGAATTTTTACTCTACCCAATGCTTTTGCTGCCGTTGGAATGTACACTGGAATAGGCGGTATATTCACTCTTGGAATTTGCCTGACGATTACACTCCACATGCTGGTTAAGACTCATTACAAAATGTGTACCATTGAAAAAAAATCATTTCTAACATACGAACAACTCTGTCAAAGTGTTCTCGCAACCGGCGCTCTGAAGGATACAAAAATCTCTAGGTGTCTGGTGTAAGTGTTTTGATGTCTTCTTCGCAGTTTTTTTTAGGATATTTTGAAATAGAAAACGTAAAAAAATTGTTGTTTAAAAAATAAATTTGAAATGCATTTTACAACAGATTAGAACAAAAAATTAGAAAATTAAAAATTAAAAAATTAGAACTCGAAGGTATGAAATTGCAACGAATTGATACCAAAAGTGCCTGCATTATCACAGTTTTTTTAAAAGTATCAAATTGATACCAAAGTGGATCATAAAGATGTCAAAAATTTGGATCTATTTTTTGTTTGATCCACATTTTTGGTATCTGTTCATTGCAATTTGATACTATTAAGCTCGCTATTAAGTTACTAAACAGTGCTTCTAATAATCTTTTAATAATCTTTTAATTAGTCTTTATCGAATCTTTAATAAATGAATCTTCAAAATATAATGTCCATCAGCATTATAGTTATCTTCTAATCCGTTGTAAAAAATGCATAAACAAAAATTTATTGTTTCCATATTCATTTCATTAGTTTCATATACTCTTTGATAGACTTCTGGTGAACGTGACCCTATTCGCTTCGTATATTGGAATCTCTTCGGTCTATGTGGTCTTTATCTCGGGAATTATTCAAGAAATAGTCGATCCAGGGAAGAGCGTTGGTCAAGGAAGTTACGCTCTGATGTTGTTTCCCTTTTTATTTCTTGTGAATTTGATGAGAAATTTAAATGACATAACACCACTGTCAATAATGGGCAATTTATTCGTTATACTTTCGTGTGGAATTGGTTTCATTTACGCCGTTAAAGATGGTTTCGGAGACACTTGGCTGTCCATTCAGCCTGACATGAAAGTCTATCCGAGATTCATTGGAGCGATATTTTTCAGTCTCTGTTCGCCGGGATTGGTAATTTTATTGTTATAATTTCAACATAAAATTAGGATTAATAATTTTAGAATAATAGCATATTGTATTGTACAGATATTAGAGATCGAGAGGAACATGAAAAAACCCTGGGATTATGAAAAACCGTGCGGTATTCTTGATGTGGGAATGATATTTGTAATGATATTTTACTTGATTGTCAGTGGTGCAGTATACGCTAAATGGGGTCAAGACTCTAAACCGAATTTCATTAGGAATCATCCGGAACTCGATGCGTAAGAATTTTTCTCTTTTTTTCGTTTGTTTGGGTTTTGTTTGGCGCGTTTTGTTTAGTTAACTTTGTGAAAAAAAAGAACAAACTTTGGGTTTGAAAATTTGAACGTGATAATTGCAAGAGATTGGTAATAAATTCTTTTTCCAGAGCAACATTAGCCGCATTTATCATGCAAGTGTTGTCGATATACTTCACCTACGGACTAATGTGCTACCTACCGGTTTTAATAATACACGAAAAATATGTGATTAATTCCATTGAACGTTCGACTCACAAGAGAAGAACTGAATTACTCTGGTTCTTTTTGCTTCGTCTCGGCGTGACAGTAATTACATGTATAATTCAAAATTTCCATCACTTTTTTGTAGTTCAAAATTTTTGTAGTCTTAAAAAGTAAAGATATTGTTTCTTTGCGGTGTCCAAAGTAAAAACCTAGTAACCGCATTTTTCGTAAGGAAAACGTTTTGTCCAAAGTAAAAACCTAGTAACTACATTTTCCTTACGGAAAATGTGGTTACTTGGTTTTTACTTTGGACAGCAGAGTTATTTTTATAAAAATTTGTAAAAATTTTTTTCTTTTTTTGAAAAAAAGGTGGATTAGGAGCGGCAGTGCCGAGACTTGAAATTTTCACCGGACTAGTTGGAGCGATTTGTTTAGGTGTTTTGGGCGCGGTTATACCAGTAATTCTTTACATGGTTGTTAACGCTGGTGAATATGGTCCCTATAAGTGGAAGTTGTATGCCTCTGGTGTTTTGCTGTTTATCGGTATTTTCTGCACCCTATGCGCAACCGTTGTCTATTCCATTGATCTAATTAATTTTCTCCTCTACGGGTAGGTTGTTCTATAATTATATTAGATCATATCTATATTAGATCATAACTTTATTAATATTTAGAGTTCTTTTTAGCAAATATAAGCTTTAAACATATTTCCCTCTTCTTTTAGCAAATAGATTCAATTCATTTTCAAGAGAATTATACCAGGATAATTTTATCTTCTATTTTCAATAAGGATTTCGTACGTCTGTCTATGTGTGAAAATTAGTATTAATTCAATTTATATTTAGAATATTTCTTTGAAATAAAGTTTCATTTTTGGTTTTAACAATTTTAGTTTGATTGTAGTTATAGTAGATTTTTAAATAGCTAACTAAATAGTTTTTAAAGTAGTTAAAAAAATAAATATGAAACAGTAAAAATTAATTTTAACAAAATTATAAATTTTTTTCCTGCAAAATTGAAAAATGATAAAACCGTAGGAGGGCTAATAATTATTATCTAAAATTTTAACTAAAATTCATTTTTAAATTAATTATTATATTAGAAAGTTTTGCACGACTAATAATTTTTAATTATTTAAAAATAAACATAAATAATTTATTGAATAATTGGTTTTTTTAAAATTGAATTCTTATTTATAGAGAATTTTATCAAAATTTCTTAAAATAGTGAAATTCTTTTGAAAGACTTTTAATAAAATTTATAAGAATAATATTGCATTTTTCGGGTGAATTCATTGAAAATTGAGTGAAAAATAATTGAAATTCTGCGATACGTTTTATTATTTATAAAAATAATTCAGTTATTTTTTAAATTTTTATTAAAATTGTATTCAAAGTAATTTAATTTCTTGCAGGTCTTTTATTATTTATGAAAATAATTTATAATTCTTTTTGAAAATAATTTTATTACAACAGTAGATATTAAAAATAATTGAATTTCGAAAACTTTGTGAAAATAATTGAATTCTCGAGAAGAATTTTATTATTTATGAAAATAATTCAATTTCTGGGAAAAATTTGATTATTTACAAAGATAATTTTTGAAAATAATATGGAAGTTCTGCGAAAAATGTTATTCAAATTTTCAAATGTAAATAAAGTTTTACAAAGACATTTGTTATTTATATTTAAAATAATTGAATTGCTTTCAAAATTTTTATTAAAGTACAAGGAATTTATTATTTATGAAAATATTTGAATTCTTTAATTTCTGTGAAGAATTTGTTTATTTTTCAAGATAATTGAATTTTTACTTAGAATTTTATTAAAATTTTTGAAAATAATTAAATTCCTGCAAAGAGTTTTGGTTTCTATGAAAATAATTGAATTTTTTTTCATGGTTTTTTTTTAAATTTTGAAAATAATTGAATTATTAAGAAAAATTTTATTATTTAGGAAAAAAATTGAATTTTTGAAAATAATTGAATTCTCACGAAGAATTTTATTTTTAAAATTAAAAATTTTTAATTTTTAAAAAATTGAAATTTAACAAATTTTAAAATTCTTTTAAATTTATGGTTTTTTGTAAAAATTTAATGAAATTTATACCTTAAATAATTGAATTTCTGCTTAAATTTTATTATTTATGAAATTTTATAAATTTCAAAGATAAGAATTTGTTTAAAATTATATTCAAAATAATTTGAATGTATTTAAAGTATTTTAATTTTTAATATTTTTTATTATAATTGAATTTTTAGGAAGAATTTTATTTAAATTTCTGAAAATAATTGAATTTCTAGGGAGAATTTTATTAAAATTTTTGAAAATAATTGAATTTTTGGGAAGAATTTAATTATTTATCAAAATAATTGAATTTTTGTCAAGAATTATATTAATATTCCTGAAAATAATTGAATTCTTGACAAGAATTTAAATACAAAATTTAAAAATAATTGAAGTTCTGTGAAGAATTTTTTTATTTATAAAAATAATTGAATTCTTGCGAAGATATTTATTTACATTTTTAAAAATAATTGCATTTCTGCGAAGAATTTTATTATTTATAAAGAAAATTTATTTATTTTTTTTATAAAGAATTTTATTGAAATTTTTTTATAATAATTGAAGTAGTGCGAGAAATTTTATTATTTATGAAAATAATTGAATTCTTTGGTGGAATTTTATTAAAATTTTCAAAATATATTTGAGTTTCTACGAAGAATTTTATAAATTTTTTTAAAAATAATTGAATTCCTGTCAAGAATTTTATTATTTATAGAAAGTAATTCAATTTCTTTGAAAAATTTTATTCGTTTTGAAGATTATTGAATTTTTGCTTACAATTAAAAAAAAATTTTTTTAAATAATTGACTTTCTGAGAATAATTTTATGAAAAAAATTGATTTTTAATAAAATAATAATAATTAATAATAAAATAATAATAATAATAATAATAATAATAATTTTATGAAAAAAGTTGATTTTTTCAAACAAAAATCTAATGAAAATTGTATTTTTAATAATTAAATTCCTGTAAAAATTGTATTACTTATGAAAATAATTGAATTCTATTTGGAAAATGTGTGAAAATAAAAAAAATAAATAAATAAAAAAATAAAAATAAATAAATAAATAAATAAAATAAATAAATGTGTGAATATTGGAAATATTATTAATAAGTATTGAAATTTAATCGAAAATTGAATTTCAAAACATTTTTGAAAATAATTGAATAGTTTCTAAGAATTTTATTAAAATTTTTGAGAATATTTTTTTTATTTCAACTTTTAGCGCATTTAAAGTAGTGTTAATCTAAAAAAAGTAGCGTCTTGAGTGACAAATCTAAAAAAAAATGTAACTAAATAGTAGTAATTGGTAAAAAAGTAGTAAATAGTAGATTTTAGTAGATGAGTGCAAAGCCTGTACTCTATTTACTATAGAACTGTATAATATATAGAGAAAAAAAACAATTCCATAGCGCAAATGAAAAAAAAAAACTCAGTACAGAGTGAGATATTGAAAATATTCATAAAAAAAAGGGAAAAAAAAAAAACAAAAAAGATGAAAAAAGGTGAAAAAAAGTGAACTCTCGGTGTGTCTCGGCATCCTCGAACCCCGTTAATGAACGCAACCACCTTGAACTGGCAAAACGGATGAACGAGCGGGCGGGCAGGCACTAGGCAGGAAAGCAGACACGAGGGGCAAGAAGAAGCAGTAGCCACTAAAAGGGGGTGTCCTCTCTGTGATGAAAGCACCCTCGACACCCACCCCCTTTCACCCCAACGTCGGCGTCTGCTTTGGTTCCTTTTCCCTCGCCACTAAAGGGCCTCTCTCTATATGTACATCTCTCTGTGTGCGTGATAAGCTTGCAGCTATTGACGCCTCGCTGATCTGACGCGATTATATATACACCCACACGTTATGGTTATATGTATATCAACTCTCCTCTCTTTGCGCTTATTTCATACCTTTTTTCGCGGTTTTTGTGCGACGGCTAAGTATCCAACGACAACAAAACTAAAACGATAGAAAAGAAGATATACGCTGTATAGTCGCTTACCGACTGATGCGGCTAACTCTCTCTTACTCTCTCTTTATATTCTCCCACAGTCTCTTCGAAATTAAAAATAATACTCCGATTAAACAATATTATATATGCAATTTATTATAGTCTTCTTTTCCATCATTTTAATTCAATTCATGTGTTTTTTAATTCATTGACAGAGAAAATACAAAGTCTGACACTGCGTTTACATCTTGAAACTTTACAAAATTCAATATTTTTGAAAAACGCATAAATTATATGTCTTAGTATGTAAATTAAATGTTTAAATTCATTACCCGTGCAGAAATTAAAATGTGGACCTGATAGGGTACTGGACAGTTTTCCCGATCTATAATAATTAATATTTATTTAATAAATATTTTATTCAAATTTATTAATTATGTTTAAAAAATAGTTATTAAATATTAAAGGTGTTAAATTTAACAATCTCTCCGAATAATTTTCTCACTTTAAGCTAATATAGTATAAAACAATTATTATTAAAATAATATAATATATATAGAAACCAAATGATAAATTCATCCTATAAATTAATAATTATTAAAATTCATTAAGTATAATTTATTAATAATTGTTTATTAATTATTATTTTTTAAATTCATAATTTTTATTTTTAAATAAATGTATAATAATTAATTATTTAATAACTATTATTATTCGTTATTTATAATTTAGTTGTTATTATTAATAAATAAACTTTATTATAATATTGTACTTAAAGAAAAAAAAATTTTATGTATTTTCGTTTTTTAAATATATTACCATAATTATTTTGTAAAGTGTTTTAAAAGAACACGCTTTTTTAACTTAAATATAACTGTTTTAAAAAAGTTAATTTTAAAAAATTAAATTCATTTACACTTTATTCAAACGAGGAAAACTGTCGAGGCCCTGATCAGTACCCTATCTAAAATCTACTGAACACCCTACTTGGGATTCTGGCTAGGAATTCTAGTCAAACCCCTAAAATAAAAAAATTATTAAATAACAAAAATAATGATTGCCTTTCATTGTTAATAGCTTCTACAACAAAAAGGAATTCTAAAAACTTTATTAAAAAAAAAAAATTTTAATAGGGAAAACTGTCGAGGCCCCGACTCTCATGCGTTTATGATTCAGTCAAAAATCTATATTAATTAAAATTATTTTAATTTAATGCGTAATTTAAGGCCTTTTTAAAAGTAAAATACAAAATCAGTTCCTGCGAACAAACTGTGGAGACGAAGTTAAAACATAAGTTTCAGTATAGAGGAGAGGAAGAGGAAGAGGAAGAAAAAGAAAAAGGAAAAAAAACAGAAAATTTGAAGTGTAATTAGTGGCAGTTTAAAAGCACGTGTCTCCAACTAAAAGCTAATCCCCATACAAAGTGGGGTGCGCTTCTTCCAATTAGGAAGGAAACCCCATCAGACTTGTTATACTTGTTGCCCCTTTGAAATTCGCAAAAAGAGCACGTGTTCAAATTAACGCTTTAACAGGTAAAAAATTAAATTCTAATTTCAAATCTTTACTCGAACCGCAAAGAAAAACATTTATCGTATACCTAAGTGTAATTATAATAAAAAATTTTACTTACGCTATTTTTTGGCTTTTCAACGAAACACAACCTAATAGTAATTCGGAATTGCAAACAGTATATTTAAGACCGAAAAAAGTAGTAATTTTCCTAAAATTCAAAAATTTATTGTTGAAATTTTTAATTAAAATTATTCAAAACTTTAAGTATTTTTTAGGAAAATAATAAATTTATAATTTTTAAAAATAAAAAAATTAAATATTGGTACATTTTTACAACAATTAAAATTTTCAAACTTCAAAAATGTTTTTCTTTTTAATTTAAAAAGCTTTTGAAATTAAATTCTCAAAGAATTTTATAAACAAATTTTTAAATAATTGAATTCTTTTGACAAATTTTAATAAAATTTTTAAGAATAAATTACATTTTACGAGGAATTCGTTTAAAATTGATAAAAAAATAATTGAATTCCCAAAAAAAATTTATGAAGATAATTTAATCTCTGTAAAAAATATTATTTACGAAAGTAATTGAATTATTGCTAAGAAATTTTTTTGAAAATTTGTAAATAATTGGATTCTTGTGAAAAACTTTATTATTTATGAAAATAATTCAATGTTTCCGAAGAATTTTATCAAAATTTT
This sequence comes from Leptopilina heterotoma, assembly GCF_015476425.1. Classification (NCBI taxonomy): domain Eukaryota; kingdom Metazoa; phylum Arthropoda; class Insecta; order Hymenoptera; family Figitidae; genus Leptopilina; species Leptopilina heterotoma. The sequence continues at coordinate 541,053 of NW_025111042.1, forward strand.
TCTTAAAAAATTGAATTCATTTGAAAAATTTTAGTAAAACAGTAGATATTGAAAAATCATTAAATTGAGAAAATTTTTTTATAATAATTAACATTTTGCTAAGAATTTTATTAAAATATTTGCAAAAATAATTGAATGTCAGTGAAGAATTTTATCACTTTTGAAAATAATTGAATTTCTGCAATTATTATCAATTGAAATTTAATTATTTCTGAAAATTCATTCTTATTACAAAGTTCTACAAAAATTAAATATTTAAATACAAAAATAAACTATTTAAATTAAATATTTCTTAAAATTGAATTCTTATAAAAAATTTTTCAAATTAAAAATACTTGAATTCTTTCGAAGAATTTATAAAAGTTTTTAAAAATAATTGCATTTTTCGGGGAGTTTATTGAAAATTGTGTGGAAAATAATTGAAATTTTGCGACACGTTTTATTATTTATAAAAATAATTGAATTCTTGCGATGAATTTTATAAAAATTTGTTCAAATAATTGATTTTGTTTGGAAACTTTTATGAAAATTGTATTTTTTTTAATCATTGAATTCTTGTAAAAATTTTATCATATTTAGGTATGAAATTATTTTATTTTTTGTGAAGAATTAAATTAAAATTTTATTCAATATAATTGAATGTGTTTAAAGTATTTTATTATTGATGAAAATAATTGAATTTCAGCAAGGAATTTTATCATTTAGAAGAATATAATTGAATTCTTAGGTACAATTTTCTGTCGATGAATTTATTTAATAAAAATTTTATTGAAAATAATTTAATTCTTATATATTAGTTTTATTAAAATTTTTGAACAGAATTAAATTTCTACGAAGAATGGCATTAAAATTTTAAAAAATAATTAAGTTCCCGCGAAGAATTCTATTAAAATTTTTTTAAATATAATTAATTTCCAGTGGGAAATTTTTTTATTTGTGAAAATAATTGAATTTTCGCTATGAATTTTATCAAAATTTTATTTATTACATAATTGAATTTTTTGGGAAGTTTTATTAAAATAGTATAGGTATTGAAAATCTTTGAATTGCAAGAAATTTTTAAAATAATTGAAATTATGTTAAGAATTTTATTACAAGTTTTAAAAATAATTGAATTTCGACGAAGAATTTTACTTTTTTAACAAATAATTGAATTTCTGCAAAAATTTTTGATTTTTTTTTAAATAATTGAATTTCTACGAAGAATTTTATTACTTTTGAAAATAATTGAATTCTTGTTATGAATATTCTTATTTATGAAAATAATTGAATTTTGCAAAGACTCTTATTAAAATTACGAAGAATAATTGAATTTCTAGGATGAATTTTGTTATTTTTCAAGATAATTGAATTGTTACAAAGAATTGCATTTAAGTATAAGAAAATAATTGAATGTACACAAAGAATTTTTTTTTTTTATTTTAAAGAATAATTAAATTTCTGAGAAGAATTTTATTACTATTGAAAATAATTGAATTCTTGTTGTGAATGTTCTTATTTATTAAAATAATTGAATTTTGCAAAGAATCTTATTAAAATTGCGGTGAATAATTGAATTTCTGGGAAGAATTTTCTTATTTTTCATAATCTCTTATTATATTAAGTTGAAGAACGACCGACCGACCGACCGACCGACCGACCGACCCTAGCCGTATATATATGTATATCTTTTAAAAATAATATTAACACAAATGTATACATATTCACAATGTCACGCATGCGCAGTAGTGTTCTGTCAATGTTACGCATGCGCAGTAATGTTCTGTCAATGTTACGCATGCGCAGTAGTGTTCTGTCAATGTTACGCATGCGCAGTAGTGTTCTGTCAATGTTACGCATGCGCAGTAGTGTTCTATCACTGTTACGCATGCGCAGTAGTGTTCTATCACTGTTACGCATGCGCAGTAGTGTTCTATCACTGTTACGCATGCGCAGTGGTGTTCTGTCAATGTTACGCATGCGCAGTAGTGTTCTGTCAATGTTACGCATGCGCAGTAGTGTTCTGTCAATGTTACGCATGCGCAGTAGTGTTCTATCACTGTTACGCATGCGCAGTAGTGTTCTATCACTGTTACGCATGCGCAGTAGTGTTCTGTCAATGTTACGCATGCGCAGTAGTGTTCTATCACTGTTACGCATGCGCAGTAGTGTTCTGTCAATATTACACATGCGCAGTAGTGTTCTGTCAATATTACACATGCGCAGTAGTGTTCTATCACTGTTACGCATGCGCAGTAGTGTTCTGTCAATGTTACGCATGCGCAGTAGTGTTCTATCACTGTTACGCATGCGCAGTAGTGTTCTGTCAATATTACACATGCGCAGTAGTGTTCTGTCAATATTACACATGCGCAGTAGTGTTCTGACAATATTACACATGCGCAGTAGTGTTCTATTAGTGACACGCATGCGCAGTAGTGTTCTGTCAATATTACACATGCGCAGTAGTGTTCTGTCAATATTAGGCATGCGCAGTAGTGTTCTGTCAATATTACGCATGCGCAGTAGTGTTCTGTCAATATTACGCATGCGCAGTAGTGTTCTTTAAATATCAGGCATGCGCAGTAGTGTTCTATGAATATCAGGCATGCGCAGTAGTGTTCTATCAATGTCAGGCATGCGCACTATTGTTCTATGAATGTCAGGCATGCGCAGTAGTGTTCTATCAATGTGAGGAATGCGCAGTAGTGTTCTATGAATATCAGGCATGCGCAGTAGTGTTCTATGAATATCAAGCATGCGCGCATAACACCCACACATGTATACTCACACATATACACTAATCACATGTACATGTATACTCACACATGTTCATAAATTACATACACATGTATACTGCTCATATGCAGATATAAACTCCTACATATACACAAATCACATATATGTATAGATTTAATAAACGATTGATAATATAAATTGTTGAATTTTTTAAGGTTCGTTGATGCACGTAGTGTCTGTTGAAATTTTTTTAAATATACGTAAATACCTCACTCGCTAATGCTGCGCTGTCTGTGTTGTAATGGAACTTATTTATTTACTTGTGTATTTACTTATTTATTTCAGGGTTGCCACAAGACATCGATTTTAAAATTCCATGACTTTTCCAGGTTTTCCAGACCATTTCTTAAAAAATTCCAAACCAGAAATAAAATTGTTTTGGTATGTTTTTAGCTAATTACGACAAAAAGTATAAAATCCTTTAAGTAAATTGTTAACAAAATAAGTTATTAATTTTTAATTTCATTATTAACAAAAAATTAAGTTAAAATTTGTAAGGTTATTTGAGATACGCTCCGAAGAAAGATGAGGAGCAAATCTTTTTAAATTTAAAAATTTAGTTAAGTTTAGAATTTTTCACAATTATTAAACCAGTATTTTAAAAAGCATTTTAATAACATTTTATGAAACTGAAGTTACCTACGTTTATTCAATGACAATTTTTTCTTTGCTAATTATTTATTTTAATGTTAGAAGCCTTTTAAAAAATTTTAAAAGATCGAAGTCGGGGAAATTATTAATTTTGATTTTTTACACAGATTTTCGAAAAATCCATATATTATTTAAACAAAATTATTATTTCCTCACCTCATAAGCAATTTTTTCTTTTACAAATTATTTATTTTAATGTGACAAGTCATTTAAAAAAATTGTAAGAGGATCTAAGGAAGGCAAGGAAATTAGTGATTTTTAATTATTTTTTCGTAGATTTTCCAAATATCCCGAAATTTTAACTAAATTATTATTTCCTTGCTTCAGAAGCAATTTTTTTCGATTGCAATTTTTTAAAGGGCTTCTTACATTAAAAAACAATTAGCAAAAGAAAAAATTTTCATTGCATAAAAGTTGGTAGCTTCAGTTTCATAACATTTTGGGGTTTCTAAAATGTATTAATTTAAAAATTATTTAAAGGAAGATAGAGACCAAAAGAAACTAAAATTTAGAAATGCCATATTGATTTCAATTGTAAGCACTAAATTTAAAATCAAAAAGTTGTATGTCAACTTGAAAACTTGAAATTTTTACGACTCAAATACAAAAAATTGAGCTTTTAGTATCAGGCTTTATAAAATTCCCTGACAATTCCAGATTTTTCAGGTTTTCCATGACTGAAAAAAAATTCCATGACAATTCCGGGTTTCCCAGGTTTTCCAGGTCCGTGGCAACCCTGTATTTGTTTGGCAGACATCAACAATAATTTTTTAAATGGATAATCAGTGAAAAATGACTTATATTTCTGTAAGTTAGTGTTTCACTTCGATCCGCGAATTTCATTTTTTCGAGCGATTATTTGGTTATCGTCTTTGGTTTTCAAACGATCATCTTCTTTATTCTTTTGTTAATTGTCAAATCGTATCGTCTAATTTTCTAATTGTCATCGACCGAACTTCTCGACTGCTTCTCGACTTTCCCATAACTGACAACTAAAAATAATACAATAATAACCTATTTTTTGAAAAAAAATCGATATCCAAAAACATTTAAATTCTTTTTTATTAATTCTATTAAAAACTAAAATTAAATTCATTTTAGTGAATTAAAATTATTATATCAAGTTAAAAATTAATTCAAGGTGTCTAGTGAATTATTATTTTTAAATTCCCGGACCAAAAATAAATATTCCCGGATTGATTTTTTAAAACAGCAATTACTATAAAATTTAAATATTAATACTTTTAATAAAGAAATTTTTAAGAAAATCAATTTTAAAAAGTCAATAGACATCTTTATTTAGAGAAATATATATAATATTACTTGTTATATATTACTTAATAAATCTATAACATTGTAATAGTTGGATCTAAATTTAAAATTAACCTACTTTTTTATTTTTCTATTAGTTGGGCTTTTTTGCGGAGTATTATTATTATTTTTAATTGTGTATTTAAATAATAAAAATTAAAAATAATTATTTTTAATTTTTATTATTAAAAAAAAAAAGTTGTCTGTTCATTGAACAAGACCTACATGTCTTATAGTATTTTGGCCCCCTGAATACGAATATGAAGTCAGAATTGCTCCATCACCCTCTGTTTTCTTTTAAATCGAAAAAACTACCCTTAAGTCTAAAATTCAAGAATTAAAGTAAAAAAAAATAAAAACACGGCTTTCTTCGGAGTAGAAGAATATATTTATGCGTTTTCTTCTTTCAACAACAAATAATGATAAATTAACTCTGATTCTGCTTTTTAGTTATGAGAACAAAAATAAAGGAACGTATGCTTTTGTCTAAAACTAATTGTTTTTATTGTTGTTAGTATACTCTGGGTTCATACTTAAAGGGGTAGTTTTTTCAATATAAATCAATAAGAGGGTGATGAAGCAATGCTGATGCTTTTTTAAAAAGTACATAAATATATTCTTCTACTTTGGAAAAAACCTGTTATATCATTTTTTACTATAATTCTTGAATTTTAGATTTAAGGGCAGGGGGTGATGGAGCAATTTCGTCATTATTTCTAAATTGTTGAAAGAAAAAAACGCATAAATATATTTTTCGACTTCGCAAAAAACTGGTTATTTCATTCTTTGACTTTAGTTCTTGAATTTTAGATTTAAGGGTAGTTTCTCCCATTTAAAAGAAACAGGGGTGGTGGAGCAATTTTGACATTATTTCTGAGAGGTTAAAGGAAGAAAACGCATAAATATATTCTTCTACTCCTAAGAAAACCGGTTATTTCATATTTTTTTACTTTAGTTCTTGAATTTTAGATTTAAGGGTAGTTTCTCCCATTTAAAAAAACAGGGGTGGTGGAGCAATTTTGACAATATTTCTGAGTGGTTGAAGGAAGAAAACGCATAAATATATTCTTCTACTTCGCAAAAAAGTGGTTATTTCATTCTTTGACTTTAGTTCTTGAATTTTAGATTTAAGGGTAGTTTCTCCTATTTAAAAAAACAGGGGTGGTGGAGCAATTTTGACATTATTTGAGTTGTTGAAAGAAGAAAACGCACAAATATATTCTTCTACTCCGAAGAAAGCCGTGTTTTTATTTTTTTTTACTTTAATTCTTGAATTTTAGACTTAAGGGTAGTTTTTTCGATTTAAAAAAAACAGAGGGTGCTGGAGCAATTCTGACTTCATATTCGTATTCAGGGGGCCAAAATACTATAAGACATGTAGGTCTTGTTCAATGAACAGACAACTTTTTTTTTGTGTGCCTGTGATTGTAATCATGCCTAAATTAAAAAAATTTAACATTTTTAGGTATAAAATAATTTTTTAATAAACATTAATAAAAATTTAGTTTTCTAAACATTATTCAAAAGTAGACGAAAGAACAAAGTTTTGTCCTCTTGATGTAATTTTTCTAAATTCAATAGATTAAGTTATAGATAATTAAAAATAAGTATACTTAGATTTCTTTGAATAATTTTTTAACACAATTAAATTTTTCAAATATGTCTACAATAGAAACCTTTTTGAATAGTTGAAATTGTGCAAAATTTAATTGAAAATAATTAATTTATTTCAAGTATTTTGTTACAATTTTTTGAAGAATTTTAATTGCAAATTTTGAAAATAATTGAATTACCAAAAATTTAAAAAAAATTTTTAAAGGTAAATTAGGATATAAGAATTATTTTAAGAAATTCAATTATTTTCGAAAAATAACATTATAATATTTTTAAAAACTAATATTATTAGAATTTTTTTATAGTAATTTTTTAAGATTTAATTATCTTCGAATAATGTAAATAAACATTTATGAAAATTTACTTCAATAAGACGAGGGAACATGACAGCTTGGTTATCAAAACAAAAAGAAAATCGTTTTTTGTTCGTTTCTCGGATCGTGTTGCTCAAATGAAACACTACTGTAAGTGTAATTTTCAACTGACTTTTAGTAAAATTATTTGTTTGACAGAAATTTACAATATTAATAAATAAATCACAATAAAATAATAATCAGTGAAGAATGACTGATATTTTAGTACTTTTCAACTGATTTTCAGTAAAATTCCACTGATTATGAATCCAAAGTCACTTTTTAAAAATACAAAATGGCGAATCCAGGATAGGGGACGAAAATGAAAGGTTTAGTAAGAGAATACGTAAAAATAACATTTCGTATAATGTACAATGACATTTTTTGTAAATGTCACTTCATAATTTTTGTCTTATTACACAATGATTTTAAATAAAATAATTTATATTTTTATAAATATTAATAATTTTTTACATTTTCTAACCACTATAAGGTTTTAATTTTGTAAATGTTCAAATTCTGGTTTAGAAAGAAAAATTTATATTATTATACAACTATATTGTCTAGACTTGCAAAAACCCAAAGTCTAGACTTTGTTGTAACAATATTGTTACAATATATATTGTAACAATATTGGTGACGGTGACATGCGTAAGAATAGTGCAGTAAAAATTTCAAAAAAACACCCTGATCATTACCTACAGAAAATCCTATTAGTAAGAAAAGAATGGACGTATCTTCGCCCTTTTCTTACTAATTATTCAGAGAATCAGGCTAACATTCAAAATCTAACCTTCTAAGTTTAGTTATTTCAAAAAAATTATTTTATTGATGCAAATAAATATTTATTTTAATTAAAAACTATGCATTATTTAATCAAGTAATTTTTATAATTGATTTAAAGCAATATTTATTAAATTAAATTATTCTATTTAATTGACTTAAGTAATTTGTATTTGGTTCAAATAACTATTTAATAGATACCATAAATTAAAATATTTATGTCCAGTAAATATTTACTTAGTTCAAATAAAAAAAAAAAATAAGTAAAAACTAATAAGTTTAAATACAACCGAACGAGCGTTAGCGAGTGAGGTATATGTTGCTAGTAATTGAATTGTTTCGAAGAATTGCATTAAAGTATATAAGAAAATAATAATTGAATTCCCGCGAAGAATTTTCCTTTTTTTTTAATAATTGAATTTCTGCGATGAATTGCATTAAAGTAGAAGAAAATAATTGAATTCCCGCGAAGAATTTTCTTTTTCTTATTCTTGTTATAAATATTCTTATATTTAAGAAAATAATTGAATTTTGTCAGAAAAACGTATTAAAATTGCGGAAAATAATTGAATTTCTGAGAAGAGTGTGATATTAAATCCTAAAATTTACGGTTTTCCTAAGGATTTAAAATTGAGACAAAAAACGAATCAAAAGGTTTTGTTACGTTTTTTGTCTCAATTTTAAATCCTTATAGGAAAACTGTGCCTTAATTTTTAAAATTAATTCAAATAAATTTAAAAATAGTAATGTCACCCCCAGAAAAAATACTTGCTTCAATAATATAAATTTTTAAAATAATCAAACACAAAACTTGTGAAAGTTTCATTTTTTTTCTTTTTTCTATATTCTCTTCTTGTACATGAAATATATAAGATGATTTTTTAACTTGATGATCGAAGGGTTGGTTCTCGGTTGACGGGTGTGGGTGTGAGAATATAGTATAGCGCTTGGCAAGGGATAAGAAGGATGCGAAATCCGGATAAGCAGATATTAGCCGAGTTCATGCCGACGACAGGTGCTGTATGGCATCAAGAAGAGGGCGGTGGAGGGGGGTTGCCTTGCTCGCGGCTTTCTCTCCTCAAAATCATGGAGGAGCTCCTTTAGCTCCCGTTCACAACTCCTACGAGAGGCACAAGCAGCTTCTCTTATCTCCACTCTGCAAGACTGCCTTCGGTAATACTGCGACGTGGAACCTCTTACGAGGGAACCCCGTGAAATATCGTTAAACGCCTTCTCCACTCCTTCCTATATACTTCTTCTTCTTTATTTTTTTCTTATCCTATTATACGATTGGATCAACTTTTTTTTCATATTCGGAAATAATTCGAATTAATAATTTCATATTCGAAAATCTCTCTTTTATTCTGGTGAAAAAAATAATTTTTTTCGGACAGCAGAAAATTATTTCTGCTGTCCGAGAAAAATTCTACCAAGTTACGTTTGCCCTTAGCGTCTATGCGACTATCGACCTTTCGATAAACGGGATTTACTATCTTTTTTCTGGGACAGCAGAAAATTAGTTCTGCTGTCCGAGAAATATTCTACAGAGTTGCATTTGCCCTTAGCGTCTATGCGACTATCGACCCTTCAATAAACGGGATTTACTATCTTTTTTCTCGGACAGCAGAAAATTAGTTCTGCTGTCCGAAGAAAAATTTACTAAGTTGCATTGGCCGCAAGGTTAAAAAGTCGCTTGGAGTTTATGCGACTATCGACCTTACGATAAATGGGATTTACTACCTTTTTTCCTTCGGACAGCAGAAAATTAGTTCTGCTATCCGAAGAAAAAACCAAGTAAGTTGCATTTGCCGCAAGGTTAAAAGTCGCTTAACATTTTTGCGACTTTCGACCTTACGGTAAACGAGATTTACTATAATTTTTTCTCGGACAGCAGAAAATTAGTTTTGTTGGCCGAAGAAAAAACCTAGTAAGTTGCACTAGCCCTTGGAGTCTATGCGACTATCGACCTTACAATAAACGGGATTTACAACCTGTTTTTTTCTCGGACAGCAGAAAATTTATTCTGCTGTCCGAAAAAAATCTAGTATTTTGCATTTACCGCCAGATTAAAATTCCCTTAGCGACTATCGATCTTACGATAAACGTCAATTTCCTAACTTTTTTCTCGGACAGCAGATTTAAAAAAATTGTAAAAATTGTAGACTATATCAAATCTTGTCCCCCGTAATGAGGTGAAGACACAAAATCAGAATGACAAGAAGAAAATTTGGAGCCAAGGGTTGGACAGCATACAGGTTGTATAGTTTGCTCCTTCGGAATTATATTATTATATACATATATATACACAGTGGATCTAAATTTAGTGAAATCTTGCCAGGAGTTTGGTGACGACAATGACAACGCGGCAACGAAACGAACGGGGTTGGTTCATTATACACGAGAAGCTTGCACGCTTCGTTTGTTACCGGAAGTCGTCCTTTAGGGGCTCGTGCTGCTGTTCAGTATATGAGAGGGCTGGACTCGAATAGGGAGGGTGAGAGAAAGAGATGAGTCTCTCTCTCTGTGTATTATAGGGCGAGAGAGGATGACTTGAATTAATACAATCACGACTCGCGAGAGGCCTACGATAATAACCGTCACCACCCTTCGTTTACCATCCAAATTATAATCTCCCCGGCAAAACTAAATATTTCTATTTCTAATTTTCCATAACGGAAGAGGAAAAAAAAATAATTTTCAATTTCTCTAAGCTGGAGAAAGTGTCAAGTAAAGTCTCGAGGAATTTTTTTCACTTGTCGAAATCGGTATAGAAGAAAAAATAGTGGATAATTGCTCTTTAGTGTTCTGCTGTCCGAAGTCTAAATCTTCGGATAGCAGTTATTTAGGTTACAAATTCGCTGAGAAATATCCCTTAGTAGTTTGTTTCCGCTCGTCGAAATGAGTATAGCAGAAGAAATGTAAAAATTACCTCTCTGATATTATGCTGTCCGAAGTCGAAATCTTCGGATAGCGGTTATTACAGTTACAAAGTAAAATAACCCTGGGTGGTTCTTTTCCGCTTGTCGAAATAAGTCGAAACGAAAAGAAGTAGTAAATATTAACTTTCTTGTGTTCTGCTGTCCGAAGTCAAAATCTTGGGACAGCAGTTATTTTCATTACTTATATGTTTAGTGAAATTACCCTGCGGTTGGATTTTTTCTGCCTATCGAAATAAAACAAATATCAATCTTTGATTTTCTGCTGTCCGAAGTAGAAATCTTGGGACAGTAATTATTTTTATTACATATACGTAGTGAAATAAAACTTTAGTGGTCTTTTTCGCTTGTCGAAGTGAGTCGAAACGAAAAAAAATTAGTGAATATTAACTCTCTGGTGTTGTGCTGTCCGAAGTAAAAATCTTGGGACAGCAATTTCTTTGTGTTAACATATGGACAGAGAAATAATCCTGTACAGTTTATTCTGCTCGTCGCAATGAGTCTTTACGAAAAGAAATAGTGAATAGTCTCTGATGTCTGCTGTCCTAAGTCGATATCTTCGGACAGCAGTTATTACGGTTACAAAGTAAAATAACCCTGACTGGTTCTTTTTTGCTTGTCGAAATAAATCGAAATGAAAAGAAATAATAAATATTAACTCTCTGGAATTCTGCTGTCCGAAATAGAAATTTTCGGACAGCAGTTATTTGAGTCAAATTAGCGCACTTATCTCTGTCTTTAAACATGAATCAAACGGTGATTTAAAACACAAATTCATCTTTAAATTAATACAAATCTTTTTGCCTATAAAATTTGTTGTAGGTAGAAATAAAATAGGATAAAAAACTAGAAAATAGAACGGTAAAAAATAGAAAATAGAAAATAGAAAAAATATTAAACGTATTTATAGAAATTGTTACGTTATAAATAGTAAGTTTTCTCGTGACCTAAGAACATTTATTAGAGTTAAGAAGTGTAAATAATAAGTGTACGTATATATATATAGAGGAAAGAAGCTAAATTGTTTTAATGTCAAAAAGTGATGGGGTGGGGGAAGTGAGAAAGTATGCGGCAGAGTCGATAAAAGTGACAAACGCGAGGAACGTTCGACAACCTATTGAAAGCGCGACGGCAAGTTCCGAATAACACTTATGGTATGCCATTTATTTTATAGGGCTTCTTATCGGCATGCTGCCGGCTCATAAACACAACACCCCATGAACGTATACGAGATCGGATACTTTACTTCGCCATTGCGTCACGTGTACACATTTTATCGAGTCTCTTGCAGGTGTAGGGTTGTAGGGCAGAGGTTGATTTAAAAAAAAAGTGTGTATAGTCATAATATATATAACGACAAAAAGGTGTGTCAGGGCCGTTTAAATTATACTCCTTTTTCAATATTAATAGATTTTTTTATTTTAAACTAATACACAACTACATAACTCTAACTATGCTGTCCAAAGATTTTTACTTCGGACAGCAGTTATTCGGGTTAAAAAAATTGCAGTGTTTCCCTCGGTGTTTTAATTCCGCTTATCGAAATGAGTCAAATCGAAAAAATGCGGCATTATTAACTGTCTCGTGTTCTGCTGTCCCAAGAAAAAAAATTCGGACAGCAGTTATTTGAGTTGCAAATGCGCAGCGAAATGAGTCTTGGTGGTTTTTTTCCGCTTGACGAAATAAATAGTGAATATTAACGCTCATGTGTTCTGCTCTCCGAAGAAGAAATCTTGGTACAGCAGTTCTTCGTGTTTCATGTCCTGAGTGAAATAATTTTTTTCCGCTTGTCGAAATTAATCGAATTGACAAGAAAGCAGTGAATGGTAAATCTATGATATTCTGCTGTCCGAAGTGAAAATCCTCGGACAGCAGAACGTCTTAAATTTTTTCACTGTAGTAGAATAAAAAAAAACGTAGAAAAATACTAGCTGGAGTTCTGCTGTCCGAAAAAAATCCTCGGACAGCAGGGGGCTTGAAATTTTTTCTCATAAATATAAAACGTATAGAAAAGTACAAATAACGAATAATTGAACGTAAATTAATAACAGTTTAATGGTAATGAAGATAAATTTCCAAGTCTTGAGTCTTCGATTTAATTTCAACTAAAATTGGACCAAACACTATAATAAGCCATCAAAATAGCCGCAAAGGAAAATAATCTCCCATCGCGACGATGGGTAATCAATCTTTCACGTCATCTTGTTTCTAAAACAGTAATCAGAGATCACAAGTCGATATATATATTCCCGAAAAATATTTGCCGAAAGAGGCATCTTCACCTACTAACACGTAAACCACCCAAGAGTTTTGTAATACTAGAACACCAAAGATCCATTCGGGTCTCATGTAAAATTTTTAAATTTCTTCCCTGGCTTTTGTGTCCGACTCCACTCTTTCTCTCAACATATCGATATTATATATTATGGACATCTTCGAAACTGGGAAAAAAAAATTAACTCATAGTATTAAATGTCACGAATGAAAGGTCAGGGTATCCCATAGTCGCCATCTTTTTTTTTTTTTTTTTGGTACCAGATGACAGCCGCTGGGAAATGGACCACCGTGAAATTTACATATAACAATGACTCTATAATTTGCCAAAAATTTTTACCCTGTAAAAATTACCTTAGACATGGTTCGCCTGTTTTTAAAGATTTTTAAGAAAATTTTAATTTAAAATTATTATTCAATGATTTTTATAAATAATAACAATTTTTACAGGGATTCAATTATTGTCATAAATTCATAATAAAAATCATCGCAGACTTTCAATTTTTTTAATTTTTAATACAATTTGAATGGAATTCCTCAAAAAATGTAATTATTCTTAAAAAATTTAATTAAAATTCATCAAAGAAATTGAATTATTTTTTAAAAACTTTTGCTACAATTTATTTATTATACAATTTAAGGTATTATTTTTAATACATTTTTAATTAAATTCTTTCAAAAAATTGAATAATTTTTATAAATAATGAAATTCTTTGTAAAAATAAAATTTTTTTAAAAATAATTTTCATAAAATTCTACGTATAAATTTAATTAATATCAAAAATTTGTCCAAATTCAATTATTTTCAATGTGTTTACTATTTCAATAAAATTTTGCAAAAGAATTCAATTATTGAAAAAGATATTTTAATAAAATTCGTCTCAGGAATTCAATTATTTTTAAAAATAATAAAATTTAATTATTTTTAAAAATTTTAATAATATTCATTTAATAAAATTCGTTTTTAAATTTATCATTAAATTCTTCGCAGTAATTCAATTATTTTCAAACCTAATAAAATTCGATTATTTTCAAAAAATTTTATAAAATTCATTCCAAAATTTCAATTATTTTCAAAAAATTTTCTTAATTAAATAATTTGTATATCAATTATTTTTAATAGAAATTTCCAAAAGAATTCAATTATTTAAAAACAATTTCGATTGATGTTTCTTAAATCGATATGCGTTCTTTATATTTCTAATATTTTATCAATAAATTGTATTTAAAGTTATTTATGAATAACTGTTGTATGTAGAAATTATAAAATTGTTTATAAGTACTCTCTAAATTTTAATCAGTAAAAATATTTACTAATTTGAATTAGTTACTGACTTTTTGCTTTTTAATTAGTAAATTTCACTAAAAAATTAGTAGAAATGATTATTTATTAGTAAAATTAACTATAATTCAAATTTAGGGAGTAAGTAAAAATTTATACTTTAAATACAGTTATTGAGGAAAACTAAGAAACTAAGAAACAGAACTCACTCTATTGCACTCGATTGTAAATAACAAATATTTTGAAATTTAGTACCCTAAAAATGGACCTTGAAAAAAATTAATTTGGACCTTGAAAACTTTGAAAAGTGCTTGAATTTTTTTTTTTAAAGATTCTCTGGACGCCTGAGTATCAAAGTAGCAAATTTTAATTATTATATAAAACATGAAGAAAGCGATCGATATCTTTATGTTTTATGAAAATATTCTTATGAATTATTGAGTTTCAAATTTTTGAAAATTTTAATTTCTATATGAAAAAGTAATAATGATTAAATATTTATTTAAAAATGAAGTTATTGATATTTTCGAATGATTTTCTTATTCAGAGTTTCTACAGAATCTGGAAATCGCATGGAAATCATGGAAATGGTATGGAATTTTTAAAAGGCTTCTGGAAATCAGGGAAATCATGGAAAAGGCATAGAATTTTTAAAAGTTTCTAAATTTTTTTTGTTTTTCATTTTTTCTCTTGAATAGAAATTCAAATAATAATAAAGCTAAATCCCATAAAAGAGAGCAAAAAATTTTGAATTTTAAGAAATTCGGTTTTTTGAATTTTTGATATTTTCGATAATTTTATATTTTTTACCACAGAGTCGAGACTATTAAATAAGTAAAGTATTTTCCAAAAGCACAAAAATAATGAAGCTAAATCCCATAAAAAAAGAGAAAAATGTTGAATTTTAAGAAATTCGGATTTTTGAATTTTTGATAATTTTTGATAATTTTATATTTTTTACCAAAGGGTGGTAACTATTAATTAAGTAAAGTGTTTTTAAACAGCCCAAAAATAATGAAGCTAAAAACTATCAAAGAGAAGAAAAACTGTTGAATTTTAAAAAAATCGGTTTTTCGAATTTTTGATAAATTTTGATATTTTAGAATTTGTACCAATGGGTGGAGACTATTAAATAAGTAAAGTGTTTTTAATGAGCCCAAAAATAATTAAATTAGATTTAAAATTCCACTGGCATTTCGTAAAAATTTGACCTGGAAATCATGGAAAAGGTATGGAATTTTAAATGCGAATTTCTGTAGGAATCCTGCGCTTATTAAAAACCTGGAAAAATTCCGTTTTTTAACCTGGAAAAGTCAGGATATTTAAAAAGAGCAAAAGCGTGGTAACCCTGATTAGAAGAATAATTTTAAAAAGTAGATGAAATAAAAAAAAATAATCATCAAACGGAGCGTTTAGTCATAAAATCGTTGAAGAAAAAAAAGAAAGGGGGGAAAGGGGGAAAAGTGTTTCCCCCATTTTTTTTCTTCAAAAGGAAAGGAAAATAAAAACTATAGAGGCAAAAGGGATATTAGAGAGGAAAATGGGGGGATGAAATTATCTCCCTCTCTTTTTTCGCGTCGTATATTCGCTGTAGATATTAAGAAACGTGCCTTATGTCGTCTTGTATCTACCCCTCGTTTGAGAAATTTCACTGCGTTGGGGCTGAATAGCGAAAGAGAGAGAGAGAGAGAGAACGCGTCTCTTTCGCGGGGGCCGCTATGTGCCATGGTCACCCAACCCTCAAATCCTCTTGCCCCCTTCCCCCTTTAAACCTGATTGGATGCAGAGTTATCTCGCGCTGCGTTACTTCCGGATGATTGGTCGCTGCGGTCGTCATGACTACCTCACCACCACCCACGTGGGGTCCATCCCCCTTGCCTTGTATACTGGCTTTGCCTGCGTATCCTGATAACACACACATGCCACCGACACATTGCCAAAACTATACACACACTCACGCTCGCAACAATCCGATATGTATACCATATACACGTATCATATGCATGATTCTGTGAGACAAGTTTACCTGCTTTAAACTTTTCACAACAAAAACATGTTTTTTTCTCTCTCCCTCTCTCTCTTCTTTACGTTCCAATTATTCCGCTTATATACATGATAATCAATTCTATGATCCAATAGTTATTCTATTTTGAATTCTAATTTCTAACACTAAAATTATTGTTTCGAATTCTTAGCCAAATGTTACTGTTACCAATTCTCAGAAAAAAGCTGTCAAAATGATGAAAATTAATTCACTTGTGTTCTGCTGTCCGAGAGAAAAAACTTCGGACAGCAGTTTTTTTGTGTTAATGAAATAACACTCAGTGATTTTTTTCCGCTTGTCATAATGAGTATAGTAATGAATAGAAATAGCGATCTTTGGTGTTCTGCTGTCCGAAGTAGAAATCTTCGGACAACAGTTCTTTGTTTTACGTATATGCACCATAGAATAACGGCATTGATGGTTTTTTTTCCCTTTATCGAAATGAGTCAAAGCGACAAGAAGTAGTTAATATTATCGCCCCAGTGTTCTGCTGTCCCAAGAAAAAAAATTCGGACAGCAATAATTGCATACATATGCGCAGTGAAATGACAACGAATGCGGATTTTTCCTCTTGTCGAAATGAGTCAGTAGAAAATGAAATAGTGAATATAAATTTTAATTCTCATGCATTCTGTTATCCGAAGAGAAACTCTTCGGACAGTAAGTTTACAGATTTTACAATTTTCTTTCGAATTAAAAAATTTTTTTTCATTATAAACATAGTTAGCTTTTTTAAATTTCTGTTATTTCTAAACAATTTCTTTTATTTTCGGTATTTCTAAATTCTCCTGTGTTCTGCTGTTCGAAGTAGAAATTTTGGGACAGCAGTTCTTGTGTTACATTTGCGCAGTAAAATAACCTTGCATGGATTTTTACTGATAGTTGAAATGAGTCGAAACGAAAAGAAATATAGTGAAATTTACTCTCTGGTATTCTACTGTTGTCCGTAGTGAAAATCTCGGGACAGCAGTTAAATTTTTCGTTCATTTGCGCAGCGAAATAACTCTTTGTTAATTTTTTCCACTTGTCAAAATTAGAATAGAAGAAGAAATAGAGAATCCAGTGTTAATCTCTGGTATTCTGCTGTCTGAAGAAAAAAATCTTCGGACAGCAGTTACTTTGGTTAAAAATACACAGTGAAAAAACTCGGTGATTTTTTCCTCTCTATCGAAATCAGTCGAAACGAAATGATTTCGTGTTTACTACTATATCTTGTTTTCTGCTGTCCGAAGTAAAAATCTTCGGACAGCAGTTATTTTGGTTATAAGTACGAGGTGAAATAACCCTTAGTATACATTTTGTTCCTACTTGTCGGAGTGAGTCGAAACGATAAGAAATAGTGAATATTTTGTCTCTGGTGTTCTGCTGTCCGAAGTATAAATATTGGGACAGCAATTTTTGTGGTGCATTTGCACAGGGAAATAAATAGTTTTTTTGCAACTGTCGAAATGTGTCGATATGACTATAGAAATTGTGAATATTACGTCCCTAGTGTTCTGCTGTCCGAAGTAGAATTTTTCGGAGAGCAAGATAAAAATTCAAACAAAAATTTTGATTTTCTTGAAATAAATTTTGTTTCCTTGTACGCATATTTATTCATATTTGTAGTAATTTAAGGGCTGATCTCCCCCCCCCCTTTTTTTTGGGGGGGGGTCGTTTTGGCGCCTCTCGGAGAGCGCTCGTCTGATTAATGATGCATACACTTAACGATAGAAACACTTGGCTACTGTTGTTTTATGCTAATAACACTCGTCGCTGATAGCGTATTAAGAACTCTGTATGTCTGTAGACATGTCGGACAACTGTTCGCATTAGGCGCCTGATATTCGTGAATGCCACGAATTGAGCGTGCAAAATGACGGTACGAGTTATCCGGACTATAAATCTCATGCTCATATATATATAAGAGAGGAGTCGTGTCTCTACAAAGGCCCAGTGGGCGTGACTGTCAACCCGACGAGCGGAGAGGCTTTTATTTTTCTCATCCTCTCCGTCTCATCGTTTATTTTCTCTCTTTCCGAGAGCGATTCTTTCCGTTGCGATTCCGGTCCGCGTGATAGAGAAGTCAAACTTTTGTCCAGCATTCGTCGCGGACCGTTACTGATTTTCGTTTCAAGTGCTATATATATATATGTATACACGTGTACAGTCTGATTAATAAATATAGTCGCAATTTCGAGAATTTTTAATTCGAATTTTAAAAAGAAAAAATTCTTCAAAAAAATTTTTTTTTTATTTAAATTTTTTATTAGAAAAAAATTTTGTATCGCTTCTTATTTTGTTCTTTTGAACTTAGGCTGTCATGCAGAGTTTTCTTAAAAGTATCCTACTGATACAAAAGTGAATCAATTTGATACAAAAAGTTAGGATCAATTTTTGGATTTGATCAACATTTTTGGTATCAATTCGTTGCAATTTAATACCTTCGAGTTATCAGTGGTTGTTTTTATTAAAAAATAGGATATTTTTAGAGAGTGTGGTTTTCTAGTGGAATTTTGTTGGAACTACTGTCGATGACTGTACACGCTTGTATATATATGTTATTGAGAAGAATTGGTGTGAAATTTTTGCTAAAGCATGAACCGCATAGAAATGACACTTCATTATCCCCCCTGTGACATTCTGAATAGTTGTACGTCTGATGCACGCTCCACTAAAATTGATTTATCATCATCTGATTGATGACTTGATTCGCCATGATGAGTTTTTCTTGAAAAATATATAGACGCCTTCAATTTTCGAAAAAAATACGTCAAAGTGTATTTATTTAATGTAATAAAATCGCGAGAATAGGCGGTAAAGAGAAATTTTCGAAAATTCTAAAGGCAAACACTATAAAAATTCACTTTTATATTTTAAGAAAAAATAAACTCGCGCTAGTATAATTATAGTTAAAATATATATAAGAATCGTTATTAGAAATTTTAATAAAATTTTTGTTGCAATTCAAATTATTTACATTTTTATAAAAAAAAAAAAAAAATTATGAAAAAAAGTTTTATGAAATTCTTCTTGAGAATTCAATTATTTTCAGAAATATAATAAAATTTCTCACGGGAATACAATTTTTTAAAAAATATTTAATTTTAGTTCTTCTAAAGAATTCAATTATTTTAAATAAGTAATAAAATTTTCCAAAGGGATTCAATTATTTAAAAAAAAAATGTTAAATGAAATTCTTCGCAAACATTGAATTATTTTCATAAATAAAATTCTTCTCATGAATTCAATTATTTAAAAAAATTATATTTCAATTATTTTTAAATTTTAATACAATTTTAAATGAATTCTTCAAAAAAATTCAATTATTACAAATTTTATTAAAATTCTTCAAAAGAATTCAATTATTTTTACAAATATAATAGAATTTTTCGGGAAAATTCAATTATTTGAATAAATTTTATTAAAATTCCTCTCAGGAATTGAATTATTTTAAGGAAGTAAAAAGTAATAAAATTTCTCAAAGGAATTCAATTATTTAAAAAGAAATGTTTGATAAAAATTTTCGCAAATATTTAATTATTTTCATAAATAATAAAATTCTTCTCATGAATTCAATTATTTCAAAAAAATTTTAATATTTCAATTATTTTTAATACAATTTTTAAGGAATTCTTCGAAAAATGCAATTACTATTAACTATTTTATCAAAATTGTTCAAAAAAATACAATTATTTAGAGAAATTGTTGACAAAATTCTTTATTAAAATTCAATTTTAAGAAATATTCAATTATTCAATAAATAATTAATTTTTCTACTTAAATAATTGAATTTTCGTAAAGAACTTTGTAATAAAAACTGACTTTAAAATGTATTTCGGTTAAAATTTTAGATAATAATTGAATTTTTAAAACGTTATTGTATTTAAATTTTTAGAAATAATTAATTATTTAGAGATTTTTAAATTTAAATTTTATTAAAATTTGCATTGTTGTAAAAATGAAATAATATTTAAATGTTTATTTTCATTGTTGTAAAAATGAAATAATATTTAAATGTTTATAGTAAAAATTTATTAATTTATTATTTTTTTAAAAGATATTTAAAGTTTTTAATAATTTCATTGAAAAATTTCAACAAAAGAATAATTTAATTTTGGAAGAATAACAGTTTTAAAGTTGTAAATTTTAGAAATGTAGTTAAATTTTAAAAATGTTTTATATTGTTTTACATTTTTGGGGATTTTGAAATTAAAATTTAAAAATAATAGAATTTTGTAAAAAAGTAGAATTGAAGTAATTAACAAATTTAAGTATAAAGTATTCTAAAATAAACTATTTTGGAAAATTATCAAAGAATCGAGAAGTGTTTAACAAAAGAGGTCCTTATATGGACACATATTTATAGAATAGGCAGGAACGGAAAAATATTTTCCCTAAAGAGACGTTAGATTATAGTATACAAGTAGTATAGTCGAACCGCAAGAAGTGAGAATCGATGTCTGACAATAAAGAGTTTCATCTACTTGTGTGCGATATATATATAGCCGTAGGATTCGTGTCGAAGACTCTCGACAATAGAAAAGGGTCCAACAAAAAGTGAGACGGCACAGAATCTGAAGTAGAAAGGTAGGGCGAGAAAAACATCATCGGGTCGCGTGGGATTGTGGGGGATTAGAGTATCGAGTGTATATATGTACTAAAAACGAAGGGTAAAATCCTCTCTTATTAAGTACACGTTTGACCGACTCGCGTAAGTTCTCCTTTGCTTTTCAGTGCCCCTCACGGGCTTAAAACCACCTAATAATAAACATAATATGTATCCCTTTGCCACAAAGCAAAGTTTATACTGCAAGTACAGTCTTTTGCACCTTATTCTCCCTTTTCTCTCTCTTTCTCTCTTTTTGTCTCTTTCTGCCTTTTTTCTCTCTGTTTCTGTCACTTTCTCTCTGTTTCTGTCTCTTTCTCTCTGTTTCTCACTATTTTTTTCTCTCTTTTTCTGTCCCTTTTTCTCTCTTCCTCCAAAATATAGCGAATCATGGTCAAAAGTAAAAATAGTTTAAAACCTTAAAATTTTTATATTTTGACTATGGTCAAATAATGTTAGTGAACCATGGTCGACGACAAAAATATTTTAAACCCTCAAAATATCCATATTTTGACCATGGCTAAAAATATTCATGGTCAACGGGAAAACTACACGGAAAGAAAGTTGTTATCAAATTTTGTAAAAGTATTTTACAATAAGTGTTGGACAAAATGCGACAAAGGTAAATTTTTATATCAGAAGTACGAAACTTTAAAAAAAATTATATGATATTTTGTAAAGTTATATCAAGTATCAAAAACTTGTAACAAATTTTAATATAACTTTACTAAATTTTATATAAATTTTTTTAAAGTTAAGTATTTCTGATATCAAAATTTACCTTTGTCGCGCATTTTGTCCTATACATTTGTAAAGCACTTTTATAAAATTCGATAATAACTTTCTTTCCGTGTACACTGAAAAAAAAATATTCTTAATTTAAGAATATATACCTATATACTATAAAAAAGGTGCCCAGAATATTTCTCACTTATAATTTAAGTGGAGAATTTCCTGGGCACCTTTTTTATAGTATATATTCTTAAATTAATATTTTTTTCAGTGTAGTTCAAATCTGAAAACTTCTATATTTTGACTATGGTCACAATTTAGGAAACCATGGAGAAGGATAAAATAATACTTAAAAAACTGAACATGAATTTATAGAAAAGAATTTTAGTTAAAAATATTCTAAAAATAAATGAATTTTTGAGAATATAGCTACAAATGATTGTAGAAATTCAATTATTTTCAAAAGTAATAAAATTTTTCGCAAAAATTCAACTATGTTCAAAAATTTTTAAAAATTCTCGTCAAAATTTCAATTATATAAATAATAAAATTCTTCTCAGGAGTTCAATTATTTTCGAAAATTTTTAATAAAATTCTTGGAAAAATTTTAATTATTTTATAAAAAATTTTCCTCAATTCAATGATTTTTAATATCTAATATTTTAATAAAATTTCCCAAAAGAATTCGCAATTACCTATTAAAAAAAAAAATTTTAATAAAATTCTACGCAAACCTTTAACTATTTTCATAAAATAATAAAAATTTCACAGGAATTCAATTATATTTACAAATTTTCTTTAAATTTCTTTGTAATCATTATCAATTATTATTTTCATAGATAATAAAATTTTTTACAAAAATTCAATTATTTTCATAAATATAAAAAATCTTTGCAGAATTTTAATTATTTTTAATTCAGTTTTATTTGAATTCCTTGAAAATTGCAATTATTTTTATAAATTTTATTGAAATTCGAGAGAAAGAATTCAATTATTTAAAAATTTGTTTATAAAAATTCAATTTTGAGAAACATTTAATTATTCAATAAATTATTATTTTTGTATTTAAAAAATTGAATTTTCGAAGAATTTTCTAATAAAAATTGATTTAAATATGAATTTCAGTTAAAATTTTAAATTTCAATTGAATATTATATGTTTAAAAATTGTTTTTAAATCTTGACAATATTTCAACTATCTTTATAAATAATAAAATTATTCTTAGAAATTCAATTATTTTTTAAATGTTTAATAACATTTTTAGAAAAATTTCAAGTTTTTTTTAAATTTCTTTGTAAAAATTCAATTATTTCAATAAATAATAAAATGTTTTACAGAGATTTAATTTATTCTACAAATGATAAAAATGATCGCAGAATTTCAATTATTTTTAATACAATTTTAATCGAATTCCTTGAAAAATTTAATTATTTTTATAAATTTTATTGAAATTCGACGAAAGAATTCAATTATTTAAAAATTTGTTTTTAAAAATTTAATTTTGAGAAACATTCAATTATTCAATAAATTGTTTTCTGTATGTAAATAATTGAATTCTAGTCAAAATTGATTTAAAAATGAATTTCAGTTAAAATTTTAGATTGTAATTGAATATTAAAATCATAAGAGCGTGAATTTTTAGAAATAAAATTGAATTCTGAAAAACTTTCAAATTAGAATCTTTGAAAATCAGAATTTTTCATATTTTTTACAAACAATTTTGTGAAATTAATTTTTTCAAATTTCTCAAAAAATATAATTATTCTTAAAAATTTTATTAGAATTCGTCGACAGAATTTAATTATTTAAAATTTGTTGATAAAATTCTTTATGGGAATTGAATTTTAAAAAATATTCAATTATTCAATAAGTTATATTGTTTATTTTTGTATTTAAATAATTGAATTCTAGTAGAATTTTCTGATAAAAATTGATTTAAAGAAGAATTTCAGTTAAAATTTTAGATAATAATTGAAAATTAAAAGCCTAATATAGCGTGCGAATTTTTAGAAATAATTGAATTTTCAAATTAATTTTTTTGAAAAAGTTTTTTTAATATTATCTCAAGTTTTTATTTTCTAATATATATTTCATATTGAAGAATTTATGAATAATTGAAATTTCGTAAAATTGAATATTGTATAAACAAATGAATTTGAAAATAAGTGTCAAAGAATTTTTTCGCAAAATTATTAAAAATAATCGATTTAAAGAAATTGAATTTTTAAAAAGAATTTTATTATTTGTGCGTAAATATAATTATGAATTCTCTTTAAAAATTTGATTAAAATTTTTGAAATAATTGAATTTCTGCAAAAAATTTTATTATTTTTGAAAATAATTGAAATTCTTGCGACGAATTTAATTAAAATTAAAAAAAATAATTGAATTTTTGCAAAGACTTTTGCTAATATTGTCGAAAATAATTGAATTTTAACGAAAAATTTTATTATTTATAAAAATAATTAAATTCTTAACAAAGAATTTTATTATTTATGAAAATAATTGAATTTTTGCGAAAGCTTTTGGTAATATTTTCAAAAATAATAATTGAATTTCTGTGTAAAATTTTATTATTTTTGAAAATAATTCAATTCTTGCAAGGAATTTAATTAAAATTTAAAAAAAAATGAATACTTACGAATAATTTTGATTATTTATGTAAATAATTGAATTGTTGCGAAGAATTTTAATATTTTCAAAAATAATTGAATTCTCAACAAGAATTTTATACTATTTATGATAAAATAATTGAATTCTTCACAAGAATTTGATTAAAATTTTTCGAAATAATTGAATTTCTGCGAAAAATTTTATTATTCTTGAAAATATAATTGGTCCGTAATTTTTCAATATTTTTGATTATTCGTAAAGTCTGTATTTTTAAATACTTTTACTGGTTCGAGCCCTGGAAACCTAAAAATTATGTCAGGAACAAAAGTATTGAACAAAAGAAAAGAATGACTAATTAATGCTTAAATAAATCTTTAACCATAACCTTTAAAGGACATAAAAGACATCTTTGGGACAGTTTCCTTTTGAAATATAAGAAATTTTAAGTTTTTAAGAAAATTAAAATATGAAAAAATAAACTACAAAACAGACTGAGTGTAAAAACTCTGCTCATTAATATTTTGCATACGATTGACCATATATCTGTTGAAAAAAAGTTTTGCAGTTTATTGTTAATAAGTGAATGTACATGATGGGGATATTTTTGGTGCACCCTGATGCGGTCATAATAGGGAACAATGGGATTTCTTGAAAGCCTATAGCCGAATGTTCAGTATCGATATAATGGTGTGTTTCCGTGGGTCAGAATAGGTCAAGTGTGTTCACACTAATCATGTTGGGACAAAATGCGAACTATGTCCTACATACAATATACATCTCGCGCCGAACCAGATGCCATGGGTTACGGACCCTTAGCTCCTAATGGACAGGATCAAAAGGTCCTTTGGGGGTTCCATACCAAGAGTTTAGCCAACTGACTTTTCTCTCCGTTTCCCTCTACAAGATTCGACACCATTTTTGACTTTATCTTCTTTGTCACATTATTCTTATATTCTCCATAAGATTTCCTTATGTTAGGTTCGTAGGTTTTCCTTCTTAGGTTCGTTATGTATACTTACTATAGACTTTCGAACCTAAGTCTAAAAGTTAGGATAGGTTAGGTTAGATTAGATTAGATTAAGCTTATAGGTTCGGTTCGGTTAGCTTAGGTTCGGTTTGGTTATGTTATATAGCTTAGGTTCGGTTCGGTTAGCTTAGGTTCGGTTCGGCTATGTTAGCTTAGCTTAGGTTCAGTTCGGTTGATTACTTATACTATTAGGCTTTCCTTATTAGGTTCACTAATAATATTTTTATTAAATTCATTAATTCCATAAAATTTAGAAAAACCATGAGAATATTGATATGCTTATGATTTTTTTTGGGTCCATAAGAGGCATTCGCCTCTTGGACACAAAAAAAAGCATAAGCAGCTGTAATCTTGGGGCAATAATTTATTATTACCTCGAGAGTATTAATACACGCGTCTATCTCAAAATAGCGTCAGCATTTTAGCATGCGAGCACACACTATATTAGGCGAAATACTGGCGAATATCCTCTCTCACAGGCCATTACTGTTACCTTTGACCATCGCATGCGACCATAGAGTGGTTAACGCTGCGTCATCAGAGCATGAATTTCTCTCTATCTACTATGGTATAATTTACAATGCGCGCAACCCCTTCCTCCTCATTTCTCTTTAGTATAAGAGAAATGCCTGTGCTCCACATATAGCTCATCCCCAATATATCATCGCGGCAATGCTGAGCCTTTCTTTTTTCCCCATTTAGTATAAATACCTATTATCATATAATACTACTGTTGCTGGTACACTGCTTACTAACTTTAAAGTATTTTCTAATTTTGCAAAGAATTTCGATGCCAAAAAATAATATACCACTGAAAAAAATTTGGTCCAAATCTTCAACTATACCATTATCTAGTTGAGTGGAAAGTTGTTAAATTAATTACTTTTTTAGTTTTGCTAACAATTTTCGTGTATAGATGATTTTACTATACTTTTGATGTAGTTCAAAAATATAGTTCACATGACTAAAAAAAAGTAGTTAATTTACAACAACAACAACTACAAAATCTGATTATACCAACTACATTCTTAGTTCTTTTTACTACTTTTCGGTATAGTCATCAATATAAATTTTTAAATTTATAGTTGAGGACCTATTTAATCACGCAGAGTATAGTTTAAAAGTAGTCAAACCTACTAGAAATTTTTTTCAGTGTAAGGTTTTAAACTATATTTTTTACTTTGGGCCATGATTTGATTTTATCGACTTGGCTAAAAAAAATTTTTTAAATATTTTTATCTTTCGTCGCATACACAGAAAAAACTATAACCTAATTTTAAAAAGCGCCTACTTAAATAGGAGTCAAGAATATTCCCTACTTAAGGTCATGTTATTTAGTGGTCACGTTCTCCATATACTTTACTATGGGAACACGTGACCACTGAATAACATGACCTTAAATTAAATGGAAAATATTCTTATAATAAGAACCTGGTAAAAATAGGGATATTATTTTGAGGGTTTAAAATTTTGTTGTTGGTTGACCATTATGTTTCACTATACAGATGTTGACCCTAAAAAAAATAAAAAAGTAAGAAAATAAAAATATATAAAAATTATTTCCAAACATATATATTTGTTAAAATGATTGTAAAGAAGTATAAAAAAAAATGAATATGGAAGAGACTGATTTGGCAGTACGTGGAATATCTAGTGAGTGATGTACATCAGGGGCAGCCTGTTGCATACTGGCTGCTGCGTGATGTCATTCGCTATCACCGCCTGCTCCGCGTGGCATGAGGTGTCAGGGGGTGGTTTGTCCGTTGTGGGGATAGAAAGGCCATCCCATTGGAGGGCGTGCTTTACAAAGGCGTGGTTTCCTCTATCCCCACCCAATAATAAACAAGCCTGTGAGGTTAATTTGTTTGCTTTTTCCCTCCTTCTTCTATACTCTTTTCGCTCCTTCTCTTTTTCTTTGTTATTCCTCGCGTTTCTCTCCCTATCTATTCTGTCCTCTCTTCCCTCCTGTGTTTATTCATCTCTTCATTTTTCTCTTCTCTCTTCTCTTTATCTTGTCCTTTTTTTCTCTCCTTCCTCTGTTTCTTTCTCTATTATCTCCTATTTTTCTTCTTCCTCATTCTTTTTCTTCTTCTTTCTTTTTCTTCTTCTTCACTCTCTTCTTCTTTTTTTCTTCTTCTTTCATTCGTCTCTTTTCTACTCTTTAATATAGTTTCTTCCCTTCTCTCTTCTCTACTCTTTCTTCTTCTCTTTAATAGTTTCTTCCCTTCTCTCTTTTTTACTCTTCTTTCTTCTCTTTCCTCCTATTTTTTTCTCTTCTGCTTTCTCGCCTCTTTCCTCCTTTGTTTATACGTTTCTTTCACTCTCATTTTTTTTCTTGAAAGTATATCAAATTAATACTAAACTGGATCAAATTGATGCCAAAAATTTGAATTAATTTTTGATTTGATCCATATCCTGAGGATATCTTAGGATATCTTAGGATATCCTTAGGATATTCTATAATTATAATGAGGATTACAATCATAGAGGATAGAAAAATCCTGGATTATGGTCATTATACAATGGTTAATATTGTATTCATTGCGTATAATGTAGCCGAGACATTATATATCCAGTGTACGATAAGATATGTAGATTTCCAAGTGGTAAGAGATGCTTGGGTATCGGGGAGCGACTTGACCTTGGCTGGATTCACGCGTAGCTGGGCTAACGCAAAATCGAAACGCGTTACTTCCACGGTGTGATTCCCCTAAAGCCAGCTTCACATTGTGACCTCCCGCTTGCCTTCATCTCACACATATACATTTATATATATACATACACATACATTTCCAACTATATATATATATATATATGCATGTAAATTGTATATTTTAAAAATATTACACAGGATCTTATTTCACACTGAATAATAGCACTTGAGAATACATTGTATAAAGCTGTGCAAACAAATAGCGCAAATTGATATAAAATATACTTTAAGATAAGGAAAAGATTTTTGCAAAAAGTTTTAGAAATTGCAAAAAATCTTTAGGATATTTCAATTTACGTTCATTTTTTATAATATTTTACAGTATAATAAAGTCCTCTATATGTAGCCCTGGTCAATAAAGTACTTATTATTACCCTAGGGAAACAATAATTGACCATTTTTGCCCTAGCGGGTAATAATAATTGATGAGGAAGGTCAATAAAGTTCCTCTTATTGTTCTAGGGTAATAATGGGTACATTATTAACCTGCGAGTGGTCCATAAAAAGACCCTTTTCGCTCTAGGTTAATAATAACGTTACATCATTATTACCCTAGAGCAAAAATGATCAATTATTAGTGAGCGAGGTCAATAAACGGTTTGATTTGATTTTTTCTCTTACGGTTTTGGGTAATAATTGACGCGGTAAAAAAAAACCTGCGAATGGTCAATAAAAATACCATTTTTGCCCTAGGTTAATAAAACAGTACTCATTATTACCCTAGGGGAATAATGGTCAATAATAGTTGATGAAGAAAGTCAATAAAGGGCCCATTATTGTTCTAGGGTAATAATGGGTACTTTATTGACCTGTGAGCGGTCGATAAATTGACCATTATTTCCCTAGGGCAATAATGGGCAATAACTTACGATAACTTTAGACGTTAACTTTGAGAAAATTTTGCTAACTCTTATACACAATTAAGATTTTATATTTTTCTTTTTGCACATCATATATAAAATATATTGTAGGTATATATATGTAGATCGTTCGCCCTCAACGGTAACTGGGACAGAATAATTTTCGCGCGTCATTGTAAGCGCGGGCGTTTTGTGTGAAAAGCTTTTTTCATTAGCAGATGAGAGAAAGTGAAAGAGAGGCTAGGGAGAGAGAGAGAGAGAGAGAGAGAGAGAGAGAGAGAGAGAGAGAGAGAGAGAGAGAGAGAGAGAGAGAGAGAGAGAGAGAGAGGAAAAAAAATAAGAGAAGAGTAGAATAAGAGAGAGTGATTAAGAGAGAGAATAAAGAGTAAAAAAGTAAGAGAGAGAGAGAGAGAGAGAGGGAATAAAGAGAGGAAAAGAGAGAGAGAGGGAATAAAGAGAGAAAAGAAAGAGAGGGAATAAAGAGAGAAAAAGAGAGAGAGAGAGGTTATGATAAGTGAAAAAAAGGAAAGAAAAGTGTCATAAAAGCGATGAGCGTAGAATACGCACTATATAGAGAGAGAGAAGGAGAGAGAGCGTAGACGCGTATACATACGCATAAGTGGCAGAGAGGGGTTGTTGGGTGCAACTACCCCTCTGCGATGAGTTGAGCAAGAAGAGCAAGAGGATGAGTCACCCGTGGCGCACTCTGGCGTACATAACACCCATAACCGACCCACGCGTGACTAGATACCGTTTTGCACAAAGGGGACAAACGCCAATTATATTTTAATATCCTCGAAGGCGACGTCCGCACCCGTTCAACTTTTTGTCTTCTCTTTTCAAATCTGCTGCTTTACTTTTGCATATACATGTACATTTTAAAATTTAAATATACGCACGCAGTGAAAAAAAATCACTTTTAAGCTCATTCTTTTCCATATATTTACAATTTTTCATATTGGCCAAAAATTTCATTTTTTGTCATATAATTTTAATTTTTTACTTAAACTTTTGCCCGCTGCTTCTTAACCGATTGCTATAACTTATCCCCCACTCTATCGCTATTGTTCCCCATCAGATGTTCAATCTGACGATTTTTGACGATAAACAGTCGATGAAATGACGATAAAAATTATTTTTCTAGCCTTTATTATAGAAACGAACTAAAAGACATTTTAGTAGAAATAAATATAATTATTAAAAAAATAAATATAAGTAATAAAAATAGAAATAATAATAAATAGATGACGCGAGAGTTTACGAATTCGGAAGCGTCAGGCCGATAGAAAGAGTCTAGCGTCCCCTACGCGTTTTCTCCCTCTCTAGAGACGCATGCGCGTGAACGACGCATGCGCGTTGTATTTTAAACAACGTAGGGCGCTCGCTTTCCACTCTCCGTTCTGCCTCAATGCGCATGAGCCTCTAGAGAGAGGAAGAAGATGGGACATTAAGTATTGCTGGCACGTTTTATCGATAACCTGCAATGTTTCGAAAAGTGAGTAAAGATTTAAGTATAAAAAGTAAAGTGTTTGAAATTTTCCTTATTGATATCGGATTTTTTTTGCTAATAGTTATAAATTATTGCAAAATGTTTTGATTTTCTAATTTTGTTGCAAATTACAATCGTCAAAAAAATTTGAAATATTTTTCTATATACCCGCAAGTATACGACAAATTCGTATATAATAAAATTCATAAATTCTTAAAAATGTAGAACTTTAAATACCGCATGCTTATTTATTAAAAACTATATAATTTCTTATTTTTGATATAAGAATCTCGTTGAAATTTTGTTGTTGTAAAGCGAATTGTTTAAAGTTTGTTTTTGTCTGATAAATAATAAGGTTAAAGTTTCCAAAAAAAAGGGGAGATTTTATGACATTTTGAGGTTATGTTTCACATATATATTTAGAATTAAATAATTTATTTCTAAAAAAAGATAATGTGCGCGTGAATTTTTCAATTTTAATTAAATTTCCTCTAATATTATATAGATATAATGTATAAATATACATATATTATGAAAAAACAGTTAAATTCCTATATATAATCTAACCGCGACAAAACAAATTTTTTATTTCTAGATTGTGTGCGTGTCTCGTCTGCTTTTATTTTCAAATTATTTTCTTATTTTTAGTGTGATTTTATATATATTATACAAAGTAGAGAGTGCGAGGATATATGGACCATCTGTGCCATTATGTGAAAACATTTGTACAAATAGAATAAAAAGCGCATCAATTATTAAATATATATCTATATATATATACTCTCTGTGTATACACAAGTTTTACAACATCAAAAAAATATTTGTGTGTGTGTCTCATGAAGTTTTACTTAATATTGCATCAGATTTATAAACTATATAATATACAAAATTTTCATTTTTTTTTTTTGATTCCCTATATTATATTTCTACAAAAGAAAAAAAAATGACGCAACAATAGATGGTGATTACAATTTTATTTTTTAACAAAAAAAATTTTATTATGGAAATAACGAAATGAAATAGTTGTTTGTGCTTACAGCAGGAATTTTTATTGTATTATAATCTTAAAAATATGGTTTACTTTTAATCCACTTTTGACTATAGGGGCCCGTTCAAAAAAAAGTTTGTTTGGAAATTTTACCCCCTCCCCTCTTAATATATGCTTGACCCCCCTTTCCTCCGAACGATTTAGGTATTTTTTGAAAGGCCCCCGGAAACCGAATCATTTTTTGACTATAAACTTGAAAGACCGTCGAAAACCGAATCATTTTGCTTTACTATAAATTTGGAAGGCCACAAAAAAACCGAATAATTTTTTGTTGTCCAAACACAATTTTCCTAAGGATGTCAAATTGAGACAAAAAACGAATCAAAAACGTTGCTTCGCAACATTTTCGATTTGCTTTTTGTCTCAATTTGATATCCTTAGGAAGACTGAGAAAGTAAAAACCTATAACCACTATTTTTTTTAAAAGATCTGCAGTAATTTAGGTTAGTAAAATGTATTTTTGTTAATTCAAATTCAAAAAGAAAACATTGCGGTATTAAAAAAAGCAAAGCGCAAAAGATTTAAAAAGCGTTTCTTCAAATGGATTTTAATCTCGCCGACGCGTTATGTTGTCCAAGCGGTCTGACCGAATTTAGAAGAATTCGTGTCATTTCTATTAAAGTGTATTTAGTTCATGACATAAGAAACAAGAAATAAACCAAGAATACTTAAAACTTAGAAATTTAGTCACGGACTAAAAAATTTTATAGAAATAAAATGAGTTCAAAATTCCCTCAAACCGGAAGGACAGAATATCTAGTAATTATTTGAGTATAAATAATAAATATAAAAGCGCGCCAACTGCCAAAAAGGAAACCTAACCTCGTGTGCGAGTGATAAGATTCTTACGCGCGATATCTAACAGTAGAAAGAGAGAGAGAGAGAGAGAGAGAGAAATATTATTATATGCGCAGGAGGGTAAAGCCACCCCTGCGCGACGGGCATGCGCGCGTAGTGGGGAGAAGGCAGCGCCCTCCAATGTACATTCTGCACCGTTGAGCATTTTCACCATTCAGAATCGATGATGTCACAGCGCGAAAGCAAAGTCTCTCTCTCTCACCCCCACTACTTTTTCCCCCCATGATGATAATATTAAAAGGGTGGGGGGTGTAGCACCGCCCTTTCTATTGGCCACCGGAACCCCGCGCACACACTAGCTTGCAAAGGCACACTCACGGGTCGTGAGCACAACCCAACAACGCGAACGTGGATTGTGCGACCTATGCGACTTCTCAGAAGGGAGGTTCTCTCTCTTTCTCCCCCCCCTCTCTTCTTGTTTCTCTCTCTTTCTATCGGTTTCCTTTTCTCTCACTCTTTCGGTTCCCCCCTCTCTTTTTTTCTCACTCTTACGATTACTTTGTCTCTCTTTCGTTTCTCTCTCTCTCTCTCTCTCTCTCTCTTCTTAAGGTTTCTCCCCCTTTCTCTCTTTCTTTCGTTTCGAGAGAGTTTCTCTCTCTTTCGTTCTCTTGGAGCTAAAAAAAAGAGAGAGAGGGGGGAGAAACCATAAGCGAGAGAGAGAAAAAGATACGAAAGAGAGAGGGTGGGGGAGAAACAGTAAGAGAGAGAGGGAGAGAAAACCTACGCGTGAGAGAAAGAAACGAAAGAGAGAAGGGGGGAGAAACTGTAAGAGTAAGAGAGAGAAATCCCAAGAGGGGGGAGGAGAAACCAGAAGAGAGACAGATAGAGAGAAAGCCTAAGCAAGAGAGAGAAAGAGCAATCCTAAGCGAGAGAGT
The DNA here is from genome assembly GCF_015476425.1 of Leptopilina heterotoma. Lineage (NCBI taxonomy): Eukaryota > Metazoa > Arthropoda > Insecta > Hymenoptera > Figitidae > Leptopilina > Leptopilina heterotoma. Next base: position 573,882 of record NW_025111042.1, read on the forward strand.
AAGAAAACCTACGCGTGAGAGAGGGAGAGAGAGAGAATCCCCCTCCCCTCGCGTAGTGACTATTACTAGCAAAAGCTCCCCCCCTCGCGCCCCTCTTAACTAAACGAGAAATCTACCACAGAACTGAGATTCACACACAGCAGCTGAAAGCATCAGCGGGACAAGTAGCGCGCGCTGTCGGTCAGCAAACCGAGCTGTGCGGAGTAAACGCGACAAATCGCCACGCGTTCTCGCACCGACAGCAAGAGAACACACGCGTGTTTCGAATTGAATTGTTTTTTTTTCCGAATTTATTATTATACACGAGTGACTAAATTTTAAAAAGCAATTTCTATTCTCACTCACTCACTCTCTCTCTCTCTCGGTCAGGGAGACTAAAAGAAAATTTTCTTTAATTGTTTACAAATTGTTTTTATTTAACGAAATTTTTTTGGTGGCGTTTTTTTTCATGATGATGAATTCTTTCAGTGACACGGAGTAAATATATAAGTGTGCAATAATAATTCTTTACGTTGGGTTTTCGTTAAGTAATTTAAATGTCTCTGTGAATATTTCTTTAATAATTGTTTAAAGTTCTTTGAATAATTTTCTATACGGTATACACAGTGATTTTCTCTCTCAGTATTTTTCTTGTAAGGAAAAATTTTTTTTTCCAGTAGATACGAGAGTGTTTTTCTTATTGCAAGAAAAAAATTTTCGCGCTAAAAAAAATAGAAACGACAGTGTTTTTTTAGTACATGAACTGTTTTATAAAAAGTTTATTTTCGCAGCTAAAAAATAGCGACAGTGTGCGGTTTTTGATATTATTATTATTTATAGCTGAGTGTTTATAATTAGACTCGCGAGAAAGAAAAGAGCGAGATTTTGGGGGTAAAGTGAATTAATTTTTGATTGACAAGTGAAGAAGAGAACATTGGATTCAGTGGTTTCCGGAACGCGAGTAGGGAACTTAGCGTCGGCCGTCGGCTACTCTTGGTAAGTCACGTGGTCACATCACTATTTAGTATTTACTATTTCAAAATAATTTTTTTTTTTTTTGTAAACGTATGTTTTTTTATCTCTCTCTCTCTCTTTCTTTATGTGTCAGCATTTCTCGAAGAATATTATCTTTATTTTTTTATTGTTCTATTACACGCGCACTGAAAGGAAAGGAGAATTTTGTTTGAGTCAAATAAAGAATTATACTTGTGGATTATCACAAATATTATTTACTTGAAACAAATAACTTTTATTGTGGCAATAAACAAAGTTTCTTAGTCAAGTAAATTTTGTGTTTGAACCAATAATATTTCAGTAAATATTTTAATAAATATAATACTATTTTTAATTGATTTAAATCAAAATTATATTTGATTTGAGTATACTATTTATTTGAATAAATAAAATTATTTCGCTATTCAGCAGGGAAATACTGTTATTAATTGACTTAGTCTCTAATTTTAAATTAGTAAAAATATTTATGCTAATTTGAATTAGTGACTATTACTATAATAAATTAGTAGAATTTACTACCAATAAGTAAAATTTACTATAAATAAGTAAAATTTAATAATTTGAATGAATAAATTTTACTAATAAATTAGTAGAAATTACTATTTATATTAGTAAAAAATTTACTACATATTAGTAAAATTTAATAATTTGAATTAGTAAATTCTACTAATAAATTAGTAGAAATTACTATTTTATACTAGTAAAATTTACTAATTTAATTTACTAATTTGAATTAATAACTATTACTAATAAATTAGTAGAATTTACTACCAATAAGTAAAATTTATTATTCATAAATAAGTAAAATTTAATAATTTGAATGAATAAATTTTACTAATAAATTAGTAGAAATTACTATTTATATTAGTAAAATTTACTATTTATATTAGTAAAATTTACTACAGAATAGTAAAATTTAATAATTTGAATTAATAAATTCTACTATTAAACTAGTAGAAATTACTATTTATATTAGTAAAATTTTATTAATTATTCAAATTTAGAGAGCAAATAATAATTATTTGCTTCAAGTAAATATTAATTTAATAAAAGACAATCAATCGTTTATTAGAATCAAATAAATTTTTACAGTTTAATAATAAGGGTAATATAAAAATGATAATAATAACAATAGAAATAGAAATAAAAAAGATTGTAAAGTATTTTAATATTAAAGTAGTAAAGTGAAAATAATAATAAATGATAGAAAGAATAATAATGACGATAATAATAAAAATAATAATATAATTAACACTGAATAGTAAATGAAAACAATGAATAAAATAGTAAATAATTATTGTAACAATTATTAAAATAGTAAAATTAATAATAAATAAACAGTAAGTTTTTTTTGATTAAAATAAACGACTGCTTGTCTATAATTATCAAATAAATTGTATTTAAACCAATTATTTTAGTATTTAAACCAATAATTTTTAGTACAATTAACTTCACTATTTGGTCAAACAATTTCAGAATTTGAACCAATAGAATTTTAGTATTTTTTTAAGCAAATACCAGTTAATTGATTTAAATATAAAAATTACTTAATTCAATTAAATATTTATTTGATAAAAAAATATTCTGAAACAATATTAAATAACTATTAAATTTAGAAATAATTTTATTTGTCAATATAATTTATAAAAAAAAATATTTATATTTAATTCGGTTTTTGGTTTATTTATTTTTAACGCAATTTTACAAATTTGTTTTTGCTTTTTTTGTTATTTGACCTATATGTTTGATATATAAATAAAAATTATTGTTAACGTATATTTATATTTTCTGTATTTTATGTTTCATTGCAACAATATTACAATTACTTAATTTTGACAAAAGATAAGAAAACTAAAAAGAATGAAATTTGATAAAAAAAAAAGTAACAAGACAATATATAAATAAGAAACTGATGAAGTGTAAATATTAAATGGTAAATAACGCATATGTATATATACCAGAAAGTTCTGTTGATGCATTAGAGTGATGTAATATGCTTTCAATTTAGTCCAAATTGTGTTTAGTTTACTAAAAAGAAAATCAGGGGAAAATTATTTTTTTTAAATTATAATTATGATATTAATAATAGTAAATAATTAATCATAGTAATTTTTTGGGTTATTTTGAGTACAAGTTTTGTTTAGCTTGAATAAATGTTCGTTTGGTTCAGTTTTATAATTTTTTTTTTCAAAGAATTGGAAAATTTTTTGTTTGAACGAAATGTTTACAGTCGAAGGAAATTTTTCGTTGAAGCGAAATTTTTCTTTGAGGCAAATAAGTAATTATTTGGAACAATAAATTGAAGGAGATTTTTATTTTATGCAAATTGAAAGAATTTGTAGCAAATATAATTTTTATTGATGCAGACAATTTTTTGGAGCAAATTTTAATTTTGACCCAATTTTTTAATTGAATTTTATAATTCGAAACGAATTGAAGCAAATTTTTATTCGAAGCAGAAATAATTTTGAGTAAATTAAATTTTTCTAAAGCAGACAATTTATTGGGGCAAATTCTGAACCGCAAATTTTTACTTGAAGCATAGCAAGTAGTTTGAAGTAAAAACCAAGTTTTTACTTGAAGCATATTGACAATAGTTTATGGATCAAATTTTGAACTAAATTTTTACTTGAATCTTGTAATAATTCAGAACGAATTGAAGCAACAATTTTTACTTGAAGCCGAAATAATTTTAAGCAAATTGCATTTTTAGTAAAGCAGACAATTTATTGAAGCAAATTCTGAAGCAAATTTTGATCCAAATTCTGAACTGAATTTTGAACCGAATTTTAAACCGAATTTTAGTAGCAAATTTGCCCTTGAAGCAAATAATAATTTGCAACGAATTGAAGCAAATCATATCACTTGAAGCCTTGTGTGTTATACTTTTTTGAAATTTTCATATTTTTCCCTCAATGGAAAGAGAAAAAAAAAGTGGAAAAAGCAGAAAAAAAAGAGTGAAATGGTGTTTTGATTTAATGATGGCTTGGTAAATTAACCGAGGATATTGACGCGTTCCGACGCTTAAAGGGAGAAATTGTCGACAAACAAGGCACTGCTACATTGTTATATACACTGGGAATACTCGCTACTTGGTCGGATGTGCAATTTTCCTCTGTGTGTGTGTGTATAATACACCCCCTCGTGAACAGTGTACATAATGCACTTTAATGCACAATGCAAAATACAGTTCCTATTGCAATGCGAATGCAATTGAAAGTCTCTCTGTCTCTTTTTTGCCCGCATCATCTCTCTATATAAAAAGAACTTGATAACATCAAGAGAGAAAGAGAGATTCACTCTCTTGATGGTATTATTGCCTTAATTAGGCAATAGTCTCTCTATGATTCGACGTGCAAAAATCGTCAAGTTGAATATAAAAGAGCGACTTTTCAATGCGCGCGATACAAGTGCATCATCGTGATAAAAAGGGCTGCCATACGTCATTTATTGTCAATTTTAAATCAAAGGCAAATTTATAATTGGTGGAAATTATAATGAAAAAATCGTGTATATGAAAATTAGATTATGGAAAAAAATATAAAAATTACATTCACAGTTTTTATAAGGATATCAAATTGAGACAAAAAAAAGAACGTATCAAAAGTGTTACTTTATTGCAACACTTTTGAAACGCTTTTTGTCTCAATTTGATATTTGCAGAAAAACTGTGTTGGTAAAGATTAGAATATGAAGATTATATTTAAATTACATTCGGAGGTTGCGTAGCTGTGCGGTCTAAGTATTCGGTTTGCACCCTCGAGGTCTATGGTTCGATCTCCCGTGCCTGTGAGATTTTTCAATCTTAATTCAAAGTTTTAATTATTCCCTCGAAATCTGAATTTGGTAAAAATAATTAATTTTTAGTAAAATCGTGGCTGACTCTTTGCTTCCGCAATTAGTAAAACTATCTAATTATTAGTAGAAAATTAATAGTTATTAGTAGAAAATTAATAATTATTAGTAGAAAATTAATAATTATTCGTAGAAAATTAATAATTATTATAGTAGAAAATTAATAATTATTCGTAGAAAATTAATAATTAACAGTAGAAAATAAATAATCAACAGTAGAAAATTACTAATAAATAGTAAATAAATAAATAAAATTATTCTCTGAAATTTTAATAAAATTCTTAGAAATTATTCAATTTTATTTTCAAAAAATTTTCGAAATTCAATTATTTTCAATATCTATACCATTTTCATAAAAATTTTCAATAGAATTCAATTATTTTCATAAATAATAAAATTCTCCCAAGAATTCAATTATTTAAAATACAATAATTTTCATTCAATTTTTAAAAAAATCAATTATTTTAAAGAATTTTAATAAACTTCTTCGCTGAAATTTAATTATTTTCATGAATAATTTAATTTTCACTAGAATTCAATAATTCACAATAAAATTTCCTCGAAAAATTCAATTATTTTTAAAAATAGTAAAACTTTTCAGGGGAATTCAATATTATTTTTTATAAATAATAAAATTCTTCTGAGAAATTCAATTATTTTAAAAAAATGATTATAAAATTCTTCACCAACATTCAATTATTTAAAAAAATAATAAATGCTTCACAAAGAATTTAATTATCTTCAGAAAAAATAAAATTCTTTGCAAAATTTCTATTCATTTCATAAATAAAAAAATTCTTTTTATGAATTTTTTTTTTAATTTTAATTTATTTCGTTGCAAGAATTCCATTATTTTTTTTTAATAATAAAAGTTTTACATGAATTCATTTGTTTAAAATATAATTTTCATTAAATTTTTTTTTAAATCAATTATTTCAAAGAATTTAAAAAAAATTCTTTTCAGAAATTTAATTACTTTCATAAATAATAAAATTTTCACAAGAATCCAATAATTAAAAATATAATTTTATTGGAAAATTCAATTATTTCTAAAAATATTAAGAAAATCTTGGAAATTCAATAGTACTTTTTATATCTACTATACAATTTTAATAAAATTTCCCAAAAGAATTCAATTATTTTAAAAAAATAGTAAAACTTTTCAGGGGAATTCAATATTATTTTTTAAAAATAATAAAATTTTGAGAAATTCAATTACTTTTAAAAAATTGTGATAAAGTTCTTCGCCAACATTTAATTATTTTTAAAGATAATAAAATACTTAAAAAAAATTCAATTATTTTCAAAAATAATAAAATTCTTTGCAAAATTTTAATTCTTTTCAAAAGATTTTAATCAATTTCTTGGCAAAAATTCAATTAATTTCATAAATTAAAAAATTCTTCCTAAGAATTGAATTTTTTAAAAAATTTTAATTAAATTCTTTGCAAGAATTCAATTATTTTCATAAATAATAAAAGTTTTAGAGGAATTCAATTATTTAAAATACAATTTTCATTAAATTTTTCAAAAAATTCAATTATTTTCATAATTATTCATAAAATTTTTCGAAAACAATTTAATTACTTTCAATAAAATTTTAATTCAATTCATAGAAATATAATAAAATTTTTATAAAGAATTAAATTATTTTCAATATGTAATAATATTTTATATGAGAATTGAACTATTTTCAAAATAATAGTAAGAATTCAATTATCTTCGTAATTAAAAAAATTCTTCATAAGCATTCAAAAAATACAATTTTTTAAATAGTTTTCCAACAAAATCAATTATTTAAACAAATTTTTATAAATAATAAAACGTATCGTAGAATTTCAATTATTTTCTATATAGTAAATGAATTTTCCGAAGAATGCAATAGTAAAAATTTGATTGAATTTTGGAAGAATTACAGTTGTAATTTTTAGAAATTGTAAAATTTCAAAACGATTTTTACACAGAGTAATCGATTTAAAATATTTTAATTCCAGTTGAAAAATAAATAATTATTTAAATATTTGTTTAACAAATATTATTCAAGTTTTGAATGTAATTTCATTGAGAAATTATAAAAAAAAATTCATATTTTTGAAAAATTGGATAATTATGTTTTGAAAGTTGAATTTCCGTAAATAATTTGAAAAGATTAAATTATATTTCCAATTATATTTAGAAATTTTGTCAAATTTTACTAAAATAATTAATTTTACATTTTTAAGAATTTTTTTTTTTTATTTTTGAAGAATTTTAAATTGAAATTTAGAAAATTGGATTTTCTAAATTTTTAGAATTGAACCAACTATGTTGGTAAAAATCAGAATATGTAAAAATTAGATAAAAATTACATTGCAACAAATTGTATAAAAAATGCATTGCAAAAATTATACGAATATATATAAAAATTGCATTGCAGAAATTATACAAACATTTAAAAATTGCATTGTAAAAATCATATAGAATTTACATTCTAAAAATAGGAAAATTTTAGGAAAATTTTAGTAAAATTACATTGTTAAAATTATAAAAGTAAATATAATACAAATATTATACTCTGTAAAAATTATAACGCAATGATGTAAAAAATTACACTGTATAACCCAAAAATGATGTAAAAAAAATTACATTATAAAAAATGATATAAAAATTATAATTTGTAATAATTATAATCTAAAATAAATATGCCTTGGATTTTTCTTTTATCATTTTGAGTATATATTGACAAAGCTGTGATTACTGTCGGTCGCGGAGAATTAATATAATTTTTCGAAAGTAGATGCGTGTCAAATTACCATACACGTCTTTGATTTATTATTGATAAAAAATTATATTATTAATGATATATGAAGATAAGAATAATATCGAAATTTGTCTATATACATATATAAATATATGTATTTTTTGTCTTATATTTTCGTGTGCTATAATTGCGTTTTATAATATACTATATATATACCTATATAATTCATTCCACAAATGCTCCCGCGGTGGAACATAAACCCCTTATACTCGATTCTTCCGGAAACTCTCCTAATCGCTTGAATGCCTCGGAAGCTTTTGAAGTCGAAAGTCAAACGACCCTGTCGATTTCCATAATTTTCACTCGTCGACGCTGACGTGACGCTGCGAATTCACTTAAACGCGAGACTCTTGTGGCAAAAAGAATAAAAAAGAAAAAATTATGTATATATATACACCCGAGACGCTTGTTGACAATGTCCGTGAGTAACATTTTCTTTTTCCAAAGTCTCTGATTCTTTTTGAGACCTTTATTTCTGCAAACTATGTGTTATTTTCAAAGTCTGATATGGGCTTTTGTAAAGTATTTTCGAAAATGTTTTGTTGTTGCTTCTGAAAACGGACTTGTTTACATTATTTTTATGTTTACATTCTTTAAGCGTATTTTAGAGCCGCAGTGAATCTTAAAAAATCGCAAAATTTTTCCAAAGATGTGAAATTGAATCGTGACTATTTTTTCTTATTTTTGATTAAAAATATACGGACTATGATGATGCGTAGATTACGCGTTAGGTATATATATGATGCGTAGATTACGCGTAGGAATTAATTTTTTGTTTTTAATCCTTGTTTAGTTATATAAAGTGCCTGTGGAGACAAAGTAATAATTTATAATATAGGAGTTAATCGAACCGCGATTCGATTTGATTCGACTCTACACGGATAGCAATATATGAGAGAGAGAGAGAGAGAGAGAGAGTTTGCGCGCGCGTTAAATCGACAGCTTGGCATCTTGTAAACACAAGCCGGTGAGATCCTGTTTGCGCTCAGTCGGGCATAATCCGAGGTAATCCTCTTGCACAATATGCGAATGCGATGTACTCCCTAACCCCCAACAACTTTCCATCTCTCTCTCTCTCGCTCTCTTTTTTTTCTCTTTTTATGCCGTTTTCTATAATGCCATTTCTCTTCCTTTAATATATCCCCATGGCGAATAACAAACTTGAAGAAAATGATCGAAACACTACTCACATTTTAAAATCGTATCATAAAAATGAAAAACAGATCAAAATTTTGTATTTTGATGGCAAAAGAAAGAAAAGTGTCTTAATTTAAGATGCTTTTAGTCAGTTTCTAAGATGTTTTGGTTTGGGCACTTTTTAGTTATTTGCACTGATTGAACTGCAAAAATTAAGTAGCTTAAAATTGACTACAACACTGAAAAAAAATAATCTTAATTTAAGAATATATATACTAAAAGAAAGGTGCCCAGGATATTCCCCACTTGAATTAAGTGGGGAATTATTCTTACTATAAGAATATATTCTCATTGTAAGAATATTTCCACTTAATTTAAGTGGGGAATATCCTGGGCACCTTTTTTACAGCTTATATTCTTAAATTAAGAATATTTTTTTTTCAGTGAAAGTTACTTATAAAACATAATTTTGTGTTAAGATATTTAGGCCAGAAACTATTCTTATATTAAGATATTTAGGTCAGAAACATCTTATATTCGGATAGTTAGGTCAGAAACATCTTATATTAAGATATTTAGCCCAGAAACATCTTAATATAACTTTTAAGTAACTCTGTAGTCACTTTTAAGATGTTTGGACCAGAAACATCTTATAAGAATTTAGGTCAGAAGCATCTTAATATAAGATTTTTTAAGTAACTGTATGTCACTTTTAAGGTATTTAGTCCAGAAACATCTTATATTAAGATAATTAGTCCAGAAGCATCTTAATATAAGATGTTTTAAGTATTTAGTCCAGAAACATCTTATATTAAGATAATTAGTCCAGAAGCATCTTAATATAAGATGTTTTAAGTATTTAGGCCATAAACATCTTATATTAAGATAATTAGTCCAGAAGCATCTTAATATAAGATGTTTTAAGTATTTAGGCCATAAACATCTTATATTAACATAATTAGTCCAGAAGCATCTTAATAATATATGTTTTAAGTAACTCTGTAGTCACTTTTAAGATATTTAAGCCAGAAAAAACTTATATTAAGATAGTCTAGAAACATCTTAATATTATAAGATGTGTTCAGTAACGCTGTAGACGAAGAAAAAAAATATTAAGTATATAACTTTTACTGTACTTTTATAGTAAAATCTTAAATTAAGATACTTCTTTTTGCAGTGATCTTAGGTATATCAATATTAAGATACTTTAGAAAACATCTCATTTTAAGATGTAAGCTATACCATTTTTCTATCTTTATACGTCTTAATGTAAGATATATATCAACAAAGTTTTCTTGAAAGTATATCAAATTGATCTAAATTTTTATAGTGAGTCCCAAGGCCCATACTCTAATTGATTTTTGCAACTATTTTTTTAATTTTTCAGTGAATTTTTGAATGGTTGCCACCTTGGGGCCACTTTTTTCAAAGCAATAAACTTGAGCTGTTTTTCGCGTCTAAGTTTTATTTTTCGTAGTAAAATAAAAAAAAAATTTTTTAATAATACCGTTTAGGAATTACAGTCGTTCAAAAGATGGGTGGACACCTTGGGGCACGTACCTTACCCTATAAAATTATAATATATATATTTTAATAGTATCAATTTGATATAGTTTCAAGAAAATTGAATAAGACATCTATTTTTCAGTGTTTGTAGTCTTTCTTTCTAAATTGAAGAAAAATACCTAGAGGAGGCATGTTTATAGTCACATCAGGCAAAATAATGTCTGTATATATGATTTTAAGTCCTCTTCTCTGTGCGCGCTAATTATCGCACTTAGTTTTGCTTCCATGTCCCGAGAGTTGTGAATGCTCAACATCCCTTTCGCTTATATATCTGTACATGTATATCTATATAGTTATATTTATATTTATATGTGTATATATATGTATATATCTATATATTGTATATACGATTGCTATATATATATATATACAGTCGAGCTTTGAGGGATTTTGAAGGGTGTTACATTTGCGAGAAGTTTACATCTTCACCAAGAGCAAAGTCGGGTAATTGCGACACTTAACAATCTTGAATGTCGTTCGCGCGTTAGTACTGCAACCGTCGACGACGACGACGACGACGACGACCTGATCCAGCCTGTTTTTCTTCTCACTGCAAAAAGGGGGAGACGATTGTTTTTGAGTCATTCCGTTTTGAAGTGCCGCAGCCACGTTTCTTTTTTCGAACCACGCGGTTAGAAAAGAGCGTATAATTACCTATATATACGGAAATTAAGGGGAAACATATAGTGGCATTATGCAATTCGAATTTCGCGCCAAATGTAAACAAAGCAACTATATTTTGATACGTTTTTTGTCTCAATTTATTTGTCTTAGAAAAACTGTGATTATATATCAGGCCTCGGATCATTATCCGAGACCTGATATATATAATCGCAGTTTTTACTATTTTTTCGACTACTTTTAAAATTTGCGTCTTTTTTTTTACTTTTAAGTTCCATTTAATTAAAATATATTTTAATAGAATGGAATTCCATTTTATTAAAACATGTTTTAATAAAATGGTATTCCATTTTATTAAAACATGTTTTAATAAAATGGTATTTTTACTATTTTTTATAAAATAAAGTGACTTTTGATTTAGTTTTTATAAAAAAAAAACTTCTTTTTCTTGGGTTTCAGAGACAAAAGTGTGGAAAGGCCCGAAGATTCTGCCGTCGCAGCAACTGGGCGCTGCGGTCGCTCCATGGCCGGGCGCCACCGGCCTTTTAGCCTCCGTCACCGCAGACGATATGGCGCACAAGGGTGAGTTTTTCAAATTATTTTCTTTTTCTATCCTCTAGGGATAACCTACAATTTAATTTAGTTCTATTTATAATATAATATTGGTTAACAAACTTTAGATTAATTCCGTGATCCGTTTTCGCATGTAATTCAAAGAGAGGAGCACAAAAAAAAATTTCTATTGAAAAAAGCGCAGTTCAAAATTTTAAATCAGGGGTCGATTCTGTAACTTCACTTCACTTTCACTTCACTTCACTTTCACTTCACTCTCACTTTATTTTCACTTCACTTTCACTTTACTTTCAATTCACTCTCACTTTCAGTTTTTTTTCACTTCATTTTTACTTCACTTTACTTTTCCCTTCACTTTCACTGTACTTTCAATTCATTTTCACTTTTAGTTTATTTTCACTTCATTCTTACTTCACTTTCACTTCAGTTTCACTTTACTTTCAATTTACTCTCACTTTCAGTTTATTTTCACCTAATTCTTACTTTACTTTCACTTCACTTTCACTATCAGTTTATTTTTGTTGAATTTAACTTATCTTCAAAATCTTTAGGAAATTTGAAATGTAAAAAATGTTAAATTCAACAAAAATAAAGTGACAGTGAAAGTGTAGCGAGCGTGAAGTAAAAATAAACTGAAAGTGAGAGTGAAGTGAAAAGTAAAGTGAGAGTGAATTGAAAGTAAAGTGAAAGTTAAGTGAAAATGAACTAAAAGTGAGAGTGAAGTGAAAGTAAAGTAAAAATGAAGTAACAGTAAAGTGAAAGTGGAGTGAAAGTGGAGTGAAAGTGAAGTGAAAGTGAAGTGAAAGTGAAGTGAAAGTGAAGTGAAAGTGAAGTGAAAGTGAAGTGAAAGTGAAGTGAAAGTGAAGTGAAATTGAAGTAGCAGTGAAGTGAAAGTGAAATGAAGTTACAGAATCGATCAGAGTAAAAATTTTCTTCTTATTTTTGTTTTTTTTTCAACTGCGGATTCAAGAGCAAAATTCAAATCAATAAGGAAAATTAGAAAAATGATTGAAATTTAGAGTCTTTTGCGAAAGCAGAAGTGAAAATAATTCCACTCACATTTGAGCGGTTTTAAGTTTGAACGTTTAACTGGCAATAAAAGCCTGACATTATCAACGAATATGGATTATCCTTTCGGGGGGGTTATAGAAACTGAATTCTGACGAAAATGTCCGATGAGAGTGAAGGAAGGAAGGAAGATCAGGAAGGAGAGGTACTAAGGGCTAAGGCGTTTAACCCCATTAGTCCTGAATGGAACTCCTCCCTTCTTTTCTCACCCTCTCTATCAAACTGTCTTCTTCTCTCCTTCTCCCTCTCTCTTACTCTCTCGGTTACAAGAGAGAAATATTCTAAGGGTGAATAGTCGACGTCTCAGGGCTTTCTAAAACCGGGGACCGTCCAGAGGCTTTTCTCAAACTAGCTGCTCACTTCACGTATTGATTTCCATTCTCTTATATATACGTATTTCAAGATTCTCCGTCTTCCCGCACCTCTTGCCAAAGACTCTTAATGCCATGGTGACAAAAAAAAATTTTTTTTTTCTTTTTTTAATCGAAAAAATTGCAGAGCAAAAGATAAAAAATTGTCTATAACAGTAGAGTTGCCACGAGTCAGGGAAATCGGAAAATTCTGGGAATTTTATCAAAAGTGATAAAAAAAATAATAAATTTTATAGAAATATCTAGTAGGAAAATTCTGCGGTTTTTAGTATTAAAAAATTTTTTTGGAAAACAGAAACCGGGAATTCTTTTTGAATTATTTTTTTTTCATAAAAACTTTTGAATCACAATGAATTTTAAAGAACAACTTAATTTTATTTCTTATTTCTATTAATTAAATTAATTAAATTATTAATTTATTAAATTTATTTTAAATAGTTAAATTTAACTAATTAGAATTTCATTAAATTAATTAAATTTTAACTCTTTTTCAAATTGAACATAATTAAATGTTATAAATAAATTTTTATTAAATATTCCATAAATAATTGAATAACTTTGAAATATTATATACGAAAATTAAGTTTTAAATAATAATTCAAAAATTACAGAAAATTATTAAATTGTATAAAAATTTAAGGTAAAAAAATTCGAAAATGTATTTTTTTTCATAAATTATATTAAAATTATTAAAATAATTAAATACTTTTGCAATATTATACGAAAATTAAGAAAAATAATTGAATTTTCAAAGAATTTTAGTTAAACCATCTGAAAATAATTGAATACTTTTCAATATTGAACAAAAATTAAGGAATCTAATTGACTTTTCAAAACATTTCAGTTCAAAATTCTGAAAATAATTGAATTTTTAAAAAATATTAATTTAAAATTCTAAAGAAAATATAAAATTAAAAAAATTGTATTACAATTATTGAATATAATTGAATTTTCTATGAATTTAAATTAAAATTTTTTTAAATAATTAAATAATATATTGCAAATTTAATACGAAAATGAAGTTTTAAATAATAATAATTCTAAAATTACAGACAATAATTGAATTGTCCTCAAAGTTTTACGTCAGAATTCGTGGACTAATTGATTTTTTTCTAATTATAACAAAATTTTTTGAAAATAATTGAATTTCCGAAGAATTTTAATTCAAAATTCTTAAAATAATTGAATTTCTTTACAATATTTTAGGAAAATTAATGAAAATAATTGAATTTTTCTGTTTCAATTTAAAATTGTAAAGAAAATAAATTTTTTTTTTAAATTGTATTAAAATTATGGAAAATAATTGAATTTTAATCGAATTTAAAAAAAGGATTACAATAATTTTAAAAATACTTTAATTTTATTTTTAAGTTTATTAAATTTTCATAATTAAATATTAATTGGACATTTTAAAAAAAATTGAATACTTTTGAAATTTTCTGTGAAAAATAAGTTGTAAATAATTGAATTTTCGTGGAATTTTAATCCAAATTTCTTAAAATAAATTTGAATACTTTTGCAATATTTTTGGAAAATTAAGAAAAATAATTGAATTTTCAAAGAATTTTTTAAGTCAAACATTCGGAAAATAATTGAATTTTTAAAGAATTAAAATTAAAATTTTTAAAGATTGTAAGAAATAAAAAAAATGTAATATACAATTATTAAATAATAATTGAATTTTAAACGAATTTAAAAGAAACTCAAAATAATTTTGTAAATATTTCAATAATTGCATTTTTAAAGTTTAGAAAATTTTCGTAAATATAATTATAAATTGTGTATTTTTAAAATAATTTCAAATTTTCTCTAATTTTACTTAAAATGAATAAAATTTTCTATAACTTTATGAAAAATAATTAAAATTTTCTATATAAGTTTATAAAGAATAATTGAAATTTCCTAGAATTTTATTAAAAACAATTGTAATTTCCTATTATTTGATTAAGAATAAATGAAATTTCTTATAATTTTATTAAAAACAAATTGAATTTTTTTAAAGAATTGTCGAAATGAAATCGGCGGTAATTTGTTATATAACTTATTATGAAAAATAATTGAAATTGCCTGTAATTTTATTAAAAATAATTGAAATTTTCTATATAACTTCATGAGAAAGAATTGAAATTTCCTATGATTTTATTAAAAATAATTGATAATTGAAATTCCCTATAATGTTATTAAGAATAATTAAAATTTCCTAATAAAAATAATGGAAATGTTCTATAACTTTATGAAAAATAATTGAAATTTTTGTAAAATTTGTGAAAAATATTTGAACTTTCCTCTAATTATATTAAATATAATTGAAATTTCCTGTAATTTTATTAAGAATAATTGAAATTTTCTATAATTCTATGAAAAATAATTGAAATTTCCTATAATTTTATTAAAAACAAATTGAATTTTTTTTTTTTTTTTTTGAAGAATTGTCGAAAGTAATCGGCGGTGAGGTTACTAATTTTGGGTTTTAAATTATATTAAGGTAGGCCACCCTCAAAGTTTTAGATCGAATTTTTACTTCTAAAAATTATCTCTTTCTATAAATTCCTCTATAATTTCCTTCTAGTGATCAGGGAAAAAGTAAATTTTATATATAAATAGAAATTTTGTAAAAACAAAATAAAAAAATTGTTGTGGTAATGATAATGAAAAGAACCAAATTTGAAAAGTATGTTAAATTCAGACCTTCAGGAAGGAAAACGAATCAAAACGAAACCAAAAAGGAAGACAAATTTCAAACTGTAAAATTTATAAAGAAGAGTTTAATTATTGACGATAATCGTCAGTACCAGAAAAGTTGGCACTTTCCCTCTTAAACTTAATAGTGGGTCGAGTATATACATACAGACACTACTCGAGGCAGAACGATGAGTATAATCTCCCCAGGAAAGTTCATTGAATCTCTCTCTCTCTATATATATATATATAGAGAGAGAGAGGAAAAGGCGTTGGACCAAAGAAGTAGCTAACCGAAGAATCCACAAGTGAGTAAACATTTGCGAGATGAACGAGTGAGTGAAAAGAGAGAGAAAAGGAAGGGGAAGGAGGAAGGATCAAAAAGAGCGCGAAGATATTCAATGGATATCGTCGTCGTCGTAGTTGCACGAAGCGAAGTTGCCGGGCGCGCTTGAAAATCCGAGAGTTATCTGACCGAGTGCAGCCCAGTGGGGTGTGTAGCGTTAAGTTAGCGTTAGCTCATCGAATCGCCTCGATGGAGCGACAGACGCCCTTACTCCAGAATCCAAAGAGTTTGATCGATCGCACGTATAAATTACGTTTCCGACGTTTTCTTCGCCATTTCACTATATATCGACTCTGATATGTGCACGCTAAACTTTTCACTAGTCCTCCAATCCCTACGAGAGCTAGGTCACTGTCAATATCGAATCGAATCATCTGTCCGATATATTCTCTTATTCTTAACCTATAAAATTATTATTCGTAACTCGAATTTTTCATTCACTTTCGAATTTATCACTAATTCATCGCTAATTCATCACTAATTAATCACTAATCAATCACTAATTAATCACTAATCAATCACTAATCATAATTTATCACTAATCGGTACTAAAAAAAAATTAACCAAATTAATCACTAATTCAACAGTACCGAACTAATTCATCACTAATCATAATTTATCACTAATCAGTACTAAAAGTTAACCAAATTAATCACTAATTCAACAGTACCGTTCGGTACCGAACGGTTAAATTAGTGATTAATTTGGTTAATTTTTAGTAAAAAATGACTAAATAATTACTTAGTGTCATTTTCAAGTTATGATAATTAACTTAAAATATACTTTTTTTTATTAATTTGGCTAATTTTAATTTTTTAATTCTATACGAATTTAAAAGCGTCATGCCGATAGAAAGAGTCTAACGTCCCCTTCGCTTTCTTTCTCAAGAGGCGCATGCGCGTGAAGGACGCATGCGCGTTGTATTTTAAACAACGTGGGGCGCTCGCTTTCTACTCTTTATTCTGCGTCAATGCGCATGCGCCTCTAGAGAGAGAAAGCGAAGGGGACGTTAGACTCTTTCTATCGGCCTGACGCTTTTAAATTCGTATAGAATTAAAAAATTAAAATTAGCCAAATTAATGAAAATTTGTATATTTTAGATTTGAAAAAAAACACTCGCTAAATTTTATTAATGTATTAAATTTATATTTATAAATTATAAAATTATAATTATATAAATATTTTTGAAGTTATCGAAGTTTGTTATTATAAAATTATAATATTATATTAATATTTTCGAAATTATCGAAGTTGTTATTATAATTATATTTTCGAAGTTATCGAAGTTGTTATTATAAATAATATTATTTTTTTTTTGAAATTTTATATATTTTAATAAATAGGAAGTAAAGTGATAATATCGCTTATCAGTGATGCTTCGCACTTTTCAGAGTTTATGTATATATATATATATATATATATATATATATATATATATATTTTTTTTAAGATTGAAAAGTTTTCATTTACATATTTATTCCCGCGCGGTGAAATAATATTAATTCAGAAAAACAAGTTTATTCCATTTTCAAATGCGATTTTTTTGTTTCATTAAAGAACTTGGGATGTTGGAAAGAAAGAGAGGGGAAGAGAGAAAAAAATGAGAGACACCCTCGCGCAAACAGTCAACTGTCATCGGTTCCTAACTGTCAACCCCAATTTCTGACACCCCCTTTTTCCGCTTCTATACTCCTCCTCCTCATTCTCATCCTTCTCCTCGAGAAAAGAATCCTGGAAGAGAGTCAAATATATAATAACGGAATAAAAAGCGCGTCACGTATTTTTGATTTTATTTTTATTATTATTATATTTTTTATTTTTATATACATATATTATACATTTTTACTTTTATATTTTTATATTTTAAAAAATAGCAAGGTCCAACCTTGACTATGTTCCCCTATTTAAATAGAAATTCAAATTAAAACATAATCTTGGCAAAAATTGAATTATTTTTATAAATAATATAACATTCTTCAGTGTAAATTCAGTTGTTTTTACAAAATGTTAACAAAATTCTTCGCAAAAATTCAATTATTTTAATAAATAATAAAATTCTTCTAGGAATTCAATTATTTTCAAAAAATTTAATCAAATTCTTGGTAAAAATTGAATTATTTTGATAAATAATAACATATTTCAGGGGAATTCAATTATTTTTAAAAATTTTAACAAAATTATTCGCAAAAATTCAATTATCATAATAAATAATAAAATTCTTTTAAGAATCCAATTATTTTAACAAAATATAAGAAAATTTTTTAAAATTCAATTATTAGTTTTTTATAAGAATTCAATTATTTTCAAAAATTTTAATCAAATTCTTGGTAAAAATTAAATTATTTTTATAAACAATAACATTTTTCAGGGCAATTCAATTATTTTTAAAAATGTTTCACAAAATTCTTTGCTAAAAATTCAATTATTTTAACAAAATATAAGAAAATTTTTTGAAATTCTATTATTTTCAATATAATTTTTTATAAGAACTTAATTATTTTCAAAAATTTAAATCAAATTCTTGGTAGAAATTGAATTATTTTTTATAAATAATAACATTTTTCAGGGAAATTCAATTATTTAAAACATTTTTTTTACAAAATTCTTTGCCAAAAATTTAATTACTTTTATAAGTAATAAAATTCTTCTGAGAAATTCAATTATTTTTTAAAAAAAAGGTGATTAAATTCTCTGCAAATATTCAATTTTTTTAAAATTAAATAATAAAATTCTTGGCAAAAATTCAATTCTTTTCAAAAATAATAAAATTTTTTGCAGAAATTCAATTATATAAAAAATTTTTATTATATTCTGAGCAAGAATTGAATTGTTGTCATTAATAATGAAACTCATTGCCAGATATCAATTATTTTTAATATCTACAATTTTTCAAATTATTATTTAATTATTTAATGTTTATTAAAGTTTTAATAATTATTTTTCAATACATTTTCAATCAAATTTCTTTTAAAAGAATATTAATATTTTTAAACATTTTAAAGAAATTTTTCGAACAATTCAATTATTTTCAAAAAAAATTTAATAAAATTCCTTGCAGAATTCCATTATTTTCATAAATAACAATATTCATCGCAAAAATTCAATTATTTTCAATATTTTTTTAAAATTCTCTTTCGATAGTTCAATTATATCTTTATAAATATAAAAATTTAAGAAATTTTGATAAAATTCTTTTTCAGATTTAAATTCTAAGTAAAATTAAATTATTCAATAAAATATTTATTTTTGTACTTAAATAATAGAATTCTCTTATAGAAGTTTTAAAGAAGAATTGATTTAGAATTGAATTTTTAGTTAAAATTTTAAAGATAATAATGGAATATTTAAAGCTTTCAGAAAGAATTAAATTTCAAACTGTAAAAAAGTAATAATTTTAATATTTTTATTTTGATCTAAAATTATTAAAATCTACTTTTTTACGAATAACTTCGAAAAAAGTTAGGCCATCGAAAAACAAATTGGATACATTAGACGAACTTTTCTCTCCTCGTATACTGAAGATTAAAGTCGAAAGTTTTTCAAAGCGAAAGAGTTTAAAAGTAGGCGAATGGGAAAAAAGGAAAGAAATTAAGAAAAGGCGAAAGGAAAAAGGGAAGAAAAAAATTAGAAGAGGGGGAAGGAAATTAAGAGAACGGGAAAGGAGAATGGATCAAAATTAGGAGAGGGGGAAGAAAATTAAGGGAACGGGAAAGGAAAAAGGATCAAAATTAAGAGAGGGGGAATAAAATTAAGAGAAGGGGAAAGGAAAAAGGATCAAAATTAGGAAGAAAGATAGAAATGGAAGAAACACAATTAGAAGAAGGGGGAAGAAAAAAAGGAGGGAAGTTAAGAGAACAGGAAAAGAAAAAGAGAGTTAAAATAGCAGGAAAGAAAAAAGGAAGGAAATTAAGAGATGGAAAAAAAATTAAGATATGAAGAGAATGGAAAAATGAAAAAAAATTAAGAGCAGGGGACAAGAAAAAAAAAGGAAAGAGTTTAAAGTGAACTTATAGAAAGGAAAGTTTCCCTAAGAGAAGGGAAAGAAATTAAGTGAAAGTGGAATGGAAAACAGGAAAGAAAGAACGAAAACGTGCTACTGTTAAAGATGAAGCGGCGCGGGTGAGATGAGATGATGAGACACCCTCGAAAAAAAAGCGCGCGCAAAACAGGCAACTTCTTCTTCATCCCTTTGATCTGATGTCTGCCGCCACCTTTCCGCAGCCACTTTGTAGAAATGGGTTCCCCTCATCATTTACCAAAGATGTCTCTCCAACCCCTTTTTTATTCAATTAAATCATAAAATACCGCCACTTTGCCATTTCTAATGCGCATCAACATTCGCGACCTCCGAATCCAAAAACAAAACAAAACAAAAAATTCACGTGAGTGAATTTTTTGACTAAATGTGTACATGTGCAAGTGTTTTGTGTTCATTTCTAAGAGTTTTAGCTATATGTGAATACATTTTATGTACATGTGAACAAGAGTTAGGCAAATTTTTATAAGTGTATATGTTTTGGGTAAATGCGTTCATGTTTAGTCTATATGTGCATATGTTTTGAGTACATGTGCAAGTGTTTTTAGTATATGTGAATAGGTTTTGATCATATGTGCATTAGTTTTTTGTATATAAATAATTTTTGCCTACATGTGCATACGTTTTGTGTACATGTGAACAAGTTTAAGCCACATGTGCATACGTTTTAAGTACATGTGAACCAAAAAAACGTCTATAAGATATAATTTCTCCAAAAATTAAAAATAATACCAATTTCAAGAATAAGCTTCGCTTTTCCCTCACATTTCAGAATATAAGAAAACTATATATACACAGTTCAGAACCAAAAACTCGTAACATTTTTTAACAAGCTCTAAAAGGTGATATTCAAATGTCTTCTCTTTGAAATTCAAACGGTCGCCTCTATTGCATTTTGCGAAACGAAGGGAGAGAGCTACTCGTGAATTCCGTCGTAGTGAAGCGAGGGATGAGAGGCAAAAAAAAAAAAGAAAAAAAAATTCCGGTACACACGTTTATTTTTTCGTATATAACGCTGCGGCGCGCGCGGGGTTTACTACTATCGAGCCATTTTGTACGTGTACTGGTTACAGGGGGATTCTTTCGACGGTATATCCGCTTTTGCTGAATTCGTACCTCACTTTCTAGAAAAGTAGTAGTAGTAGAAGAAGAAGAAAAGGGGACAACCTCCTTTCCAAACACCCCCTTTTACCACCCACAGAAATGTGCCAGCTCCGTCTCTGTTTGAAGAGGAAATTTCACAGTCGAATTCACTTGATGCAAGATGTACAGTCTCTGTCCGTCTTTTCTAAGATCCCATTGCTATATATATATGTGTGTGTGTATACACTTAAGGGCATTCGTGTGTCCGAAGAGTCGTCGGTAAAAATGCGCTTCAACCAAAAAAAAAAAAAAAAAAAAAGAAAGTCATATCACTTGACATTATATGTCGAAGAATGGAAACCAAATTAAGGTTTGCTCCTTTCATCATCGCTAAGTTAAATTTCATATAAAAAAATACAAACACATGTACGCAAAACACCTGCACATGTGCATATAAGCAGATTTACTAACACAAAACACTTACACATTTAGTCAATCAAAACACATCCACATGTACTCATATGATAACATTTACCCAAAACTTATTCACATATACAAAAAATGTATGCACATATCACCAAAATTTACTCACATATACACAAAATGTATGCACATGTGACCAAAACTTATTCACATATGCACAAAACACTTGCACATGTACTCAAAACACCTGCACATGTACTCAAAACTCCTGTACATGTACTGAAAACATTTTCACATGTATACTGAAAACATTTGCACATGTACTCAAAACACATGCCGCACATATAGATTAAACATGGACACATTTACCCAAAACATATACACTTATAAAAATTTACCTAAAACTTGTTCACATGTACATAAAATGTATTCACATATAGCCAAAACTTAGAAATAGACATAAAACAGCTTACACATGTACTCAAAGCACTTACACATGTACACATTTTATCGGAAAAATTCACTCAAATTAAAGTATTAACTTTAATTTAGAAATCCCTGAACTAAAGTATAAATAAAAATAGAAGAAAAAGATAAACAAATGACAAAAATTATCGTATTCTGATAACTTGCATAAAGATGGAATAGTTTAAAGAGTAAATTGGTACAAAAGTGTGCGTCACACTCCTTGACATAAAAATGTATATATACACTACTCCCGTGAAGATGGCATTGCTCTAAGCGGTTTGACGGCCTAGGGGCTGCTTTCTGCCTACCCTCACCGAGTCAGTTTAGAGGGTTTGACGACGAGAAGAAGAAGAAGAAGAAGAAGAAGAAGAAGAAAGGAAGGGTAGATATAAAATGCGGCTGATTCTTTGAAGGGGTTGCTTGAGCTTGCACGTCGACGCACAGGGCGTTCGTAAACAGTCATTTTCTTGATACGTTAGCAGCGTCTCTGCCTCCATTTTCTTCAAAGAGAGGGAATAGAGAGAAAAGAGGTTTGTGCGATGGGGGACTTTGGGGGCAGGGGGAGGAAAAATGGAAAATTTCGCGTTATAAACCGCGTCACGAGACTTCGAACCTCCACTCAAGTGTAATAGAGAGTATATGGGGGGTGCGAGGAAAAAAAACAAAAACCAAACCAACGCGTCACTTTTTTTTTTGTTTCTTGTAATATTCAACACACGCGGGAGGATATAGAGTGATATTAAGGCTCTACTTTTTCTATATACTCTAATCTCTATGCCTAAGCTACTCTATAGTCTAAATTTAAAATACTCTATTTTCTAAACCTAAAATATTCTCTAAAATACTCAAAATATTCTCTAAAATACTCAAAATATTCTCTAAAATACTCAAAATATTCTCTAAAATACCCAAAATATTCTCTAAAATACCCAAAATCTTCTCTAAACCTAAAATACTCTTCTTTAAACTTAAAATAATCTTTTCTAAGCTAAAACACTATTCTCTAAATCTAAACTATACTCTATTCCGCAGGCTTCACACTCATCTATACTAAAACCTATACTATTTACTACTTTTTTACGATTTGCTACTATCTTTTTTTTTAATTTGTTACACTAAACCTTTTTCAGATTTACACAACTTTAAATGCGCTAAAAGTTGAACCAAACAATCAAATGCAACAATTTTGATACGTACTTTTTTGTCTTAATTTGATATGTCCTTTAAAAAACTTTGACTGTAACAAAAATTATATTAACATACCGTAATAAAAATATATCAAAAGTTGGATGCTACAACTGTGATATAATACTTTTTTTGTCTCAGTAACAAAATATTTATTTAAAGAACATTTAAATTTGATATCCTTAGAAAAACTATAAATAGTAAAGTTATGGTATAGTAACAATTGCAGTAGTAGTAGTAGTAGTCTGGTAGTAGTAGTAGTAGTAGCAGTAGCGATAACAGTCTATTGAAAACCACCCGGTAAATTTGTTTGCCAAAAAAGAAAATAATGTCATCGACTCTTAAACTAATATTTTGACAATTGATGGTGAGTGGGGACACAGTATCCATGGGTACTGGAGCAACTGTCAAACTAATTTCTCCCTAAACGTTTTTGAAGATTACATCGGTTGCTCATTGTACTTGTACCCCGTGACTGGCACACTCGCCTTTAAATAGATCCCCTTCTTTTGCTTTCTTTTTTTCTCCTCTCCTTTTTTTTCCTACAAACGGATACTTTTCACTGATTGATCAATACACATGACATCAGGAGTCAAAACTATTGACATATCTTTAAAAAAAAAAAAAAACCGAACAAGTAGAGCCAATTGGGAATTTATTTTCAATTCTGTATTTACACAACTAGGTACCTGTCATCAAATAAAATTTTTCTTCTATTCCCCAAAAATGAGATGGTTAATGGAGGCGATAATGACGATGAGGTTTCGTTCTCTCGGCGCGCGGATGAGAGGAAGCTTTTATTAAATTTTTCGAAAGCAATTCCATCCCTCGTTCATTTAACCCCTTTTACCTCCTCGACTCTCTCGATCATTCTCTCGTCTCATATTCGTTTGTTTGTGCGTTCCCTCTGTTGTATTCTGCTTTTTTTCCCTGTGTGTAGTTGTTTTTCGTTTTTTTCTTCTTTTTCTTTTTTTTTGCCTGTTTCGACAGAGTGCTTGGTTGTATATACAAATGCTGCCTCTCCTGGGGTGAAAAAAACCTTTTTTTGAAATGGGCCTCTTGAGAGGTCCTCTCTCTCTCTATTACTTGAAAATACGGTCCTGCTAATGCGGAATAATAACCATTCCACCCGCACACCTGCTGAAAATTCTTTTCATAATAATTCTTATAGGCATGAAATTGTTGACCCACATTGAGGAGTTTATTTTGGTAGATTTTAATTTTAACTGTAGGATGTTAATTATCAATTGTACTTCCACGTCAAGGCTCGAAAAATTTTAAGTATTTAAAAATACGGACTTTACGGACCGAAAATGAAAAATTATGGACCAATTACTGACAAAAATATTGAAAAAATTCTTCTCAAACATTTAATTTTATTTTCAAAAATAATAAAATTTTTCGCGCAGAAATTAAATTATTTAGAAAATTTTAAACAAACAAATTCTTGTAAAGAATTCAATTATTTTCATAAGTAAAAAACCGCGAATTTCCATTTTTTTTTTTCTTCACCTTATTTTCTAAAATCGAAACAAAAACTGATAAATGTTGTTGATGGCTTCAAAAACCTCGAGAAATTCATGGAACGGAAGAAGCGGACTCCCAAATTCCCAGGCTGATCATTCCGATACGAGCAGGCCTAATTATGTCAAAACCCCTATAGATCGTCCCACGGGAACAGTGGAGAAGCGAGAGACCATAATGCCATGTCGATGTCATTGTGGTACGCACCTTGTGATCGTTGCCGATTGTACGTCTATTAAACCCTCCGGTCCTTCTTGTATATACATTCCCCACCGTGAATTTCGCTCTCATTGTCCCTTTCGTATTTTTCCTACATTTCTACCGTAATAACCGCACTTCGAAGTGAAAAAAAAATAGAAAAGGGGATCGAAGTCGTCACCAAAAAATTTACAGATTCTTAACCAAAACGACGAAATTTTCGTATTCTCTGATCCCCTTGATTTTTCCCAAAAAAAAAAATTCTCCTGATTACTTATTTTCCCCTCCTCGCGGATTACCAATCGAACACATGTCGATCTTTATTGTTATCCTTCAATCTCACGCAACGGCTTTTAATATATAATTCCGTAGTTGTGTATAGTGGTCCACATCAGACTATGTATTTGAGGAATATGTGTACAAATTCCGTAGAAATTCTGGTTAAAATCAAAACGAATTTGTTTTCTACGAACACTTTTTGCATATACATCCTCCAAACTTTGATTTTGACTTTTTTGTACTCGAATCCGTTTCTTTGAAAGTTTATGTATTTTGGTAAATGGAATATAGATTTATTTCGGTATTTAGTTTATAGAGATGAATTGGTTTTGAGAATTGAGTTATTGGCCAGCGGTGATTGATAGGCCAGCAGTTTCGGCTAATTATGGTATTGGCAGGGGGTTCGAGTTGAAATTAATTTAATCCTGTTGTAATTTATGTTATACTGATATAATATATCCAAAGGGAAGAGGTATTGCTTTGAAGCACATGCAGTGATATGTGCGGCTAGAAGCTAAAGGCTATAGTTAACGTTAGACTAACCTTAGAATAACGTTAGACTAACTTTAAAATAATGTTAGTCTAATCTTATGTTAGACTAATCTTAGAATAACGTTAGACTAACCTTAGAATGACGTTAACAAACCTTAAAATAATGTTAGACTAATCTTATAATAACGTTAGACTAACCTTAGAATAACGTTAACAAACCTTAGAATAACGTTCAGTTAACGTTAATCTAACATTAGTTACCAAAAAATGTTGTTAGATTAACGTTAGTCTAACATTAATATCATTAGTTAACGTTAACTTTTTCACCTAGGTTGTGGAAAATGGCTATAGTGGCTAGTAACAAATGGCTAGTGGCTAACATCAAATAATTATAGTGGCTAATGGCAAACAGCCATAGTACG